>NC_053028.1:85979529-86349800 GCF_003073215.2 Triticum urartu | reverse complement strand
AGCACATCATTTCATCTCATTGCATCATTTTCATTTGAGTTCATCTTGATGCCCGAAATGCTGTTAGTAGAATGATATTTGAGTTAATTGTCAGATCTGCTGCTCCAATTAGATATTTGTCATTTTTGCCATGATTATTGTGTGCATGATATGCCCCTGAGCTCTTCATGAGTTTTGTTATATGTTTTGCCATCTATCCAGAGGCGCAACCCATGTATTTTTGTGATGTGTGTGATGACTAGCACAAGCTTGCAAAGTGGAGCATTCGTTAATGCTGATTTCAGGGACTTAGCATTTCCACTAAGTCCTTGACCTGGTTATCTCAATATGCCATATGTTCATGTTGTTTCCTAGTGATCTGTCCTCTTTTGAGGATGATCAGTAAGGATGTTTTATTAATCTTGTAGTGCTCTATCCATCCATGTCTTTGTTTGCAATTATGGAGCACCCTAGCTTGAGTCAATCGAGCTCTGCTTTTGTCATTTCGTGAATCTGGGCAGATTGTCTACTTGTTAGCAATTTTGCCGAGGATGTTGTAGTTGATCCGTGCATGCTATGTTATTATTCTTGACATGTCTAGCTTGTATTTTGTGTATTCTTGATGGGTGTAAGCTTAGATTGTCATGACTTGCTCTGTAGTGAGTGCATCGAGCTCCTAAACATGCCTACTTGATATCTGTTTCAGCATGCTCCAGTTTTCACAAAGTCTGAGAACTGATTATGTTTTTGCCATGTTCACATGCTTGCAAATGTATTTTCTGATCCCTTTTGGCTCAAGGTCACTAAGGGACTTTTGTTAAGCTCTTGGAGTATCTCCATGCCATGCTTTGCTTTGCCTTGCCATTTTTAGGTCCTGTAGCTTATTGTTTTCATGCTCCAAAGAGTGCTATCTGATCTGAAATTCCAGACAAGTGTTAATTTCACTAAGTCTGAAATCTGTTTACCAAATGCATTTTTGCCATGCTTGTTTGAGCCTGTTAATGGATGAATTGGCCATAGCTCGGTGCTAGTCTTTTGTTAAGCATCATGAATGGATCCCTGCCATGTATTTTGATGCCATGTTTGGGTGCTGTAGCATGTTCATCTTGTTGCATTTAGATGGCTACTTGCTGTAAATCGCAGAACGTGGTCATATTTGAATCGCTTGCCATTTCCAAACCGTAACTCCGATTCCGGCGTTCTTTATATCATTTTCAAGCGATTTCATCTCATCTTTCCAGTGGCACACTTGGATTTCCAAGTTGAGGCCAGGTTCATGCATTCCTTGTCAAATATTGCATATGCATCACATATTGCATCCCGCATAGCATACCATCTTTGCATCATGTTGTTTGAGTTTGCACGTGGTTGATTGTGTCCTTGTTGCTTGTTTGTCTTGTTTGGGTAGAGCCGGGAGACGAGTTCTCTAACAAGGATCCCGTTGATTTTGCTTTCGAGGATCCAGTCAACTCTGACAACTTTGCAGGCAAGATGATCATACCCTCGAAATCACTACTATCTTTGCTTTGCTAGATGCTCACTCTTTTGCTATGCCTATGCTACGATGCCTACCACTTGCTTATCATGCCTTCCAAATTGCCATGTCAAACCTCTAACCCACCATGTCCTAGCAAATCGTTGATTGGCTATGTTACCGCTTTGCTCAGCCGCTGTTATAGCGTTGCTAGTTGCAGGTGAAGATTGGAGACCGTTCCTTGTTGGATCATTATTTACTTGTTGGGATATCATTATATTGCCATGTTATCTTAATGCATCTATATACTTGGTAAAGGGTGGAAGGCTCGGCCTCTCGCCTAGAGTTTTGTTCCACTCTTGCCGCCCTAGTTTTCCGTCATATTGGTGTTATGTTCCCGGATTTTGCGTTCCTTACGCGGTTGGGTGATAATGGGAACCCCTTGATAGTTCGCCTTGATTAAAGCTTTTCCGACAGTGCCCAACCTTGGTTTTACCATTTTCCACCTAGCCTCTTTTTCCCTTGGGTTTCCGGAGCCCGAGGGTCATCTTATTTTAAACCCCCCCGGGCCAGTGCTCCTCTGAGTGTTGGTCCAAACTAGAGTCCTGTGCAGCGCCCCCTCGGGGAAACTCGAGGTTTGGTTTTAGTTGTATGGAGAGCTCATCTGAGTGTGCCCTGAGAACGAGATATGTGCAGCTCCTATCGGGATTTGTCGGCACATTCGGGCAGTGTTGCTGGATTTGTTTTAACCTGTTGAAGTGTCTTGAAGAACCGAGATACCGAGTCTGATCGGAATGTCTCGGGAGAAGGTCTATTCCTTCGTTGACTGTGAGAGCTTGTCATGGGCTAAGTTGGGACCCTCCTGCAGGGATTTGAACTTTCGAAAGCCGTGCCCGCGGTTATGGGCAGATGGGAATTTGTTAATGTCCGGTTGTAGATAACTTGAACCTTAACTTAATTTAAATGAATCAACAGTGTGAGTTACCGTGATGGTCTCTTCTCGGCGGAGTCCGGGAAGTGAACACGGTGTTGGAGTAATGCTTGCCGCAGGATGCCCTCTAGTTATCCGTTCGCGCTTTGCCTTCTCTTCTCGCTCTCTTTTGCGAATAGGTTAGCCACCATATATGCTAGTCGCTTGCTGCAGCTCCACATTTTTATCCTGCCTTACCTATAAGCTTAAATAGTCTTGATCGCGAGGGTGCGAGATTGCTGAGTCCCTGTGGCTCACAGATTACTTCCAAACCAGATGCAGGGCCTGATGACTCCGCTCCAGATGACGCGCTTGAGCTCAAGTGGGAGTTCGACGAGGACTCACGCCGATACTATGTGTCTTTCCCTGATGATCAGTAGTGGTGCCCAGTTGGGGTGATCGGGACCGTGTCGCATGTTGGGTTTATCTTTCATTTTGGCGTCGTAGTCGGGCTATGAGTGTTTGTTTGATGTAATGCTATTTATGTACTTTGATTGACGTGGCGAGTGTAAGCCAACTATGTATCTCCCCTTTTATTATCTATATTACATGGGATGTTGTGAAGATTGCCGAACTTGCGACATTGCTTTCAATGCGGTTATGTCTCTAAGTCATGCCTCGACACGTGGGAGCTATAACCGCATCGAGGGTGTAACACAAGTCCAATGAGTGTTGAGGCTCGCGATGGCTATCGTTATGTTCTCACCCTCACTGATGACTTGAGTAGATATGGGTATGTCTACTTAATGAAACACAAGTCTGAGACCTTTGAAAAGTTCAAGGAATTTCAGAGTGAGGTTGAGAATCAACATGACAGGAAAATCAAGTTCTTACGATCAGATCGTCGGGGAGAATATTTGAGTCACGAATTTGGCACGCACTTAAGGAAATGTGGAATAGTTTCACAACTCACGCCGCCTGGAACACCTCGGCGTAATGGTGTGTTCAAACGTCGTAATCGCACTCTATTGGATATGGTGCGATCTATGATGTCTCTTACCGATCTACCGCTGTCATTTTGGGGCTATGCTTTAGAGACTGCCGCATTCACTTTAAATAGGGCTCCGTCGAAATCCGTTGAGACGACACCGTATGAATTATGGTTTGGGAAGAAACCTAAGCTGTCGTTTCTAAAAGTTTGGGGATGCGATGCTTACGTGAAGAAACTTCAACCTGAAAAGCTCGAACCCAAATCGGAAAAATGCGTCTTCATAGGATACCCTAAAGAAACTATTGGGTATACCTTCTACCTCAGATCCGAAGGGAAGATCTTTGTTGGCAAGAATGGATCCTTTCTAGAGAAAGAGTTTCTCTCGAAAGAAGTAAGTGGGAGGAAAGTAGAACTTGATGAAATATTGCCTCTTGAACCGGAGAGTGGCGCAGCTCAGGAAAATGTTCCTGAGGTGCCTCCACCGACTAGAGAGGAAGTTAATGATGATGAGCATGAAACTTCAGATCAAGTTGCTACTGAACTTCGTAGGTCCATAAGGACACGTTCCGCACCAGAGTGGTACGGCAACCCTGTCATGGAAATCATGTTGTTGGACAATGGTGAACCTTCGAACTATGAAGAAGTGATGGCGGGCCCAGATTCCGACAAATGGCTGGAAGCCATGAAATCCGAGATAGGATCCATGTATGAAAACGAAGTATGGACTTTGACTGACCTGCCCGATGATCGGCGAGCCATAGAAAATAAATGGATCTTTAAGAAGAAGACAGACGCGGATGGTAATGTGACCATCTATAAGGCTCGGCTTGTCGCTAAGGGTTATTGACAGTTCAAGGGGTTGACTATGATGAGACTTTCTCACCCGTAGCGAAGCTGAAGTCCGTCCGAATCATGTTAGCAATTGCCGCATTCTATGATTATGAGATATGGCAAATGGACGTCAAAACGGCATTCCTTAATGGTTTCCTTAAGGAAGAATTGTATATGATGCAGCCGGAAGGTTTTGTCGATCCTAAGAATGCTGACAAGGTGTGCAAGCTCCAACGCTCAATCTATGGGCTGGTGCAAGCATCCCGGAGTTGGAACATTCGATTTGGTGAGATGATCAAAGCGTTTGGGTTTACGCAGACTTATGGAGAAGCCTATGTTTACAAGAAAGTGAGTGGGAGCTCTGTAGCATTTCTCATATTATATGTGGATGACATACTATTGATGGGAAATGATATAGAATTCTTGGAAAGCATAAAGGCCTACTTGAACAAGTGTTTTTCAATGAAGAATCTTGGAGAAGCTGCTTATATATTAGGTATCAAGATCTATAGAGATAGATCGAGACGCCTCATTGGCCTTTCACAGAGTACGTACCTTGACAAGATATTGAAGAAGTTCAATATAGATCAGTCAAAGAAGGGGTTCTTGCCTGTGTTGCAAGGTACGAGATTGAGCACGGCTCAATGCCCGACCACGGCAGAAGATAGAGAAAAGATGAATGTCGTCCCCTATGCCTCGGCCATAGGGTCTATTATGTATGCCATGCTGTGTACCAGACCTGATGTAAACCTTGTCGTAAGTTTGGTAGGAAGGTACCAAAGTAATCCTGGCATGGAACATTGGACAGCGGTCAAGAATATCCTGAAGTACCTGAAAAGAACTAAGGATATGTTTCTCGTTTATGGAGGTGACGAAGAGCTCGTCGTAAAGGGTTACGTCGATGCTAGCTTCGACACAGATCTGGATGACTCCAAGTCACAAACCGGATACGTGTATATTTTGAATGGTGGGGCAGTCAGCTGCTGCAGTTGCAAGCAAAGCGTCGTGGCGGGATCTACATGTGAAGCGGAGTACATGGAAGCCTCGGAGGCAGCACAAGAAGCAATCTAGATGAAGGAGTTCATTATCGACCTAGGAGTTATTCCCAATGCGTCGGGCCCGATGACTCTCTTATGTGACAACACTGGAGCTATTGCCCTTGCCAAGGAGCCCAGGTTTCACAGGAAGACCAGGCATATCAAGCGTCGCTTCAACTCCATTTGTGAAAATGTTCAAAATGGAGACATAGATATTTGTAAAGTGCATACAGACCTGAATGTCGCAGATCCATTGACTAAACCTCTCCCTCGAGCAAAACATGATCAACACCAGAACTCTATGGGTGTTCGATTCATCACAATGTAACTAGATTATTGACTAGTGCAAGAGGGAGACTGTTGGAAATATGCCCTAGAGGCAATAATAAAATGGTTATTATTATATTTCCTTGTTCATGATAATTGTCTATTGTTCACGCCATAATTGTGTTATCCGGAAATAGTAACACATGTGTGAATACATAGACCACAACATGTCCCTAGTGAGCATCTAGTTGACTAGCTCGTTGATCAATAGATGGTTACGGTTTCCTGACCATGGACATTGGATGTCATTGATAACGGGATCACATCATTAGGAGAATGATGTGATGGAAAAGACCCAGTCCTAAGCATAGCACAGGGTCGTGTAGTTCGTCTGCTAGAGCTTTTCAAAGTGTCAAGTATCATTTCCTTAGACCATGAGATTGTGCAACTCCCGGATACCGTAGGAGTGCTTTGGGTGTACCAAACGTCACAACGTAACTGGGTGGCTATAAAGGTGCACTACAGGTATCTCCGAAAGTGTCTGTTGGGTTGGCATGAATCGAGACTGGGATTTGTCACTCCGTATGATGGAGAGGTATCTCTGGGCCCACTCGGTAATGCATCATCATAATGAGCTCAGTGTGACTAAGTAGTTGGTCATGGGATCATGCATTACGGCACGAGTAAACTGACTTGCCGGTAACGAGATTTAATGAGGTATTGGGATACCGACGATCGAATCTCGGGCAAGTAACGTACCGATTGACAAAGGGAATTGTATACGGGATTGCTTGAATCCTCGACATCGTGGTTCATCCAATGAGAGCATCGTGGAACATGTGGGAGCCAACATGGGTATCGAGATCCCGCTGTTGGTTATTGGCCGAGAGTTGTCTCGGTCATGTCTGCATGGTTCCTGAACCCGTAGGGTCTACACACTTAAGGTTCGATGACGCTAGGGTTATTAGGAAGACTTGTATGTGATTACCGAATGTTGTTTGGAGTCCCGGATGAGATCCCGGACATCACGAGGAGTTCCAGAATGGTCCGTAGGTGAATATTTATATGTAGGAAGTTGTCATACGGTCACCGGAAAGGTTCGGGGGCATATCGGTATTGTACCGGGGCCACCGGAGGGGTTCCAGGGGTCCACCGGGAGGGGCCACCTCTCTCGGAGGGCCTAATGGGCCGTAGAATAAAGGGACCAGCCCTACATGGGCTAGGCGCATCCCCCTTGGGCCCATGCGCCTAGGGTTGGGGGGAAACCCTAAGGGGGGCGCCCCCTTGCTTGGGGGGCAAGCCCCCCTCTCCTTGGCCGCCGCCGCCCCTCTAGATCTCATCTAGAGGGGGCCGGCCCCCTTCCTCCTTCCCCTATATATAGAGGGGCAAGGGGAGGGCTGCATACACCATTCAAGGCGCAGCCCCTCCCCTCCCCAACACCTCTCCTCCTTCGCAAGAGCTTGTCAAAGCCCTGCCGGAGTACTGCAGCTCCACCACCACCACGCTGTCGTGCTGCTGTTGGAGCCCTCTTCATCAACCTCTCCCTCCTCCTTGCTGGATCAAGGCGTGGGAGACGTCCCCGCTCCGTACGTGTGTTGAATGCGAAGGTGCCATCCGTTCGGCGCTAGGATCTTCGGTGATTTGGATCACAACGAGTACGACTCCATCAACACCGTTCTCTTGAACGCTTCCGCTCGCGATCTACAAGGGTATGTAAATGCACTCATCTCTCCTCGTTGCTAGATGACTCCATAGATTGATCTTGGTGATGCGTAGAAAATTTTAAATTTCTGCTACGTTCCCCAACAATGACATGCCCAAGATAGGTTACTTTGGGGAGCCAGAACTCACACTTGGAATACTTAGCATACAGTTGATGCTCTCGAAGCTTTTCCAGCACAAGACGAAGATCTTCAGCATGTTCTTCTTTGTTCTTGGAAAATACAAGGATATCATCCAAATAAACCACGACGAACTTGTCGAGGTAATCCATGAATATGTAGTTCATCAGCCGAGAGAAGGTGGCGGGAGCATTCGTTAAGACGAATGACATGATGGTGTACTCGTATGATCCATACCGAGTCACGAAGGCGGTTTTTGGGATGTTATCTTCACGAACACGGATCTGGTGGTAACCCAACGTCAAGTCGAGTTTGGAGAACACTGAGGAACCAGCCAGTTGATCATAAAGATCACTGATCTGAGGAAGAGGATATTTATTCTGAATGGTAGCTTGGTTTATAGGACGATAGTCTTGGACTAATCGGTTCGTCCCATCCTTCTTCTTAACAAAGAGAGAAGGTGCTCCCCAAGGAGAGCAACTAGGGCGAATGAAACCTTTGACAAGAGATTTGTCGATTTCCTCCTTAAAGCTTAATGAGTTAATGTGGCGGCATCTTGTAGGGTCGTTTGGCTATAGGGGTGGTGCTGGGTTTCAAGTCAATGATGAATTCGACAGCTCTAGCAGGGGGAATCCTGGAAGTTCTTCCAGAAAGACGCCTTGGAATTCACGAACGGCGAGAATGTTTTCAATGCCCTCGAGTGGTGCAGCGTTCAACACATTCAAGGCATAAAGTCATGCCTCGGCATTTTGAACTAGATGAGCCTGGTAAGTAACTATTTCATCGGAAAGATGTAGCAGATGGAAGGTCTTAGTGGCGCAAACTATAGAAGCAGTATGCGCTTTCAACCAATCCATCCCCAGAATGAGGTCGATTTTAGACGACTTCAGAATAATGGGAGAGGCATAGAATTCCAACCCTTTAATTTTCACGGGGACGTCGATGCCAACCAATGAGGTTTGACATTGTCCCACGGGGGTTTTTACCAATACCGAAGTGTTCATCTCCTCACATTTAACGTCATGCTTATATGCAAAATCTTCTAACATGAATGAATGTGATGCTCCTGAATCGAATAAAACAGATGCAGGTACTGAATTTATGAGGAGTGTACCCATCACAGTAGCAGGATGGTCTTGAGCTTCATTAAGATCAACGTGGTTGGCATGAACACGACCATAAGACCTGACATTGTTGTTGCGAGGCTGGTTGTTTCCACGGCCAGCTGCGGGAAGGGCCAGCTGATTCTGATTCTGATTGCAATCTCTGGCACGGTGACCTGGCTGACCACACTTGTAGCAGAGACCATTATTGGGAGTGGGAACATGAGCTTGGGGTGGTGGAGCTAGAAGTCTTGGCTGCCTAGTTGGTGAGGGAGGCAGATGTGGTGCAGCATAGGACTGCCTTGGAGCAGGTGCAGTTGGCTGATACATGCTGTTAGGAATCCATATCCTACGCTTCTGCGAAGACGGGCCCGAAGATGAGCCCGAGTCACGTTGCGCCTGTGAGAGCTCTGGTGTTCCTGCAGACCGGTTTCGACATTGATGGCCTTGTTCACCAAGGTGGCGAAATCGGCAAAGTCGTGCACTAGAAGTGCGAGCTTGATATCAGCTTGAAGGCCATCATGGAACTTCTCCTGTCTGCGTGCATCAGTTGCAATGTCTTCTTCAGCATAGCGGGACAAGTCCAGAAACCCCCGTTGATAAGCTTCCATAGTTTTGTTGCCTTGGGTGAGGCTGCGGAACTCGCACTTCTTACGGTCCATTACTCCCTGAGGAATGAAGCGAGCACGGAAAGCAGCTTGGAAGTCTGGCCAGGTGATGATTGTTCCAACTGGCAGAGTACGCCTGTGGCTGTCCCACCATTTCGCAGCGGGTCCTTTCAGGAAGAAAGAAGCAAAGGTGACATAGCTGGCAGGGGCTACATCCGCCGACTCCATCTCATAGGTGATGTCACAGAGCCAGTCATCAGCATCCAGAGGCTGAGTTGAGCTGCTGTACACAGTTGGATTGAGACGCATGAAATTCTACAGAGTCACTTGGGTTGGCTGCTGGTTCATATTGGGGCGAGGAAACTGAGCCATAATATTCTCCATAAACTGGCGATTCAGCTCAAACGACTGTTGCATCATCCCAGCCATGTACTCAGGCGGGGGTGGGGGAGGGTTACCACGACCATGACCACCTGGTCTAACCATCCTGCTAATATATAACAGGGGTAGTTCACCATTGAGAATTTGCAAGGACAAGAATCATTCATGATGAAACATGCATAATGAAAGGAACACGATAGACACTACTTAGTAGTTGGCATAGCTTACAAAAGAGATCGTGCATAGAGTTTGGTACACAGAGTTCAGTACACAGACTAAGAACATCATAGGCAGCACGCAGGCTCGCGGCGAATGCACCTAACACTAACAAGCAAGCCTACATCAGTCCCAGGAGGAACTGTGGAGGTAGGTGTAGCCTGACAACTGGTAGTGACGCGAAGGGAAGACCTCCACGCGAGTAGCCTAGGGTCCGCGGATACTCTGGTGCGGAACCCACGCGCAGGAGGCAGGCGAGGACCAAGTGCGGGAGAGTAGCCTCCCACATCTGGCCAGCCGACACCCTGGGGCATCACGGTCCTGGCAGGGTAGATCGCAGAACGCGACAGATCACCAGATCGGACAGAGGGGTGCAACAGCGTCAGAGCATGGTACAGGTGCTGACGGGTGGTGTACAACTTGTGTCGAAGAGCTCGGTTAGCTCTATCCAGCCCATCAGCATGCAAAACCAGGTTCTAATGGTAGAAGGGCTCTCGGGTGACAGTGGAGTAGGCAGTAATGTAGTATCCCTCCGCACCAACATCGGATGCGATAGCAATGTGCCTGAAGGGGGAGGTGTCCAACTCCTGATACTCTCCACGAAGACGTGTCAGAGCAGCATAAGCAGCATCGTGGACCGCCATATCGATAGTCACTCCAACACCATGAGCAGCGTGCAGCACGGTAGTGGAGTCATACTCCCGAGAGTAGAGGTGGACGATGGCACGGTACTGCTCCTGGTTGAAGTCCTGGTACTCCCCATAGACAGTGTACTCAGGGTGCCAGCGATAACCCAGATAGTCATCATCTCAACCAACACAGCAGGTGATCCTGAGGCACCAATGGCCGTCGTGTGGCGCACGACCTGTCTCGTGGGTTCCATCTAAAAACAAAGATGTTTTCACGGGAGTCAAATAACAATGTGGATAATGTTCAAATACTATTCTAAAGAATAACTAGGGCTTATCCAACTTTGGGGTGAACGTGGTTATGGGATCCTAATGTTAAAGTTAGTAAAATCGTTTAACCCGAGTAGAAAAGAGTTCAGAGTCCCAGAGTAAGGATCGAGGAGTAAAAAAAACTAATACCACCCAGATGGCGACGTGGGCCCGTAATGCACACATCCATGTTAGTAAAAAGTTTTGTAATGTCTAGACTCAACTTCGGCCAAGGAGTGTGGAAGGGGGATTCCTACAGGCAGTCGGCTCTGATACCAACTTGTGACGCCCCCGATTTGACCGCACACTAATCATACACGCAAACGTGTACGATCAAGATCAGGGACTCACGGGAACATATCACAACACAACTCTACAAATAAAATAAGTCATACAAGCATCATATTACAAGCCAGGGGCCTCGAAGGCTCGAATACAAGAGCTCGATCATAGAGAGTCAGCGGAAGTAACAATATCTGAGTACAGACATAAATTAAATAAGTTTGCCTTAAGAAGGCTAGCACAAACTGGGATACAGATCGAAAGAGGCGCATGCCTCCTGCCTGGGATCCTCCTAAACTACTCCTGGTCGTCGTTAGCGGGCTGCACGTAGTAGTAGGCACCTCCCGAGTAGTAGTAGTCGTCGTCGACGGTGGCATCTGGCTCTTGGGCTCCAACGTCTGTTCGCAGCAATCGGGTATAGAAAGGGAGAAAAGAGGGAGCAAAGCAACCGTGAGTACTCATCCAAAGTACTCGCAAGCAAGGAGCTACACTACATATGTATGCATTGGTACCAAATGGATTAAGGGTATCATATGTGGACTGAACTGCAGAATGCCGGAATAAGAGGGGGATAGCTTGTCCTATCGTAGACTACGCTTCTGGCCACCTCCATCTTGCAGCAGGAGAAGAGAGTAGATGGTAAGTTCACCAAGTAGCATCGTGTAGCATAATCCTAACCGATGATCCTCCCCTCGTCGCCCTATGAGAGAGCGATCACCGGTTGTATCTGGCACTTGGAAGGGTGTATTTTATTAAGTATTCGGTTCTAGTTGTCATAAGGTCAAGGTACAACTCCAAGTCGTCCTATTACTGAAGATCACGGCTATTCGAATAGATTAACTTCCCTGCAGGGGTGCACCACATTTCCCAACACGCTCGATCCCCTTTGTCCGGATACACTTTTCTAGGTCATGCCCGGCCTCGGAAGATCAACACGTCGCAGCCCTACCTAGGCACAACAGAGAGGTCAGCACGCCGGTCTAAATCCTATGGCGCAGGGGTCTGGGCCCATCGCCCATTGCACACCTGCACGTTGTGTACGCGGCCGGAAGCAGAACTAGCCCCCTTAATACAAGAGCAGGCTTACGGTCCAATCCGGCGCGCGCCGCTTAGTCGCTGACGTCATGAAGGCTTCGGCTGATACCACGACGTCGAGTGCCCATAACTGTCCCCGCGTAGATGGTTAGTGCGTATAGGCCAGTGGCCAGACTCAGATCAAATACCAAGATCTCGTAAACGTGTTATCTTGAAATAACCGCGAACGCCGACCAGGGCCAGGCCCACCTCTCTCCTAGGTGGTCTCAACCTGCCCTGTCGCTTCGCCACAAAGATCCATTCAGAGGGCCGTCGGGACAAACGTCCTTTCGGACCCAATCCGTGAATCACTCGCGGGTACTCCTACGAGCCGACCCGTCTTTAGTCACCACACGTATCATATATTATGTATATAAGTATATACCCGTGACCACCTCCCAAGTGATCACGACCCAATAGTATAGCATGGCAGACAGACAAGAATGTAGGGCCACTGATGATAATCTAGCATCCTATACTAAGCATTTAGGATTGCAGGTAAGGTATCAACAGTTGTAGCAACAATGACAGGCTATGCATCAGAATAGGATTAACGGAAAGCAGTAACATGCTACACTACTCTAATGCAAGCAGTAGAGAGAAGAGTAGGTGATATCTGGTGATCAAAGGGGGGGCTTGCCTGGTTGCTCTGGCAAGAGAGAGGGGTCGTCAACTCCGTAGTCGTACTGGGTAGCAGCGGCGTCGGTCTCGGTGTCTAACGAGAGAAAAGCGGGAAGAAATAATAAATATAATGCAAACAGATGCATGACGATGCATGACATGACTAAGCGTGATGCTAGGGGTGCCCAATCGCGGTAGTAGGTGATACCGGCGAAGGGGGGAAACATCCGGGAAAGTATCCCCGAAGTTTCGCGTTTTTGGACAGACGAACCGGAGAGGGAAAGTTGCGAGTTTGCTATGCTAGGGATGTGTGGCGGACGAACGGGCTGCGTATCCGGATTCGTCTCGTCGTTCTGAGCAACTTTCATGTACAAAGTTTTTTCATCCGAGCTATAGTTTATTTTATATTAATTTTAAAAGATTTCAATTAATTTTATAATTTATTTAATTAATTTAAACCAACATTATCCAGAATAGTGTTTGCTGACGTCATCATGACGTCAGCAGTTGACCTGGTCAACCTGACATGTGGGTCCCGCATGTCATTGCCTAACTAACTAACTATTTAGTTAGATTAATTAGCAGGTTAATTTGGTTTAATAGTTAGTTAACAGAATAAATTAAGTTAATTAATTAATTAATTATATTAATTATACTAATTAATTAATTATTATATATATTAAAAATCTTTTTTTAACCGTTCTGTGGGCGGGGCCCATATGTCATAGGCCCTAAGGGGGCTTAACGGGCGCTGGGCTAATGGGCGTGGGCACCGGCCGGGACAGACCCGGGCGCGGCCAACACGCATGGCCACGGCGAGCAGCCGTACCCGATGGGGTGCCGGCGGCCAGTGCCGCGCGGGAGGGGCACGACCAGAGGCGGTGTAGAGCCCCCCGGGGTGCGCGAAGGAGGCGGGAGGGGGCGCGCGGGGCGCTAGCGCGGCTGTTGCCGGAGGCGCGGGGCAGCAGAAGTGGCTGGCAGGAGGCGACGGGGGCGCGGCCATGGGTCGCGAGCGGGAGCGAGGCGGCTGCGGGGCGCGGCCGACGAACGGCGTCAGGGGCGGCAGCGGGAGCCGCGGTCGATGGCGGGCGCGAGCGACGCATGAGGGCGCGGTGAGCGCGGTGGCGCAGGCGAGCAACAACACCGCAGAGCAAGGCAGCAGCGGAGCTGCGGGAGGCGGACACGACGAGGGAGCCAGGCTGGGCAGCGGGAGCAGTGGGGCGTCGGGGCGGTGCACGGATGGACGCCGGCGCCGAACAGCAGGAGCGACGGCACGAAGCGGGCCGGGCGCAGCCTGTGCGACGGTGTGCGCATGCGGGACGACGCATGGGCGCGGTGACCGGGCGAGTAGAGGTGGGAGCTCACGGGGTAATGTAGGAAACTGGCAGTGGGCGTCGAGGAGGAGGACGGGGACGAGGTCGATGACGAAGAGGACGGTAGGGCAGCTCCGGCGAGATGGCTCCGGCGATGGGATCCGAGGAGTCGCTGTGTCGGGCGTGCGGCGAGGGGAACCGCTGTCCCCGATCCAGATCGGGACCGAGAGGTGGGGGCGCGAGGGGAGAGTGGGGGATCGGGAGGAGAAGTGGGACGGCTAGGGTTTCGGTCGGGTGGTCCGTGGGGTTAATGGGGGAGTGGGTGGCCGGTTGGGCCGGCCAGGCGGCCTGGTGGCCAGCTGGGCCACGGCCCAGCAGGGAGGGGTTCCCTCTCTTTCCTTTTTTTGTTAGTTTTGTCTTTTGTATTTTCTCTTATTTATTTATTTTTTTTGTTTTATTTAATTTAGGGCGTTTAAGTATATTCTAAACATGTGCTTTCTTCACTACAATTATCTATGTAATATTTGGCACCGTCCAAATATTTTTGTTCTAATTTTTAAAAACTTTGTTGTCTGCCATATTTAGAATTTGAATTTTGAACCGGTTTTAAACTAACGTGAGATTATCAACACTAACTGTGGTGACGTGGCATGATTAGCGGGGAATTACTGTAGCATGATTATCCGGGCGTTACACTGCCATTGACCGGCGGGCCCTGGAAGAGGAGTAGGCGCGCGTGCGTGTCCGTCTTGTGTCCGTGCCGACGTAAATCCGACTCAAAATTGGATCGGGAATAAGTCGTCATGCGGACGCCAAGCGGCGCGCGTCCGTTCGGGTCGGCGCGTTGGGCCGTCTTTTGTGTCTGCGCCGACCCAAGTGGACGCGAGCGGACGAAATAGTTCGCCCCATTGGAGTTGCTCTAAATATAAGTGTTCAATTCTTCAAAATTAGGATTCTTTTTTTGTTGAGGATCGAAATTAGGATTGTTCTACATTTTTTTTAGACAAGGATTCTTCTACATTCCTTGGGAATTTTAACTTCAACTAAAGGATATGAACCCATGGGCCATGCTAAAAAGAGAGTAGGAAAAACAAAACAGCTGACCAACGAACAAAGCCCAAAGAGGTCAAAAGAGAGTCCAAAAGGGGTCATTGCAGTTCAGTCTCCAGTCTGCAGAACAGGGCAGGGGCAGGAAAGGAGGCGACGCCGCCGGCTGGCAGGAGCACCGACGCGCACCATGCCTTCCTCCTCCTCCGTCAACCCGGAGCACGGCGCCGTCACCGCAGCCCAACACCTCGCCGGCAACGCTGGCAAGGAAACCAGGGCCACGGGCGCCGAGGTCTTCGCCTCGCTCCTGCGCACCCAGGAGCAGGTCGACGCGCTCTGCGAGCAGTACGGCGTGCCCAAGGAGTTCACCGCGCGCCCCGCCGGCGACCTGCCCGCGAACTCGCCGCCGCCGCCGGGGGCCATCTGCGTGTACGCACGCGCGCTGGAGGCCGGGATGCGCGTCCCGCTGCGCGGCTTCTACCGCGACGTCCTCGCCCACTTCGGCATCGCGCCGGCGCAGCTCACGCCCAACGGGTGGCGCTTCATGGCGGGCTTCCTCGTGCTCTGCCAGTCCGCCGGCGTCCGTCCCTCGCTCGCGGTGTTCCTGCGCTTCTTCCACCTGTCCATCATGGATCAAAAGCACGAGAAAGGGTGGTACTTTTTCCAATCCAGGCCGGGCAGCTCCAGCTTGGGCTTCACGGGGTTGCCGAACGGGAGTTGCAAATCCATCGTGCGCTGGAGACACTACTTCTTCTTCCTCTCGTCACCGGAGCCGTGGCATTGCGCCGTGGAGTGGGGCGAGCCGTCCAAGAGCTCCTTCAGAAACCTGAGGCTCACCGCTGAGGAAAGCAAATCGGCGGTGAAGCTGCTAAGTGCTTATGGTGGCGCCGCTGTTGATCTCAGGAACCTGCTCCCTGCTAGGTGCTCAGGGCGGCGCCGTCGTCTCTACAATAGCACCCCCGCCGTTAGTGCCGCCGGCGCCGTGATAACCACAGCATCCCCGCCGCCGCCGCCGCCTTCAACTCACTGTTCCAAAGGTATGTGAAGTCTGAACATTGAAAACCCTCTGATTCCCCTGTTTCATCGAGACTTGGTGTTGTGTGCTACTGTTATCTATAGGTATGATGAAGGTGGCCGCGCAAGCGTCGGCGTCGAAGAAGAAGAGGACCTGGGAGGAGGCCAACGGCAGGGAAGAGCCTAGCAGGCACGACGGGCAGCCGCTGGAGCGCGCGTCTGCCGCGAACGAGCCTACCGACGACGCAGCGATTTGGCAGGTATTGCCAGAATACAATGGGAAATTTGTTCCATCGGCAGGTGCTTGTCCGGTCCGGAGTCCAGTCGATCATACTGTTTGTGTTCAGGCCGCGAGCTACGTGATCGAGCTGGAGGAGAAGCTGGTGGCCCGGGAGCGCGACGCCGCGGCTCTGCGGGAGCAGCTGGAGGGGGCGAAGAAGGAGCTCGCCGCGGCGAAGCGGGCGGCGGACGCGGAGCGGGAGAAGGCTGGGTCCGATCTCGCCGCGGCGGGAGCAGAGCTGGAGAAGAGCAAAGCCGAGCTCGCCGCGGCAAATCGAGCGGTGGACGCGGAGTTGGTGAAGACAAAAGCCGAGCTCGCTGCGGCTCGGGCGGAGGCGGCCAAGACGAAGGCCGAGCTCGCCGCCGCGAAGCGATCAGCGGAGGCAGAGCTGGTGCAGGCCAAGGCCGAGCTCACCGCGGCGAAGCGCGCCGCGGAGACGGAGCTGGTGAAGGCGAAGGCCAAGCTCGCCGCGGCGGAGGCGGAGCTGGAGAGCGCCAAGGCGGCAGCGGTGCAGCAGCTCCTGGCCTCCGAGGAGCATGTGCGAAAGCGGGCGGAGGAGGCGCTGGAGGGATACAAGCGGTGGCGAGGCCGTCAAGCTCCGGCTGGCCGTGCTGCCTGAGTACGTTGCCCGCTGACGGTCTTTTTGGAATTTGAAACATTCCTTCTCTAGATGGCTAAATGAAGATCACGAACAAAACTTTAGCCTGAAACACTCTATGCGCTTACAACACTCTGCACCCGTTGCTAGGTGATTTTCTTGTTCCAAGCTCAGGTGACAATTGACAGGGGGGTTCGTTTATTGGTGCATGTAATGTTCGTTTTTTGCGATGTTATAAGATCGGAAATGGAAAATCCCGAATGTTCAGAATTTGACCATGACAAGTCGAACATCTCGTGGTAATTTTAGTGACGCGGGGATGGCAGGTTTAGTTGACACGCTCGGCAATTTTCTGGCAAAAAATAGATTGAGCATGAATTTGCTATGCTTACTAACTAAATTTGGCATCCTCTCATTATTAAAATTGTCATTGAAAGTGTTCAATTTGTCAATGATCAAATCCCAGACGTTTGGGCGTTATCAGGGCCCTATAAGTTTCCGTACCTCGCATAGACACACGCACACTTACCTCAATAAACACACAAACACATACCCTATCCTTATCAGCATCTACGGAAAAGACTGAGCCGTCATTTTGAGATGACTTTGGGACAAGGACATCGCGGAAACACCCTCCCAATTTTGTCCGGTCCTTGCCCTATGCTATTGTGCTTTCTTTTTGCAAATCCAGTGTTGCTTTTAAACTCGTTTTCAAAGCCCTTTATAACTCTTTAAATGTTGTAGAGCAAGAATGAAAACTTAGATTCCTTAAAATTGTGATTTTGTAATTTAACCTCTTCCATTTCTTATATGTATGTGCATATGAACTGCATTTCGTTTTCTATTTTGCATCAACATAATTAAAGTTTTTATTTGGAACACAACACAATTCAAAAACTTTCCATCAAGAAATTCAACATATTCTCTTCCTCATCGTCAACTCCAACTTCATCTTCGAGAAATTCAATATCCAAGTCATATGAGGATGACGAAGAATCAATGAACTCCACTTCCATTAAGCTCATCGAGGTTATCGTATTAATCGAGGTCATTTACATGAATGGAGTCGAATTCCAATGTCATCTACATGGTTGTAAACAAAAATACACAACTAATTTGCACAAATTCAAAGCAATTATACAGTTAGACAACTCGTTAGAGGCCTCGTAGGCGGCGGAGTCGTCTTTGGACGGGAAGGAGCGCTGTTCAGGTAGTGAGGCCAGAGAATGTGGTTGTAGCTTAGCTGGGGTGACACGATGATGGATGAGCTTGGGCGGACGGCTAGACGTGGCTACAGGACGACTAGTTGACTGCAGTAGGTTGATGCATGATGGATGCGGTCGGGGGGCAGTCGGTATAAGCTCTATGACTAGAGGCGAGGTACTTCGAGAGGAGGAACGATTCCTCGGCGATGTGTAATGACATATGGCAGTGATCCGGCAGCCCGGGGTGCTCTGAAATAGTGTTCAGGTGGACCGCGGCAACATTGGCGCCAAATTTCCTGTCGATAGAGTGCAAAATAAAAAATTGTCACCCAGTTTGCAAATATAAAGGCATGTGTATTATTTTAGAGTGCACTCTAATTTCGTTAGGATAAATGGCGTGATGAGGGATCTGTTAGAGTGGTTGTTTGGCCCCATTGCATTGCCGCTAGGATGCTCGTAGTCCTCGTGTATTGTCACGGATCAAACATCATTTGATGAAGTTTGTCATGTGAATCCTACCTCTTGTATTTTTCTTTTGTAGCTCCTCGTTTCCTTGGATCTCTGGTGAATGACCTACATAAGTTGGCAACATCTCTCCCCTGGATCGGTGAACTTTCTCCAAGAAATTGTTTACCCGAAGACCTTTATTAGGGTTTATACTTAACACCCTATCATCGGAATATTGAAAGCTACAGTTGTTTCCATAGCCATTACAAAGGAGAACTTCCATTAGGAAGACTGCAAAATAGAAGATCTGCCTAAGGAGAAAGCTGATGTAAACATGACTATGGTAATCCCCTTATCCCTGATGTAGTTAACTCCTCTAATGAAAAAATTGGGTAATCTGGCCCAAGAAATTGGTGTGAACTTGGGGAATACTAGAAACATGATTAGCTCAAATTTGATTTTTTATAAAATCTCTTGAATAAAGTAGGCTTGATTTAGTTAACCAAGCCAATGTTCAACTTGAAGGAGACTGGCGAACATGATATAAGAGGAATGCTTTCTGATGAAGGAAGTTGTGTGTCCAATCTTGAGGATGATGAATGGGATCATATCCAAAAACACTTCCCTCATGGGAGGAGAAAAAATGAAAACAAGTCACCCCAGAATTCTGGGGGAAGACATTTTTGGTTTGTCATTGTTTCAAGAAAAAAAGTAAAAGAGCATTATTAGTGTGACGACGAGAGGTATTGTTTTGGGGAATATGAGAGGTTTTCTAGGAGATACTAAAAGAGATTTTCGAGCGAAATGATTATGGATAAAAAAAAGTAGATTTCCATACTCTAGGACTAATTTGCAGAACTTATGTGCACACAGAGATTTCCATTGGCATCACACTCCCGCTAGTGGGAAATCTAGTGGCCTATTATTGTGTATTAACTTCACTACTCTAGATGTTATTTCCCAAGAGGATGGGAAATGCTATATCAAAATGATCGCATAAGATGTTAAAGATAAGTTTATTTGGGATTTAGTTCTAGTTTATGGACAAGCACAACCTGGTAGGAAAAACCAATTCTTGGATGGAATTTTTGCACAATTGCATCAGTTATGCACTAATTGCAAGTGATTTTATTATAATTAGAAAATGATCAGATAAAAATAAACCAGGTACATCTACGCATTGGATTTTTTGTTCAATGCAGTTCTTGAACAATTTTTGGACTTAGGGAGCTTGATCTTAATGGAAGACAATTTATTTGGGGGAATAATTTGAAAACCCTAATTTTGAAAAATTGGACAGAATACGGTGTTGCCCAGCTTGGGAAGAAAGTTATCCTTTAACTGAAGTTACTGCCATAGTTCGAGAGAAATCTGATGACACTCCTTTATTTCTAGACTCTAGTTATGTGCCTAAGACTTACCCCATCTTTAGATTTGAAATTTTTTGGTTTCGAAGGGATGGAACTCAAAAGATAGTCATTGATATTTAGCTGACTAATACTTTTAGAGGCTAAAACACTGAGATGTGGCAATGTAGATTTAGGAAACTTAGAGCTAAGCTGAAAAGCTAGAATAGAAATATGAATGGATGGCACAAAATATTTAAAAAAGATGTTCTTGTTAAATCGGATCATATTTATAAACATTGTGACGTTTATGGTTGAGTTGCTGATATGAGACAAGAGCATAAAGATTTGAGAGCTCAACTGGATAGAATTATGAAACTAGAAGAGTGGAAATGGAGACAACGAGCAAAAAATATGGAAATTATTGAAAGATAAGAGAACAAGCAATATTTACATGCCAAAGCTAATCGTAGACGAAGGAAAAATAAGATCAAATCACTAGATCGGGATGAAAGGAGAATTGAGGGACAAAAAAGCTGATTGATTACATTACTAATTTTTACAAAAACCTATTTAGTCAACCTGAGGTCTCTAGTATTCCTTTGGATGTTGAGAATCCTAAGACTATTCCTCAAGGCATGTACAATGGTGGCATATGGATACCGATGCCCCAGGACAAAAAGCACTTTGAGGCATCCTTATTAATTTTTTCTGCCCAATGCAAGCTACTACTAATGGGCCTCATCAAATAATAAAAAGTAGATTCCCACTATACATGCATCCCTGCTTTCACTTCAACTTTTTCAGCTTTATGCACTGGACCACACTTTTTCTCCCCAAGCACCCGCCTCCTGCAGAGGATCCCGCTGCTCCATCCGAACCTACTTTTTCTGACATCCGATCCTTCATGGCATACGAGGCATCACCCCGGGGCTATGCATTGTACATGCGGAGGTGTAGATAAGTTGACTGCAACTTTATAACTAGAGGACATAAAGGATGTGCTTTTTTAAAATGGCTCCCAACAAGTCACTCAGGCCTAATGAATTCACTACTGAGCTTATTAGCATTTCTGGAATCTAATTAAGTTTGATCTAAAAGATCTATTTGATGATTTTCATAAAGGGGAGCTTGATATCTCTAGGTTAAACCATGGTATTATCATTTTGGTGCCAATTCTTGTCAACATGTTTTTAGGCAGATCAACTCTTACTTTACTTTAGTAGTTTGGGTGATCTTAAGTCATATTCTCGAGAAGTCGGGACCTTTGACAAAACTAAAGAAATGGTTTAATGAGGACATCACTTTGCTGCTAAGGTGCATCTGCCCCTGCATGAACAGTAAATTTAGATGTATTTTTTGAAACCAGAGATGCTCGAGTGTGCTAGGAGTGTGCAAAATTTCATGGACAAATAACATTCCAGGAGCTCTCAACAAAAATAACAAAATCGTCTCTCAAAGAACTCTCAAAAAGACATTTCAGAGACCCCCTTTTTTGTCCACAACTCGTCGAATGTGATTTCACCACAAAAAAAATGCATGCTCTCAACACACTCGAGCATCTTCGGTGTGAAAACAATTCATGTTCCTGAGCCTAGGCTTTTCAATGGATTATCGTGGTTTAGTGGGGAAATATTTATATCACAAAAGATCTGACTATGATATTTAGTCCGCTAATTGTCATTTTTGATATATCTGCATTGAGTGCTCTCTTTTATTTATATGTGGATGGTCATAGGCACGCACAAAGTTTAGTTTTATTCGTTCTTCCTCTTCTCCGAGCAAGTCTTTTCTATTTGAGTTAATTACAGCTAGGATAGATAATCTTGCACCATTGTAACAATATTAAACATGATCTTGAGAACCACATAAAGATGATATAAAAACATACATGACCACACATTTTGATTCATTTGCGTCAATTCGAACGTCAGACTGCTTGTCAACTGCTATCTCTCTGTACGTCACGTGGCAGCGGGCCCATGCTATCTCTCAATCTGTATGGGCCCCTTCTGTCAACGGGATGGAAAAAGAAATGACATACACATAAAATGGGGGGAAGATGCAAAAAAAGAAAAAAGAAAAAAGGCAGGAGAAGGAGTCTTAACCTGACAGGTGGGACCCACCCATATATAAAGGAAGCTTACCAGCACGCTGGCTCGTTGGGTTGCCACGTACGAAGAGAAAACGGTCATTTGACCGCGCGCAGGCTGAATTCACGGAAGCGTATTAGGGCATGTACAATGGTGCTATCTTAGGAATGCCACGTAGGATAAATGATGAGTTGAAGGAGAGAGAACTCATAAGAAAAGACTTATCTTCTCTTATTTAAGAGAAGGCAAGAGTTGATATCTTAGCATAATTTGTCTCACCATGTTTTAAGAAATAATAAGTTATTGAAGATAAGGCTAAGATACAACCCATTGTAGACATACTTTTTTATCATCTTTAAATTACATGCAAAACTTAAGATAAGATTATCTTATCAACTATTGTACATGCCTTTAAAATATGTAGTTAGGCAAGTTGTTGTAGTACGATTTTATGGGATTTTTTTAGATTCTGTATGGTATTATCACCCCCCCTCCCCCGCCCCCCGGCAATTTTATGTATTGTGACAGTAATAAACTCTTTCTATTTTGTCTAGCCTCGTACTACTAGATAAACAGCAAACAAATGTTTTGCTAGGAAATGTTGGCACCCTGCATGCTTTTATTTTGAACGTTGAGCGCCTTGGATGCTGTCTTGCTGCACACGCATATCCCAGAATCGCGGTTGCGTCCACATGGTCAGCATTGGGTTTGCACAGAATTGGCACCCACATACTTGCAGCACACATTACATGAGCCAGCCAACATGAAACGCGCGCAAGCCTGTAGCAGCAGCAGTGAAAACCTAAAATGCCAACGAGCATGGTGCGTGCCTTCAAGAGGAGGCCAAAATCACTATTATGACCCTTTCAGCAAACTTTGTCACAAAATGAACTTGACATAAAACTATTTCACGATCTGACCTTTTTAGTAACGCCATAGCCCGCGGCGTTTCTGCCCAAAATGAAAACGCCGAGCTAGTTAGCGTTCTTGTCCAAATAAGAAACGCCGAGATAGCTACCATTGCGGACCAGATAAGAAACGCCATGGCGTTTCTTCGCTGGCACCCAGCCCACCCGCTGCCCCGTCGGGGTCTTTCTCCTCAGCCGCCAGAGACGCCAGGCTAGAAACGCCAAGGTCGGCGACGTTTCCAGCCTTCGTAGAAACGCCAAGGTAAAAAACTGCTTCATAACCAGGGCCTAAATGCCAAGCCTTTTGACGTTTCTTACTTGGTCACAAACGCCATGAACTTTGGCGTTGCTTACTTGGTGAAAAACGCCGAACGACTTCGACGTTTTTTCTTTGGTCAGAAACGCTAGCTAGCTCGGTGTTTTTATGTTGGATAAAAACACTGTGGGCTATGGCATTGCTAAAAGGGTCAGATCATGAATTCTTGTTGAGTTCATTTTGTGACAAAGTTCGCTAAAAGGCTAATAGTGAAAAAGGCCTCAAGAGGAAGCCAACGTCGTGGGACAGATTTAAAGCATGGTAAACGCAAACAGCTTTTGTCAGGCCAGCCAAACCATCACGTGTTTGCTCCTGTCCAGCAAAAGCTACTTTGCTTTTTTCAGGTACCTACTCTTATCCCTCTGCTGAACCCTATCGGTCGTACTACATGCCTGTTGCCCGGCCTTCCAATGGAGTTGGTGAAGTATGTGGCCATGATGTAGCTTACTAAAATAATTGAGTAGTGAAGTTCAACTCGGTGGCCTATAATTAAATAAATTTGGCGAAAACAATATCCGTTAAATTTAGGTGATCGGTTAGAGACGACAATTTTTTAGAGGAGCAAATATCCTCCTCTAAGGGATACTCAGCCGTATCCTCCTCTAAATTATAGGGGATTAGTTAGAGATGCTTTAGTTCATGAAAAGCCTAGATTACTTCTTTTTTTGAATTTGAGAAACAATTTAAGCTGAAATCACATCAAATGCAAATAGAGGAAAATTATGAACCAACAAATACGTTTTTTCAATTTTGGTTCCTAACACTCACCAAATATGGCTTATACCTCTAATGGTTGATCTATTACCTCATGGGAGGTAATAGATCATCACATTCAATCTATGTCACTGGATCAAAAATAATGAATGGCAAAAATATTTGGGACCATCTTAAAATTTCTCTGAAAGCTATTGCCCCACGAATGTGCAAGGTCAATGACAATTTACGGTACTTACTCTTAACTTGTTTTTTGCGGGAATCACTCTAGCATGTTAGTCCATGTTAATTAAGTGACATTTTTTGTAGGGCATATCTTAGTTGCAACTACTAATCATAATATCAATTAGTATTTTGGATGTGAATTTATATTGCTAAACGAATGCTTGCTTGTGTTGTAGTTCTAAAATATTAGTCAGGTATATGAGAGTTTGTGTGATGAATGTATGCTAGCCAATAATTTATGCTAACCATGCTCACATGTTAACCCATGGTAATTTAGTTACATTTTTAATAGGTCATATCTTACTTGCAACTACCAATTATAATATCACTAAGTATTTTGGATGTGAGTTTTAGTTCTTAAATGAGTGCTTATTTACGTTGACATATGATATTAGGGATGTTAGTGATGAAATATTAATCAAATATAGAAGAGTCGAATACGAAAGGTTAAATTTCAGCTTATGTGAGAAATTACTATTTCTAAGGTAACTACGAAATATCTATTTGTATTTCTGTTTCTAAATCGCCACTTAAGACCCATCTGACGCAAACAGGAGATTGATACAAGTATATAACACAATATTTTTTGAACAAAAACCAAATTGATGCAAATACTGACTTAGAAACAAGTTTTTTAACTGACTGAGCTGTAGTTACTCCTGAGTAAATATAAGGATTCTTCTACATTCCATGGGAATTTTAACTTCGACTCTAACTTATTTAAATAAAACATTTTTTTCATGTGATGCAATTGAACAAATCAAAATCCTGCAAAATAAATGGCATGACATTATAATCCTATGTTCTTCCCATTCCCGCGTTTTTTGGATTCCTAGGAATCAAAGAGGCCCTAAAATTATGGCATGGTTTTTCCTTATAAATTCTCCTAATATAGTATTCCCTCTGTGCCAAAATAAGCGTCTCAACTTTAGTAATCCCTCCGTACGAAAATACTTGTCATCAAAATGGATAAAAAGAGATGTATGTAGATCTAAAATACGTCTAGATAGATCCCCTTCTATCCATTTTGATGACAAGTATTTCCGGACGGAGGGAGTACAATTTTGCGCTAAAATTAGTACAAAGCTAGACACTTATTTTGAGATGAAGGGGCTACTATATTGTAAGCATACAAATTTTGTGACATCTTAAAGTTCACTAAACAATTGATTGCGCCAGCTAGTTGTGGATTCTCCTTTTTTATTCTCCGCCTTAGAATTTATATTTGAGAAGCAAATAAAGAGAGAATATGAAAAACAAAACAGCTTCTGTTTAGTGGAAGAAAAACAAAATAGCTTTTTCTTATCACAAAGCAGGTAGGCTTTATTGAACATGAATAATGTTTACAGTAATGTGGAAAGGAAATAGCTGGACCAACGAACGAAGCCTAAAGAGGGCCCAAGTCCAAAAGTCCAAAAGAGAGCATTGACCCAAGAAAGAGTCCAAAAGGGGTCATTGCAGGAGGCGACGCCGCCGGCTGCCAGGCGCACCGACGCGCACCATGCCTTCCTCCTCCTCCGTCTACCCGGAACACCGCGTCGTCACCGCAGCCGAACTCATCGCCGGCAATGATGCCAAGGAAACGAGGGCCACGGGCGCCGAGGGCTTCGCCTCGCTCCTGCGCACCCAGGAGGAGGTCGACGCGCTCTGCGACAAGTACGGCGTGCCCAAGGAGTTCACCGCGCGCCCCGCCGGCGACCTGCGCGCGAACTCGACGCCGCCGCCGGGGGCCATCTGCGTGTACGCGCGCGCGCTGGAGGCCGGGATGCGCGTCCCGCTGCACGGCTTCTTCCGCGACGTCCTCGCCCACTTCGGCATCGCGCCGGCGCAGCTCACGCCCAACGGGTGGCGCTTCATGGCGAGCTTCCTCGTGCTCTGCGAGTCCGCCGGCGTCCCTCCCTCGGTCGCGGTGTTCCGGCGCTTCTTCCACCTGTCCATCATGGATCAAAAGCACGAGAAAGGGTGGTACTTTTTCCGATCCAGGCGGGACATCACAAGCTTGCCGAACGGGGGTTGCAAAACCACCCCGGGCTGGAGACACGAGTTCTTCTTCCTCTCGTCGCCGGAGCCGTGGCCTTGCGCCGTGGAGTGGGGCGAGCCGTCCAACGGCTCCTCCCTCGACCCGGCGCTCACCGTTGAGGAAAACAAATCGGTGGTGAAGCTGAGCGCTCATGGTGGCGCCGCTGCTGATCTCAGGAACCTGCTCCCTGCTGGGCGCTGCCGTATCTGCGCCGCTGTCGATCTCAGGAACCTGCTCCCTGCTACGTGCCCACGGCGGCGGCGGAGTAACCTTGCTGCCGCATCCCCGCCGCCGCGGCCTTCTTCGTGTTACAAAGGTACCTGAAGAAGTTCTGAACATTGAAATACCTCTGATTCCCCTGTTTCATGGAGCCCTAAAGTTGTTGCTGCGTGCTATCTAGGCATGGATCCCTCCGTCCACGACATGATGAAGACTATGCCGGCGGACAAGGTGGCCGCGCAAGCGTCGGCGTCGGCAAAGAAGAGGACTTGGGAGGAAGCCAGCGGCAGGCACGACGGACACACCACAGACTGGGATGGCGGACGGGAGCTGCTGCAGGAAACCGTCGCGCCGTCGTTGGAGCGCGCGTTCGCGGCGAGCGAGCCTTCCGACGGCGCAGCGATTCGGCGGGTATTGCCACTATGCCAGCAAATGCCATGGGAAATTGTTCCATCTCTAGGTGCTTGTCTTGTCGGGGGTCCGTCCAACCGAGCATATTGTTTGCTTTCAGGCTGCGAACTGCGTGCTCGAACTTGGGGAGAAGCTGGTGGCCAGGGAGCGCGACGCCGCGGCTCTGCGGGAGCAGCTGGAGGAGGCAAAGGCCGAGCTCGCGGCGGCGAAGTGGGCGGCGGACGTGGAGCTTGAGAAGGCACAGTCCGAGCTCGCTGCGGCGGGAGCGGAGCTGGAGAAGACCAAAGCGGAGCTCGCGGCGGTGGAGGCGGAGGTGGTGAAGACGAAGGCCGAGCTCTCCGCGTCTCTTGTGGAGGCTGAGCTCGCCGCGGCAAAGCAAGCGGCGGAGGCGGTGAAGACGAAGGCCGAGCGCGCTGCGGCCTGGGAGGAGGTGGTGAAGACGAAGGACGAGCTCGCCGCGGAGGCAGAGCTGGTGCAGGCCAAGGCCGAGCTCACCGCGGCGAAGCGCGCCGCGGAGACGGAGCTGGTGAAGACTAAGGCCAAGCTTGCCGCGGTGGAGGCGGAGCTGGAGAGCGCCAAGGCGGCAGCGGTGCAGCAGTTCCTGGCCTCCGAGGAGCAGGTGCGCCAGCGCGCGGAGGACGCGCTGGAGGGGTACAAGCGCTGGCGAGGTCATCAAGCTCCGGCTGGCCGTGCTGCCTGAGTACGTTGCCCGCTGATGGTCTTTTTGGAATTTGAAACATTCCTTCTCTAGATGGCTGAAATGAAGATCACGAACAAAACTCTAGCCTGATCCACTCTATGCGCTCTGTTCCCCTATCTGGAGATCGCTTACTTTTGTAGCTGAAGTTCTCTGAGATACTACAACACTCTGCACCCGTTGATAGGTGATTTTCTTGTTCCAAGCTTCAGGTCACAATTGACTAGGGAGGCTCGTTTGTTGGTGCATGTAATGTTCATTATTTGCGATGTTATAAGATCGGAAATGGTAAATCCCGAATGTTCGGAATTTGACCATGACTAATCGAACATTTCATGGCAATTTTAGTGAAAAGAGGATGGCAGGTTTAGTTGACACGCTTGGCAATTTTCTGAAAAAACAATAAATTAAGCATGAATTTATCATGCTTGCCAACTAAATTTACATCCTCTCGCCATTAAAAATTGTCATTGAAAACGTTTGATTTGTCAATGATCAAAATTCCCAAGCATTTGGGCGTTATCGGGGTCCTAAGAGTTTGAGTACCTCACATACACACACGCACACTTACCCCAATAAACACACAAACACACACCCCTATCCTTATGAGCATCTACGGAAGAGACTGGGCCAGCCTTTTGAGACATGAATAGCTCAAATTTGATTCTTAGAAAATCTGTTGAACAAAGTAGGCTTGATTTAATTAAGCAAGCCAATGTTGAACAAGCTAGGCTTGATTTAATTAAGCAAGACAAATTGGCATGAACTTGGGGAAAATTAGAAACATGATTAGCTCAAATTTGATTCTTAGAAAATCTGTTGAACAAAGTAGGCTTGATAATCTCTGTTGAACTAAGTAGGCTTGATTATGGATAATCAAGCCTCCCTCGAAAATCTACTTCCTTATCTACTTTCAAATTTTCGAGGGAGGCTTGATTTTCGAGAATTGTTATCCATAAAAAAGTAAAAGAGTATTATTAGTGTGACCATGGGAGGTATTTTTTTGGGAATATGAGAGGATTTCGAGGAGATATTAAAAGAGATTTTCGAGGGAAATGATTATGGATAAGAAAGTAGATTTCCTTGGCTCCGTTGGTTTTTCCAACGAAACAAATAAGTTTTGGATTGAGATTTCACATATGCATTGCACAATGATCCGCATTAGGCGGGGGGCAGCAATGATACCGCCGGCCAGGAATAAGTACTTATCCCTCTTATACTTAAGAAAAGAGAATAGAAGTGGTTCCTTTTCTTTCTATACGAAATTTGATAATTTTGTTTGTGTTCATGTTGGCATAGGAAAACTACTCACTTCCGCCATCTGCATTAGTTACGTTAGCGTAGGTAGGCGGTTCTCATGCCAAAGGGGAAGATCTCGCTCAGCCAAGTGCGCTTGAAATAATGAGACAAGAATATTCAAGGACTAATTTGCAGAAATTATGTGCACGCAGAGATTTCCATTGGCATCACACTCCTGCTTGGGGGAAATCTGGTGGCCTATTATTGTGTATTAACTACACTACTCTAGATGTTATTTCCCAAGAGGACGTGGATTGTTATATCAAAAGGATCGTATAGGATGTTGAAGATAAATTTATTTGGGATTTAGTTCTTGCTTATGGAGAAGCCCAGCCTGATAGGAAAGCCAAATTATTGTCTGAAAGTTTTGCACGATTGCATCATTCATCCACTAATTGCAGGTGATTTTATTATAATTAGGAAATGATCCGGTAAAAGTAAACCAGGTACATCTGGGCATTGGATTTTTTTGTTCAATGCAATTCTTGAACAAGTTGGACTTAGCGAGCTTGATCTTCATGGAAGATGATACGTCCATTTTGTATCATGTTTTCCTACTGTTATTTATAATGTTTTGGTCTTTATTTCACTTTATGGTGCAATTCTAATGCCTTTTCCCTCTTAATTTGCAAGATCTACATGGAGAGGGAAATTACCGGCAGCTGGAATTATGGACCTAAAAGAGCTACAGTAGAGATTGCTATTCTACGGACCTCCAAATGACCTAAAACTTCATGGAGATATTTTATTGAATATATAAAAAAAATACTAGAATGAAGAAATGCCAGGGGGCCACCTGCTGCCCTTGTGGGGCCCATATCTGGCCTCTGACCCCTCCTTCTGCTATAAGAAGTCATTTGCTCTAAAAAAATGAAGAGGAAGACTTTCGGGATAAAATCCTGCCATCTCGAGGCGGGACTTCGGCAGGAGCACTTTTGCTCTCCGGCGGAGTGATTCCGCCTGGGATACTTCCCTCTGGGAGGGGGAAATCGAATACATCGACATCACCAACGATCCTCTCATTGTGGGAGGACCAAACTTGATCAACATCTTCACCATCAGCATCTCATCTCAAACCCTAGTTCATCTCTTGTATTCAATCTTTGTCCCAAGACCTCGGACTGGTACATGTGGGTTGCTAGTAGTGTTGATTACATCGCGTAGTTGATGCTTTGGTTTATTTGGTGGAAGATTATATGTTTAGATCCTTAAGCATATTCAATACACCTCTGATCTTGCATATGAATATGATTTGTGAGTAGTTACTTTTGTTCTTGAGGACATGGCAGAAGTCTTGTTATAAGTAATCATATGAAGTTGGTATTCGTTCGATATCTTGACAATATGTATGTTGTTCTTCCTTTAGTGGTGTCATTGGAACATCGACTACATGACACTTCACCATACATGAGCCTAAGGGAATGCATTGGGAAGTAATAAGTAGATGATGGGTTGCGAGAGTGACAGAAGCTTAAACCCTAGTTTATGCATTATTCTGCGAGTGGCTGATTTGGATCCATATGTTTCATGTTATGGTTAGATTTATCTTAATTCTTCTTTCGTAATTGTGGATGCTTGCGAGAGGGGGTAATCATAAGAGGGTAGTTTTTTCAAGTAAGAACAGCACCCTAGCACTGGTCCACCCACATATCAAATTATCAAAGTAGCGAATGTGAATCAACTAAACATGATGAACGTGACTAGATGAGAATTCCCATGTGTCCTTGAGAACGTTTTGCTTACTGTAAGGGAACTCTTCGGCTTGTCCTTTGATATAAGAAGGATTGGGCCACCTTTCCGCACCTCGGTTGCTCTTGCTACCTGTTACTTGTTGTGAATTACCATGCTACAAAACTATCGGTTACCGCTACTTTCAGTACTTGCGGAGACTACCTTGCTGAAAACCACTTCTCATTTCCTTCTGCTCCTCGTTGGGTTTGACACTCTTACTTATCCAAAGGACTACATTTGATCCCCTATTTATTTGGGGAATAGTTTGAAACCCTATTTTTGAAAAATTGGACAGAATACGGTGTTCCCCCGATTAAAAAAAACTATCCTTTAATTGAATTTACTGCCATAAGTCGAGAGAAATCTGATGACACTCCTTTATTTATAGACTCTGTTGATGTGCCTAAGATTTACCTCATCTTTAGATGTGAAATTTGGTGGTTTCCAAGGAATGGAGTTCAAAAGATAGTCACTGATATTTTGCTGAATAATACTTTCAGAGGCTAAAACACTAAGAAGTGGAAATGTAGATGTAGAAAACTTAGAGCTAAGCTGAAAGGCTAGAATAGAAATATGAATGGATGGTACAAAATATTTTAAAAGGATATTCTTGTTAAATCAGATCATATTTATAAACATTGTGATGTTTATGGTTTAACTGCTAATATGAGACAAGAGCATATAGATTTGAGAGCTCAACTAGACAGAATTAGGAAACTGGAAGACTTGAAATGGAAACAAAAAGCAAAAATTATGGAAATTATTGATGGAGAAGAGAACACGAAATATTCACATGCCAAAGCTAATGGTAGACGAAGGAAAAGAAGATCAAATAACTAAATTAGGATGAAAGGAGAATTGAGGGAGAAAAAAATGATTGATTGCATTACTAATTTTTATAAAAACCTATTTGGTCAACCTGAGGTCTCCAGTGTTCCATTGGATGTTGAGAATCCTAAGACTATTCCTGAGGAGTTGTAGAAGAGTTGACTACAACTTTCTAAGTAGAGGACATAAAGGATGTGCTTTTAAAAATGGCTCACAACAAATCACCCAGGCCTAATGAATTCGCTGTTGAGTTTATCAACATTTCTGGAATCTAATTAAGTTTGATCTAAAAGCTCTCTTTGATCGAGGATGCTAACCAAATACAGAAATTTGAACCTGAATGTCTGTTGAATGTTAGTTTTTTTTCACCAAAGTACTTATGAATAGGCTAAATGCTGTGGCAGGTGATGTTATCTCCCCTACTCAAACTACGTTTGCCAGAGGTTTATTTGGAGGGTTTATGATTTTACATGAGGTTTTAAATGGTATTCATCTTTAAAAACAAAGTGCTATTATTTTTAAAGTCAAGTTTGAAAAGCCTATGATAAGATCAAATGGGCCTTTCTTTTCCACATGTTGAAAATGATGGGTTTCCTTGACAAATGGATTGATTGTGTTATGAGGAAAATTAGAGCGGGCAATGTAGGCATCAAAGTTAATGACCATATCGGGCCATATTTCCTCACTCGTAAGGGCCCGAGACAAGGGGATTCCTTATCTCACCTTATGTTTGACTTGCTCCAGATTCACTATAGGAAATGGTAGAAATGATAGATTCTGAGAAGATTGGTGGCTGGGAGATAAGCCACTGCAACACGACTTCCCCAAGCTTTACAACATTTGTTTTGATAATAAATATGTATGTTTCTCATGTTTTAGGTAAAGGGCTTGATCAAGTACACTTTAGAAGTATCCTTCTTGGGGAATCACTAGAGTTGTGAATCCATATTAGAGATGTTTGTGCTGATTTTGTTCTCATTGTTGACAGATATGTCATTGATGTCTGCTAGGACTACGTCGATATTTCCCCAAAGAGGATGGGATGATGCAACACAGCGACGGTAGGTATTTCCCTCAGTGATGAAACCAAGGTTATCGAACCAGTAGGAGAACCAAGCAAAACAACGTAAATAGCCCCTGCACACAAATAACAACCACTCGCAACCCGGCGTGTTAAAGGGGTTGTCAATCCCTTTCGGGTAACGGCGCCAGAAATTGGTGCGTGGACGGGAGAAAGTTGTAATAGATTGAATAAATAGATCGCAAATAAAATAAAGTGCAGCAAAGTATTTTTGTATTTTTGGTTTAATAAATGTGAAAATAAATGCAAAGGAAAAGTAGATCGCAAAGGCAAATATATGAGAAAGAGACGTGGGGGCCGTAGGTTTCACTAGTGGCTTCTCTCGAGAAAAATAGCAAATGGTGGGTGAACAAATTACTGTTGGGCAATTGATATAACTTCAAATAATCATGCCGGTATCCAAGCAATGATCATTATATAGGCATCACATCCAAGATTAGTAGACCGACTCCTGCATGCATCTACTACTATTACTCCACACATCGACCGCTATCCAGCATGCATCTAGTGTATTAAGTTCATGAAGAAACAGAGTAATGCAATAAGAACGATGACATGATGTAGACAAGATCTATCTATGTAGAACCCCATCATTTTATCCTTAGTAGCAACGATACATACGTGTCGGTTCCCATTTTGTCACTGGGATCAAGCAACGTAAGATCGAACCTACTACAAAGCACCTCTTCCCATTGCAAGATAAATAGATCAAGTCAGCCAAACAAAACCCAAATATCAGAGAAGAAATACGAGGCTATAAGAGATCATGCATAAAAATTATCAAAGAAACTCAAATACTTTCATGGATATAAAAATATATAACTCATCATAAACTCAAAGTTCATCAGACCCCAACAAACACACCGCAAAAGAGTTACATCATATGGATCTCCAAAAGACCATTGCATTGAGAATTCAGCGAGAGAGAGAGGAAGCCATCTAGCTACTAACTACGGACCCGAAGGTCTACAAATAACTACTCACGCATCGTTGGAGAGGCACCAATGGAGGTGGTGAACCCCATCCGACATGGTGTCTAGATTGGATCTAGTGGTTCTGGACTCTGCGGCGGCTGGATCAATATTTCGTCGACTCCCCTAGGGGTTTATGAATATTGGGGTATTCATAGAGCAAAGAGACGGTTCCGGGGGGCACCCGAGGTGGGCACAACACACCAGGGCGCGCCTGGGCCTCCTGGCGTGCCCTGGTGGGTTGTGCTCTCCTCGGAGCATCCCCAGGCGCAGCCAGGGCCAATTAGGTGTCTTTTGGCCCATAAAAAAATCTCCGTAAAGTTTCGTTCCATTTGGACTCCGTTTGGTATCGATTTCCAGCGATGTAAAAAACATGCAGAAAACAACAACTGGCACTTGGCACTATGTCAATAGATTAGTGCCAAAAAATGATATAAAATGACTATAAAATGATTATAAAACATTCAAGATTGATAATATAACAACATGAAACAATCAAAAATTATAGATACGTTGGAGACGTATCAGTCATTATGTGAACTGTCCACACAAATTTACGTGGAAAAGAAATTCCACATAGGGTTAAAATCTTCATGTGGTTGGTTCTCAAGAAAAGTATTTTAACTAAAGATGACTTGATAAGAAGGGGTTGGATTGACAACAGGGCTTGTCCTTTTTGTGGTTCTGATGAATCTTTTGATATATTTTTATGAAATGCTCTCTGGCTAAAATGATGTGGAACATCATTAAATATGCATTTGATGGCCGGCATAGCAGTACAATAGCTTGTATTTGAGGTTTTCTTGGAAGAAGTAAAGATCTTGCTAGAATGGTAGGGTAACTATTCCCAAGTTATCACCAAAAGGTCATCTGATCTAAACACGACTTTTTTGGGGGTTAAACACGAGACTTGTGAGTGCCAAAAACTTATTTCAGAATATGTACCAAAAGGACTACTATATTGGCTCGAAAATAATATTTCTAAATTGACCCAGCTATAGTCACTCCCCAACAAATACTAGGGGCCGTTTGAATTGCAGTCACGACTCGCCCAACCACTTTTTTGACTGTTGACTACTACCACGGGCTCTCGTTCGGATCTGCGCGGATTCAAACCACACAATATTTTAGTCACCACGTTCAGTTTCTAGCCCACGCGTTGGTGAGATCTTGGCGGTAAAATTGTTTCCCCAAATCTTTGGCGTGCCAATTTCGGCAGGGCTGGCCAGGGCGTGACCCAAACAGCCCCTAGGATCCGATCTCTCCAAATTTGGGGCACTTCTTGAATTGCTCTTTGAAATTACTACATGCATGAGCTTAAAGTTCCTCTCCACATCCCACGGTGTGGATCTTGGAGTTCAATCTCTTTTATTTGAAACCATTTACTATTTGTCTCACTTACTTTTAACTTCATTAATTGTCTCACTTATTCACACAGACCAACCGAGCCATTGCCACAAAAGAAAACTTATACTTACAAGAAAAAATAAGAGCAACCAACCCAACAATGTGCAAAGTTAAAGCAACATCAATTCCAACCCAACAATGTATAAATGAAACGAATCACTTATACTATAATAAATGCATGGAAATGCTAAAAAAATAATAAACGTATGAAGAACTATGAAAGCTTCGTCCTTTTAATATTAGGTAAATATAAAGATAAAGATTAATTGTCTCACTTATTCACACAGACCAACCGAGCCTTTGCCACAAAAAAACCTATACTTACAAGAAAAAATAAGAGCAACCAACCCAACAATGTGCAAAGTTAAAGCGGCATCAATTCCAGCCCAACAATGTATAAACGAAATGAATTACTTATATACTATAATAAACGCACGGAAAGGCTAAAAAATTAATAAACGTATGAAGAACTATGAAATCTTCATCCTTTTAATATTAGGTAAAGATAAAGATAAAGATTAATTGTCTCACTTATTCAAACAGACCAACCAAGCCTTTGCCACAAAAGAAAACCTATACTTACAAGAAAAAATAAGAGCAACCAACCCAATAATATGCAAAGTTAAAGTGGCATCAATTCCAACCCAACAATGTATAAACGAAACGAATCACTTCTGTACTATAATAAACGTACGGAAAGACTAAAAAATAAATAAATGTACGAAGAACTATGAAAGCTTCGTCCTTTTAATATTAGGTAAATATAAATATAAAGATTAATTGTCTCAATTATTCACACAGACCAACCGAGCCTTTGCCACAAAACAAAACCTATACTTACAAGAAAAAAGAAGAGCAACCAACCCAACAATGTGCAAAGTTAAAGCAGCATCAATTCCAACCCAACAATGTATAAACGAAATGAATCGCTTATATACCATAATAAAAGTACGGAAAGGCTAAAAAAATAATAAATGCATGAAGAACTATAAAAGCTTCGTCCTTTAATAGTAGGTAAAGATTAATTGTCTCACTTATTCAAACAGACCAATCGAGCCTTTGCCACAAAAGAAAACCTATACTTACAAAAAAAATAAGAGCAACCAACCCAACAATGTGCGAAGTTAAAGCGGCATCAATTCCAACCCAACAATGTATAAACGAAATGAATCGCTTATATACTATAATAATTAATAAACATATGGAAAGACTAAAAAAATTAATAAACGTATGAAGAACTATGAAAGCTTCGTCCTTTTAATCTCAGGTAAATATAAAGATAAAGATTAATTGTCTCAATTATCCACACAGACCAACCGAGCCTTTGCCACAAAGGAAAACCTATACTTACAAGAGAAAAGAAGAGCGACCAACCCAACAATGTGCAAAGTTAAAGCGGCATCAATTCCAACCGAACAACGTATAAACGAAACAATCACTTACAAACCAAATAAAATCTGGCCATACCAGGCCACACGCTCATTACATTACCAAGTTCAAATATCAAAGCTCCTGCTTGGCGACCACCATACTACTACAACAACACACCAGGTCGCCCCAAAACACAACCGGAGCCAAAAGAGACAAGAAACAGCTCAAGCCGAGTGCCGAAGTCGCGGGATACTGCTGCTGATCTTCTCCATCATAGCCTTCATTAGTTCAGCATCATGTTGTTTCCCAAGTGGAGTCCACATCTGAAGAAAAAGATGACACTTGAAAATTACATCAGTCGGGTGAGCAGGGAACTTTTTTTCAATCGTCATTTTATTCCTGATCGACCAAAGGGACAACAACAACACTCCCACGCAACGCCATAGCACCCTAGCATTGGCCCCTTGCTGTGATTGCAGCACAGCCAATAAATCTGATCCCGACCTAGCGCTCCAGTTCTGATGGAACACATCCCTAACTGCACACCATGCAAATTTAGCTAACACACAGTGAAAGAATGCATGGTTTGCGTCCTCGTTGAGCTGACACACAATGCAAGACCCATCAGAAGGGCCGTTGTGCTTGGCCACATTATCGGCCGTTGGGAGGCGATTTCTGAACATTTGCCATAGGAAAATTTTACTCTTGAGTGGAAGCCCGGCCTTCCATAGTCCCCTAGCTATGTCTAAAGAGCTTCCTTCGGTGAGTTTGTTGTACAAGGACTTGACCATGAACTTATGCGACGCAATCAAGTCCCAGGCCACCCTGTCATCCCCCAAGCTGAGTTGCCAGTTAGCAATCTAGGCCTGCAGCAAGTCCCAACTAGCCGCTTCTTGCGTCGAGAGGGGTAGTAAGAAATGGATCACCGGTGGGGAGGAACGCAGGGCTTCCCCCACCACAATGTTGGTGTCCGTGGCCATGTTATACAGTTGCGGGAAATCCTGCCAAAGAGGCCTATCCGCAAGCCATTTGTCTAACCGAAATCACATGGACATGCTGCTCTTAACCTCAAAACAAGCACCTAACGAAAACGCCGGGCGCACCGCCTGGATACCATTCCAGATCATCGATCTCGAGGACTTAGCTTTGAAAACATTTCCGTTAGGAAAGTACTTTGCCCTAAGCAGGTCTGCCCATAGACCCGACTCACTATTGGCTAGCCTCCACCACCACTTGGTCAATAATGCGACATTCATAAGCTTTGAATTGGTGATTCCCAAACCGCCAAGTTTTTTGGGTCTACACATGGCCGCCCACTTGACCAAATGGTATTTCCGCTTTGTTCCAACTCCTTCCCAAAAGAACTTGGAACGAGGGGTGTCTAGCTTAATGTGAACCCCATCCGCTAAAAGGAACATCCCCATCGTAAAAACAAGGAGGGAGGAAAGGCTAGAGTTGGTAAGGATCAATCTAGAAGTCAGCGACATAAACCTCCCACGCCATGGACTAACCCTATTAGCCACTTTGCCGCTGGCTCCCATTCGGAAATTGGGATTTTCCGATGAGTAATCGGGAGCCCTAGGTACTTAATCGGGAAGACCCCAAGATCGCAATTAAGTAGGTTAGCTACCGCATACTCTCTTGGTGGTCCAACCCCATAGTGATAACTTCACTTTTCAGGAAGTTGATTTTCAGCCCCGACAAATCTCGAAGTCGAGGAGCAACAACTTGATTGATGCTATACTATGGGTGTGAGGCTCGAACAGCAGCATCGTATCATCCATGTATTGCAGATGCGTCAGCCCCTCGGATGAGGTGGGGCACTAACCCTTTGACGTGTCCCACCGCTCTAGCTTTTGCAAGCATCGCCGCTAGCGCATCTGCAACGAAGTTAAAAATGAGCGGAGAGCTTGGGTCTCCTTGACGAAGACCATGCTTGTTACGAAAGAACTTGCCCATCTCACCGTTGATCGTCACCGTGGTCTGGACACAACTGACCAGGTGCATTATCCGATGCACAAAGCCTGCCTCAAACCCCTTCTTGAGGAGCACCTCCCGAACGAACTCCCAGTTCACTCGGTCGTAGGCTTTCTCGAAGTCGAGTTTGAGCAAAACCCCCTTCCCTTTGGTACGTAGCTCGTGCACAATCTCAAGGAGCGCAATCGGGCCCTCCAAAATGTTGCGTCATTTGAGAAAAGCAGTCTGGCTCTTCTGAATCACCCGTTGAGCTGTGGGAGCCAGCCGTGTGGCATACACTTTGGCCCAAAGTTTGTATGGCACATTAATAAGCGTGATTGGCCTAAACTGCTTAATGTTATCTGCACCCTTTACTTTGGGGATAAGATTAATAGCCCCATAGTTAAGGCGGGAGAGGTCTACTTGACCAAGCGTAAAGCCGTTGACTATAGTGTGGAACACATGTTTGAAACACGGCCAAAACTTCTTAAAGAACTCTACGGGCCATTCGTCCAGCCTAGGGGCCGTGTCCATCTTCATGGAAGTTAATGCACTATCCACTTCCTCAGGGGGGAATGACACTACAAGAAATATGTCAACTAGTGACCTTCTGTCAGTGACCCTGGAAGAATTGATCATAGATCTATGACCATTTCAGACCAATTGGTCAAAAGTTGTTCGGGGGGCTCCAAACCGTAAACTATAACGACCATTTTGGTCAGAAAGGTCGTAATTTCCTTACACGAAATGGTCATAAAGCAGATAGCACTAGTCTGCTGCCTTATTTCTAGCTGATCATGACCAATATAGATGGTCATAACCTTGTAAATTGTGGTGGCTGAAGGAAATATGCCCTAGAGGCAATAATAAAGTTATTATTTTATTTCCTTATATCATGATAAATGTTTATTATTCATGCTAAAATTGTATTAACCGGAAACATAATACTTGTGTGAATACATAGACAAACTAAACGTCACTAGTATGCCTCTACTTGACTAGCTCGTTAATCAAAGATGGTTATGTTTCCTAACCATAGACATGTGTTGTCATTTGATTAACGGGATCACATCATTAGGAGAATGATGTGATTGACATGACCCATTCCATTAGCTTAGCACCCGATCGTTTAGTATGTTGCTATTGCTTTCTTCATGACTTATACATGTTCCTATGACTATGAGATTATGCAACTCCCGTTTGCCGGAGGAACACTTTGTGTGCTACCAAACGTCACAACGTAACTGGGTGATTATAAAGGAGCTCTACATGTGTCTCCAAAGGTACATGTTGGGTTGGCGTATTTCGAGATTAGGATTTGTCACTCCGATTGTCGGAGAGGTATCTCTGGGCCCTCTCGGTAATGCACATCACATAAGCCTTGCAAGCATTGCAACTAATGAGTTAGTTGCGAGATGATGTATTACGAAACGAGTAAAGAGACTTGCCGGTAACGAGATTGAACTAGGTATTGAGATACCGACGATCGAATCTCGGGCAAGTAACATACCGATGACAAAGGGAACAACGTATGTTGTTATGCGGTCTGACCGATAAAGATCTTCGTAGAATATGTAGGAGCCAATATGAGCATCCAGGTTCCGCTATTGGTTATTGACTGGAGACGTGTCTCGGTCATGTCTACATTGTTCTCGAACCCGTAGGGTCCGCACGCTTAACGTGATGACAGTTATTATGAGTTTATATTTTTGATGTACCGAAGTTGTTCGGAGTCCCGGATGTGATCACGGACATGACGAGGAGTCTCGAAATGGTCGAGACATAAAGATTGATATATTGGACGGCTATATTCGGACACCGGAAGTGTTCCGGAGAAGTTTCGGATAAAACCGGAGTACCGGGGGGTTACCGGAACCCCCCGGGGGTAATGGGCCTCATGGGCCCAAAGTGGAGAAGAGGAGGGGCGGCCAGGGCAGGCCGCGCGCCCCTCCCCCTCTAGTCCGAATTGGACAAGGAGGGGGGGCGCCCCCCTTTCCTTCCTCTCCTCTCTCCCTTCCTTCCCCCTCTCCTAGTTGGACAAGGAAAAGGAGGGAGTCCTACTCCCGGTAGGAGTAGGACTCCTCCCTGGCGCGCCTCCTCCTGGCCGGCCGCACCCCCTCCCCCTTGCTCCTTTATATACGGGGGCAGGGGCACCTCTAGACACACAAGTTGATCTTCGTGATCGTTCTCTTAGCCGTGTGCGGTGCCCCCCTCCACCATAATCCTCGATAATATTGTAGCGGTGCTTAGGCGAAGCCCTGCGACGGTAGAACATCAAGATCGTCACCACGCCGTCGTGCTGACGGAACTCTTCCCCGACACTTTGCTGGATCGGAGTCCGGGGATCGTCATCGAGCTGAACGTGTGCTAGAACTCGGAGGTGCCGTAGTTTCGGTGCTTGATCGGTCGGGCCGTGAAGACGTACGACTACATCAACCACGTTGTCATAACGCTTCCGCTGTCGGTCTACGAGGGTACGTAGACAACACTCTCCCCTCTCGTTGCTATGCATCACCATGATCTTGCGTGTGCGTAGGAATTTTGAAATTACTACGTTCCCCAACAGTGGCATCCGAGCCTAGGTTTTATGTGTTGATGTTATTGCACGAGTAGAACACAAGTGAGTTGTGGGGATATAAGTCATACTGCTTACCAGCATGTCATACTTTGGTTCGGCGGTATTGTTGGATGAAGCGGCCCGGACCGACATTACGCATACGCTTACGCGAGACTGGTTCTACCGACGTGCTTTGCACACAGGTGGCTGGCGGGTGTCAGTTTCTCCAACTTTAGTTGAACCGAGTGTGGCTACGCCCGGTCCTTGCGAAGGTTAAAACAACACCAACTTGACAAACTATCGTTGTGGTTTTGATGCGTAGGTAAGATTGGTTCTTGCTTAAGCCCGTAGCAGCCACGTAAAACTTGCAACAAACAAAGTAGAGGACGTCTAACTTGTTTTTGCAGGGCATGTTGTGATGTGATATGGTCAAGACATGATGCTAAATTTTATTGTATGAGATGATCATGTTTTGTAACCGAGTTATCGGCAACTGGCAGGAGCCATATGGTTGTCGCTTTATTGTATGCAATGCAATCGCCCTGTAATGCTTTACTTTATCACTAAGCGGTAGCGATAGTCGTAGAAGCATAAGATTGGCGAGACGACAACGATGCTACGATGGAGATCAAGGTGTCGCGCCGGTGACGATGGTGATCATGACGGTGCTTCGGAGATGGAGATCACAAGCACAAGATGATGATGGCCATATCATATCACTTATATTGATTGCATGTGATGTTTATCTTTTATGCATCTTATCTTGCTTTGATTGACGGTAGCATTATAAGATGATCCCTCACTAAATTATCATAGTAAAAGTGTTCTCCCTGAGTATGCACCGTTGCGAAAGTTCTTCGTGCTGAGACACCACGTGATGATCGGGTGTGATAGGCTCTACGTTCAAATACAACGGGTGCAAAACAGTTGCACACGCAGATACTCAGGTTAAACTTGACGAGCCTAGCATATAAGATATGGCCTCGGAACACGGAGACCGAAAGGTCGAGCGTGAATCATATAGTAGATATGATCAACATAGTGATGTTCACCAATGAAACTACTCCATCTCACGTGATGATCGGACATGGTTTAGTTGATTTGGATCACGTGATCACTTAGAGGATTAGAGGGATGTCTATCTAAGTGGGAGTTCTTTAAGTAATATGATTAATTGAACTTAAATTTATCATGAACTTAGTACCTGATAGTATCTTGCTTGTTTATGTTTATTGTAGATAGATGGCCCGTGCTGTTGTTCCGTTGAATTTTAATGCGTTCCTTGAGAAAGCAAAGTTGAAAGATGATGGTAGCAATTACACGGACTGGGTCCGTAACTTGAGGATTATCCTCATTGCTGCACAGAAGAATTACGTCCTGGAAGCACCGCTGGGTGCCAGGCCTGCTGCTGAGCAACACCAGATGTTATGAACGTCTGGCAGAGCAAAGCTGATGACTACTCGATAGTTCAGTGTGCCATGCTTTACGGCTTAGAATCGGGACTTCAACGATGTTTTGAACGTCATGGAGCATATGAGATGTTCCAGGAGTTGAAGTTAATATTTCAAGCAAATGCCCGGATTGAGAGATATGAAGTCTCCAATAAGTTCTATAGCTGCAAGATGGAGGAGAACAGTTCTGTCAGTGAGCATATACTCAAAATGTCTGGGTATAATAATCACTTGATTCAATTGGGAGTTAATCTTCCAGATGATTGCGTCATTGACAGAATTCTCCAATCACTGCCACCAAGCTACAAGAGCTTCGTGATGAACTATAATATGCAAGGGATGAATAAGACTAATTCCCGAGCTCTTCGCAATGCTGAAAGCTGCGGAGGTAGAAATCAAGAAGGAGCATCAAGTGTTGATGGTCAACAAGACCACTAGTTTCAAGAAAAAGGGCAAGGGAGAAGAAGGGGAACTTCAAAAGAACAGCAAGCAAGTTGCTGCTCAAGAGAAGAAACCCAAAGTCTGGACCTAAGCCTGAAACTGAGTGCTTCTACTGCAAGCAGACTGGTCACTGGAAGCGGAACTGCCCCAAGTATTTGGCGGATAAGAAGGATGGCAAGGTGAACAAAGGTATATGTGATATACATGTTATTGATGTGTACCTTACTAATGCTCGCAGTAGCACCTTGGGTATTTGATACTGGTTTTGTTGCTAATATTTGCAACTCGAAACAGGGACTATGGATTAAGCGAAGATTGGCTAAGGACGAGGTGACGATGCGCGTGGGAAATGGTTCCAAAGTCGATGTGATCGCGGTCGGCACGCTACCTCTACATCTACCTTCGGGATTAGTATTAGACCTAAATAATTGTTATTTGGTGCCAGCGTTGAGCATGAACATTATATCTGGATCTTGTTTGATGCAAGACGGTTATTCATTTAAATCAGAGAATAATGGTTGTTCTATTTATATGAGTAATATCTTTTATGGTCATGCACCCTTGAAGAGTGGTCTATTCTTATTAAATCTCGATAGTAGTGACACACATATTCATAATGTTGAAGCCAAAATATGCAGAGTCGATAATGATAGTGCAACTTATTTGTGGCACTGCCGTTTGGGTCATATCGGTGTAAAGCGCATGAAGAAACTCCATACTGATGGACTTTTGGAACCACTTGATTATGAATCACTTGGTACTTGCGAACCGTGCCTTATGGGCAAGATGACCAAAACACCGTTCTCCGGTACTATGGAGAGAGCAACAGATTTGTTGGAAATCATACATACAGATGTATGTGGTCCAATGAATGTTGAGGCTCGTGGCGGATATCGTTATTTTCTCACCTTCACAGATGACTTAAGCAGATATGCGTATATCTACTTAATGAAACATAAGTCTGAAACATTTGAAAAGTTCAAAGAATTTCAAAATGAAGTTGAAAATCATCGTAACAAGAAAATAAAGTTTCTACGATCTGATCGTGGAGGAGAATATTTGAGTTACGAGTTTGGTGTACATTTGAGACAATACGGAATAGTTTCGCAACTCACGCCACCCGGAACACCACAGCGTAATGGTGTGTCCAACGTCGTAATCGTACTTTACTAGATATGGTGCGATCTATGATGTCTCTTACTGATTTACCGCTATCATTTTGGGGTTATGCTTTAGAGACGGCCGCATTCACGTTAAATAGGGAACCATCGAAATCCGTTGAGACGACGCCTTATGAACTATGGTTTGGCAAGAAACCAAAGTTGTCGTTTCTTAAAGTTTAGGGCTGCGATGCTTATGTGAAAAAGCTTCAACCTAATAAGCTCGAACCCAAATCGGAGAAATGTGTCTTCATAGGATATCCAAAGGAAACTATTGGATACACCTTCTATCAAAGATCCGAAGGCAAGACTTTTGTTGCTAAATCCGGAAACTTTCTAGAGAAGGAGTTTCTCTCGAAAGAAGTGAGTGGGAGGAAAGTAGAACTTGATGAGGTAACTGTACCTGCTCCCTTATTGGAAAGTAGTACATCACAAAAACCGGTTCCTGTGACACCTACACCAATTAGTGAGGAAGCTAATGACGATGATCATGAAACTTCAGAACAAGTATCTACTGAACCTCATAGATCAACCAGAGTAAGATCCGCACCAGAGTGGTACGGTAATCCTATTCTGGAAGTCATGCTACTAGATCATGATGAACCTACGAACTATGAAGAAGCGATCGTGAGCCCAGATTCCGCAAAATGGCTTGAAGCCATGAAATCTGAGATGGGATCCATGTATGAGAACAAAGTGTGGACTTTGGTTGACTTGCCCAAAGATCGGCAAGCAATTGAGAATAAATGGATCTTCAAGAAGAAGACTGACGCTGACGGTAATGTTACTGTCTACAAAGCTCGACTTGTCACAAAAGGTTTTCGACAAGTTCAAGGGATTGACTACGATGATACCTTCTCACCCGTAGCGATGCTTAAGTCTGTCCGAATCATGTTAGCAATTGCCGCATTTTATGATTATGAAATTTGGCAGATGGATGTCAAAACTGCATTCCTGAATGGATTTCTGGAAGAAGAGTTGTATATGATGCAGTTGGAAGGTTTTGTCGATCCAAAAGGAGCTAACAAAGTGTGCAAGCTCCAGCGATCCATTTATGGACTGGTGCAAGCCTCTCGGAGTTGGAATAAACGCTTTGATAGTGTAATCAGAGCATTTGGGTTTGTACAAACTTTTGGAGAAGCCTGTATTTACAAGAAAGTGAGTGGGAGCTCTGTAGAATTTCTGGTATTATATGTGGATGACATATTACTAATCGGAAATGATATAGAATTTCTGGATAACATAAAGGGATACTTGAATAAGAGTTTTTCAATGAAAGACCTCGGTGAAGCTGCTTACATATTGGGCATTAAGATCTATAGAGATAGATCAAGACGCTTAATTGGACTTTCACAAAGCACATACCTTGACAAAGTTTTGAAGAAGTTCAAAATGGATCAAGCAAAGAAAGGATTCTTGCCGGTGTTACAAGGTGTGAAATTGAGTAAGACTCAATGCCCGACCACTGCAGAAGATAGAGAGAAAATGAAAGATGTTCCCTATGCTTCAGCCATAGGCTCTATCATGTATGCAATGCTGTGTACCAGACCTGATGTGTGTCTTGCTATAAGTCTAGCAGGGAGGTACCAAAGTAATCCAGGAGTGGATCACTGGACAGCGGTCAAGAACATCCTGAAATACCTGAAAAGGACTAAGGATATGTTTCTCGTATATGGAGGTGACAAAGAGCTCATCGTAAATGGTTACGTTGATGCAAGCTTTGACACTGATCTGGACGATTCTAAATCGCAAACCGGATACGTGTTTACATTAAACGGTGGAGCTGTCAGTTGGTGCAGTTCTAAACAAAGCGTTGTGGCGGGATGTGAAGGAAATATGCCCTAGAGGCAATAATAAAGTTATTATTTATTTCCTTACATCATGATAAATGTTTATTATTCATGCTAGAATTGTATTAACCGGAAACATAATACATGTGTGAATACATAGACAAACAGAGTGTCACTAGTATGCCTCTACTTGACTAGCTCGTTAATCAAAGATGGTTATGTTTCCTAACCATGGACAAAGAGTTGTTATTTGATTAACGGGATCACATCATTAGGTGAATGATCTGATTGACGTAACCCATTCCATTAGCTTAGCACCCGATTGTTTAGTATGTTGCTATTGCTTTCTTCATGACTTATACATGTTCCTATGACTATGAGATTATGCAACTCCCGTTTGCCGGAGGAACACTTTGTGTGCTACCAAACGTCACAACGTAACTGGGTGATTATAAAGGTGCTCTACAGGTGTCTCCAAAGGTACATGTTGGGTTGGCGTATTTCGAGATTAGGATTTGTCACTCCGATTGTCGGAGAGGTATCTCTGGGCCTTCTCGGTAATGCACATCACATAAGCCTTGCAAGCATTGCAACTAATGAGTTAGTTGTGAGATGATGTATTATGGAACGAGTAAAGAGACTTGCCGGTAACGAGATTGAACTAGGTATTGAGATACCGACGATCGAATCTCGGGCAATGTAACATACCGATGACAAAGGGAACAACGTATGTTGTTATGCGGTCTGACCGATAAAGATCTTCGTAGAATATGTAGGAGCCAATATGGGCATCCAGGTCCCGCTATTGGTTATTGACCAGAGACGTGTCTCGGTCATGTCTACATTGTTATCGAACCCGTAGGGTCCGCACGCTTAAGGTTTCGATGACAGTTATATTAGGAGTTTATGCATTTTGATGTACCGAAGTTTGTTCGGAGTCCCGGATGTGATCACGGACATGACGAGGAGTCTCAAAATGGTCGAGACATAAAGATTGATATATTGGACGGCTATATTCGGACACCGGAAGTGTTCCAGGTGATTTCGGAGAAAACCGCAGTACCGGAGGGTTACCGGAACCCCCCCGGGAGAAGTAATGGGCCATATGGGCCTTAGTGGAGAAAGAGAAGGGCGGCCAGGGTGGGCCGCGCGCCTCCTCCCCCCTGGTCCGAATTGGACTAGGAGAGGGGGGGGGCGCCCCCTTTCCTTCTCCTTCCCCACTTCCTTCCCCCTCCTAGTAGGAGTCCTACTCCTACTAGGAGGAGGACTCCTCCTTGGCACGCCTATAAGGCCGGCCGGCCTCCTCGCCTTGCTCCTTTATATACGGGGGCAGGGGGCACCCCTAGAGACACAAGTTGATCCACGTGATCATATTCTTAGCCGTGTGCGGTGCCCCCTTCCACCATAGTCCTCGATAATATTGTAGCGGTGCTTAGGCGAAGCCCTGCGACGGTAGTACATCAAGATCGTCACCACGCCGTCGTGCTGACGGAACTCTTCCCCGACACTTTGCTGGATCGGAGTTCGGGGATCGTCATTGAGCTGAACGTGTGCTAGAACTCGGAGGTGCCGTAGTTTCGGTGCTTGATCGGTCGGGCCGTGGAGACGTACGACTACATCAACCAAGTTAACGCTTCCGTTGTCGATCTACATGGGTACGTAGATCACACTCTCCCCTTCTCATTGCTGTGCATCACCATGATCTTGCGTGTGCGTAGGAAATTTTTTGAAATTACTACGAAACCCAACAGTGGCATCCGAGCCTAGGTTTTATGCGTTGATGTAATATGCACGAGTAGAACACAAGTGAGTTGTGGGCGATATAAGTCATACAGCTTACCAGCATGTCATACTTTGGTTCGGCGGTATTGTTGGATGAAGCGGCCCAGACCGACATTACGCGTACGCTTACGCGAGACTGGTTCTACCGACGTGCTTTGCACATAGGTGGCTGGCGGGTGTTAGTTTCTCCAACTTTAGTTGAACCGAGTGTGGCTACGCCCGGTCCTTCTGAAGGTTAAAACAGCACCAACTTGACAAACTATTGTTGTGGTTTTTGATGCGTAGGTAAGAACGGTTCTTGCTAAGCCCGTAGCAGCCACGTAAAACTTGCAACAACAAAGTAGAGGACGTCTAACTTGTTTTTGCAGGGCATGTTGTGATGTGATATGGTCAAGATGTGATGAGATATAAGTTGTTGTATGAGATGATCATGTTTTGTTGAAGTTATCAGCAACTGGCAAAATCCTTATGGTTGTCTCTCTATTGCATAAGATGCAAGCGTCCAATAATTGCTTTACTTTATCGCTATGCGATTGCAATAGTTGCAAGAGCAATTGTTGGCGAGACAACCACGTGACGACACATTGATATAGATCAAGATGATGGAGATCATGGTGTCATGCCGGTGACGATATAGATCATGACAGTACTTTGGAGATGGAGATCAAAGGAGCAAGATGATGATGGCCATATCATGTCACATATTTTGATTGCATATGATGTTTATCTTTTATACATCTTATTTTTGCTTAGTTTGACGGTAGCATTTTAAGATGATCTCTCACTAATTATCAAGAAGTGTTCTCCCTGAGTATGCACAGTTGCGAAAGTTCTTCGTGCTGAGACACCACGTGATGATCGGGTGTGATAGGCTCTATGTTCAAATACAACGGGTGCAAAACAGTTGCACACACGGAATACTCAGGTTATACTTGACGAGCCAAGCATATACAGATATGGCCTCGGAACACGGAGACCAAAAGGTCAAGCATGAATCATATAGTAGATATGATCAACATAGTGATGTTCACCAATGGAACTACTCCATCTCACGTGATGATCGGACATGGTTTAGTTGATTTGGATCACGTAATCACTTAGAGGATTAGAGGGATGTCTATCTAAGTGGGAGTTCTTAAGTAATATGATTAATTGAACTTAAATTTATCATGAACTTAGTCCTGGTAGTATTTTACAAATTATGTTGTAGATCAATAGCTCGCGTTGTTGCTTCCCTGTGTTTATTTTGATATGTTCCTAGAGAAAATTGTGTTGAAAGATGTTAGTAGCAATGATGCGGATTGGATCCGTGATCTGAGGTTTATCCTCATTGCTGCACAGAAGAATTATGTCCTTGATGCACCGCTAGGTGACGGACCTATTGCAGGAGCAGATGCAGATGTTATGAACGTTTGGCTAGCTCAATATGATGACTACTTGATAGTTTAGTGCACCATGCTTAATGGCTTAGAATCGGGACTTCAAAGACGTTTTGAACGTCATGGAGCATATGAGATGTTCCAGGAGTTGAAGTTAATATTTCAAGCAAATACTCGAGTTGAGAGATATGAAGTCTCCAACAAGTTCTATAGCTAAAAGATGGAGGAGAATCGCTCAACTAGTGAGCATGTGCCCAGATTGTCTGAGTACTACAATCGCTTGAATCAAGTGGGAGTTAATCTTCCAGATAAGATAGTGATTGACAGAATTCTCTAGTCACCATCACCAAGTTAGTAGAACTTCGTGATGAACTATGATATGCAAGGAATAACGGAAACGATTCCCAAGCTCTTCGTAATACGGAAATTGACGAAGGTAGAAATCGAGAAAAACATCAAGTGTTGATGGTAGACAAGACCACTAGTTTCAAGAAAAGGGCAGAGGGAAGAAGGGGAACTTCAAGAAGAACAGCAAGCAAGTTGCTGCTCAAGTGAAGAAGCCCAAGTCTGGTCCTAAGCTTGGGACTAAGTGTTTGTACTGCAAAGGGACTGGTCACTGGAAGCGGAACTACCCCAAGTGATTGGCAGATAAGAAGGATGGCAAAGTGAACATAAGTATATTTGATATACATGTTATTGATGTGTACTTTACTAGTGTTTATAGCAACCCCTCAGTATTTGATACTAGTTCAGTTGCTAAGATTAGTAACTCGAAATGGGAGTTGCAGAATAAATAGAGACTAGTTAAGGGTGAAGTGACGATGTGTGTTGGAAGTGGTTCCAAGATTGATATGATCATCATCGCACACTCCCTATACTTTCGGGATTAGTGTTGAACCTGAATAAGTGTTATTTGGTGTTTGCGTTAAGAATGAATATGATTTGATCATGTTTATTGTAATACGGTTATTCATTTAAGTAAGAGAATAAATTGTTGTTCTGTTTACATGAATAAAACCTTATATGGTTACACACCCAATGAAAATAGTTCGTTGGATCTCGATCGTAGTGATACACATAAATATAATATTGAAACCAAAAGATGCAAAGTTAATAATGATAGTGCAACTTATTTGTAGCACTGCCGTTAGGTCATATTGGTGTAAAGCGCATGAAGAAACTCCATGCTGATGGGATTTTGGAATCACTTGATTATGAATCACTTGATGCTTGCGAACCATGCCTCATGGGCAAGATGACTAAGACTCCGTTCTCCGGAGCAAGCAACTGACTTATTGGAAATAATACATACTGATGTATGCGGTCCGATGAGTGTTAAGGCTCACGGCAAGTATCGTTATTTTCTGAACTTCACAGATGATTTGAGCAGATATGGGTATATCTACTTGATGAAACATAAGTCTGAAACATTTGAAAAGTTCAAAGAATGTCAGAGTGAAGTGGAAAATCATCGTGACAAGAAAATAAAGTTTCTACGATCTGATCGTGGGGATAAATATTTGAGTTATGAGTTTGGTCTTTCAGTTAAAACAATGTGAAATAGTTTCACTACTCACGCCACCTGGAACACCACAGCATAATGGTGTGTCCGAACGTCATAACCGTACTTTATTAGATATGGTGCGACCTATGATGTCTCTTACCGACCTACCACTATCGTTTTGGGGTTATGCATTAAAGACAGCTGCATTCACGTTAAAAAGGGCACCATCTAAATCCGTTGAGACGGCACCGTATGAACTGTGGTTTGGCAAGAAACCAAAGTTGTCGTTTCTTAAAAATTTGGGGTTGCGATGCTTATATGAAAAAGTTTCATCCTGATAAGCTCAAACCCAAATCGGAGAAATATGTCTTCATAGGATACCCAAAGGAGACAGTTGGGTAAACCTTCTATCACAGATCTGAAGGCAAGACATTCGTTGCTAAGAATGGATCCTTTCTAGAGAAGGAGTTTCTCTCGAAAGAAGTGAGTGTGAGGAAAGTAGAACTTGATGAGGTAACTGTACCTGCTCCATAATTGGAAAGTAGTTTATCACAGAAATCTGTTCCTGTGACTCCTGCACCAATTAGTGAGGAAGATAATGATGATGATCATGTAACTTCGGATCAAGTCACTACCGAATCTCGTAGGTTAACCAGAGTGAGATCCGCACTAGAGTGGTACGGTAATCCTGTTCTGGAAGTCATGTTACTAGACCATGACGAACTTGCGAACTATGAGGAAGCGATGATGAGCCCAGATTCCGCGAAATGGTTTGAGGCCATGAAATCTGAGATATGATCCATGTATGAGAACAAAGTATGGACTTTGATGGATTTGCCCGATGATCGGCAAGCCATAGAAAATAAATGGATCTTCAAGAGGAAGACGGACACTGATAGTAGTGTTACTATCTACAAAGCTAGAATTATCGCAAAAGTTTTCGACAAGTTCAAGGTGTTGACTACGATGAGAGTATCTCACTCGTATCTATGCTTAAGTCTGTCCGAATCATGTTAGCAATTGCCGCATTTTATGAAATATGGCAAATGGATAAACAAAACTGCATTCCTTAATGGATTTATTAAAGAAGAGTTGTATGTGATGCAACAAGAAGGTTTTGTCAATCCTAAAGGTGCTAACAAAATATGCAAGCTCCAGCGATACATTTATGGACTGGTGCAAGCATCTCGGAGTTGGAATATACGCTTTGATAAGTTGATCAAAGCATATAGTTTTATACAGACTCGCGGTGAAGACTGTATTTACTAGAAGGTGAGTGGGAGCACTACAGCATTTCTGATAAGTATATGTGAATGACATATTGTTGATCAGAGATAATTAGAATTATTCTGCAAAGCATAAAGGAGTGTTTGAAAGGAGTTTTTCAAAGAAAGACCTCGGTGAAGCTGCTTACATATTGAGCATCAAGATCTATAGAGATAGATCAAGACGCTTGATAAGTTTTTTTCAATAAGTACAAACCTTGACAAGATTTTGAAGTAGCTCAAAATGGAGCAGTCAAAGAAAGAGTTCTTGCCTGTGTTACAAGGTATGAAATTGAGTAAGACTCAAAGCCCGACCACGGCAGAAGATAGAAAGAGAATGAAAGTCATTCCCTATGCCTCAGCCATAGGTTCTATAAAGTATGCCATGATGTGTACCAGATCTATTGTATACCCTACACCGTGTTAAGCAAGGGAATACAATAGTGATCTAGAAGTAGATCACTGGACAACGGTCAAAATTGTCCTTAGTGGAATAAGGAAATATTTCTCGATTATGGAGGTGACAAAAGGTTCGTCGTAAAAAGTTACATCGATGCAATTTTGACACAGATCTGGATGACTCAAAGTCTCGATCTAGATACATATTGAAAGTGGGAGCAATTAGCTAGAGTAGCTCCGCGCAGAGCATTGTAGACATAGAATTCGCAAAAATACTTACGGATCTGTATGTGACAGACCCGTTGACTAAAATTATCTCACAAGCAAAACATGATCACACCTTAGTACTCTTTGGGTGTTAATCACATAAATGATGTGAACTAGATTATTGACTCTAGTAAAACCCTTTGGGTATAGGTCACATGACGATGTGAACTATGGGTGTTAATCACATGGTGATGTGAACTCTTAGTGTCGAATCACATGGCGATGTGAACTAGATTATTGACTCTAGTGCAAGTGGGAGACTGAAGGAAATATGCCCTAGAGGCAATAATAAAAGCATTATTTATTTCCTTATATCATGATAAATGTTTATTATTCATGCTAGAATTGTATTAACTGGAAACATAATACATGTGTGAATACATAGACAAACAGAGTGTCACTAGTATGCCTCTACTTGACTAGCTCGTTAATCAAAGATGGTTATGTTTCCTAACCATGGACAAAGAGTTGTTATTTGATTAACGGGATCACATCATTAGGTGAATGATCTGATTGACATAACCCATTCCATTAGCTTAGCACCCGATTGTTTAGTATGTTGCTATTGCTTTCTTCATGACTTATACATGTTCCTATGACTATGAGATTATGCAACTCCCGTTTGCCAGAGGAACACTTTGTGTGCTACCAAACGTCACAACGTAACTGGGTGATTATAAAGGTGCTCTACAGGTGTCTCCAAAGGTACATGTTGGGTTGGCGTATTTCGAGATTAGGATTTGTCACTCCGATTGTCGGAGAGGTATCTCTGGGCCCTCTCGGTAATGCGCATCACATAAGCCTTGCAAGCATTGCAACTAATGAGTTAGTTGTGAGATGATGTATTACGAAACGAGTAAAGAGACTTGCCGGTAACGAGATTGAACTAGGTATTGAGTACTGACGATCGAATCTCGGGCAAGTAACATACCGATGACAAAGGGAACAACATATGTTGTTATGCGGTCTAACCGATAAAGATCTTCGTAGAATATGTAGGAGCCAATATGGGCATCCAGGTCCCGCTATTGGTTATTGACCGGAGACGTGTCTCGGTCATGTCTACATTGTTCTCGAACCCGTAGGGTCCGCACGCTTAAGGTTTCGATGACAGTTATATTATGAGTTTATGCATTTTGATGTACCGAAGTTTGTTCGGAGTCCCGGATGTGATCACGGACATGACGAGGAGTCTCGAAATGGTCGAGACATAAAGATTGATATATTGGACGGCTATATTCGGACACCGGAAGTGTTCCGGGTGATTTCGGAGAAAACCAGAGTACCGGAGGGTTACCAAAACCCCCCCAGGAGAAGTAATGGGCCATATGGGCCTTAGTGGAGAGAGAGAAGGGCGGCCAGGGTGGGCCGCGTGCCTCCTCCCCCCTGGTCCGAATTGGACTAGGAGAGGGGGGGGGCCTTTCCCTCTCCTTCCCCACTTCCTTCCCCCTCCTTGGCGCGCCTATAGGGCCGGCCGGCCTCCTCCCCTTGCTCCTTTATATACGGGGGCAGGAGGCACCCCTAGAGACACAAGTTGATCCACGTGATCATATTCTTAGCCGTGTGCGGTGCCCCCTTCCACCATAGTCCTCGATAATATTGTAGCGGTGCTTAGGCGAAGCCCTGCGACGGTAGTACATCAAGATCGTCACCACGCCGTTGTGCTGACGGAACTCTTCCCCGACACTTTGCTGGATCGGAGTCCGGGGATCGTCATCGAGCTGAACGTGTGCTAGAACTCGGAGGTGCCGTAGTTTCGGTGCTTCATCGGTCGGGCCGTGGAGACGTACGACTACATCAACCAAGTTAACGCTTCCGTTGTCGATCTACAAGGGTACGTAGATCACACTCTCCCCTTCTCATTGCTGTGCATCACCATGATCTTGCGTGTGCGTAGGAATTTTTTTGAAATTACTACGACCCAAACACGCACCATATCTAGTAAAGTACGATTACGACGTTCGGACACACCATTACGCTGTGGTGTTCCGGGTGGCGTGAGTTGCGAAACTATTCCACAATTTTTCAAATGTACACCAAACTCGTAACTCAAATATTCTCCTCCACGATCAGATCGTAGAATTTTATTTTCTTGTTACGATGATTTTCAACTTCACTCTGAAATTCTTTGAACTTTTCAAATGTTTCAGACTTATGTTTCATTAAGTAGATATACCCATATCTGCTTAAATCATCTGAAGGTGAGAAAATAACGATATCCGCCACAGCCTCAACATTCATCGGACCACATACATCTGTATGTATGATTTCAACAAATCGTTGCTCTCTCCATAGTACCGGAGAACGGTGTTTTGGTCATCTTGCCCATAGGCACGGTTCGCAAGTACCAAGTGATTCATAATCAAGTGGATTCCAAAAGTCCATCGTATGGAGTTTCTTCATGCGCTTTACACCGATATGACCTAAACAGCAGTGCCACAAATAAGTTGCACCATCATTATCAACTCTGCATCTTTTGGCTTCAACATTATGAATACTAGATGACACCCCGCGCGTTGCTGCGGGAATTTTTAGCAGACATAGGCAGAAGGTAAATTCAACAAATTCCTGCGGTTTACATGTTCAGTAGTAACCCAAAAAAACAGTAGAAAGAAAGTTAACTATAAGCAAATGAAATAAACCAAGCGACCATGGTGAAATCCTGACAAAAATAAATTCAAACATGTACTCTGAATCTCTGATTAGGAGGCAAGAATTTTACACATTGTTCTTATGTACTCTGGTTAGAGTATAGCAATTGGGTTTGTAGTCTAATCTGGACTGATATGTGTCTCTTAGCAAAGATCATTGGATACATAAGTTGGGTAATTAGCAAAGAAATTAAAGTAATCATGCTTGCCTGCATGCATACGTGCGCATGCAAGTATAGTATCAGCGACGGCATGAACTCACCCGTAATAGCAACAACTACACGCACACCCGCGACGTTGTACTGGAGATCTTGGCGCGCATGCACGGCGTCGCCGCCCTTTTGCGGTGCGCCGATGTGCAGAAGAGCTGTCGCGCCCTCGTCACCGAGATGTCCTTCCGGCGCCTCACTACTCGTCTCTCGTGGGCTTCCTCGTCCGCGAGCGGCGCCGTGAAGGGAAGGTCTGCCGGTCTCGAGCTTCGTCCCGGTGCCGCGGTTGGTCCTCAGCCTAGGCCGTCCGCTGCTCCACTCCTTGCTCCTGGGCGTCGCTCGTCTTGGAATATGAAGGGGGCTCAATGGAGAAGAAGAGGGATCATGCTGGGGGTTTAGTGCGTTCCGTGTTTGAGATTGGAAACAGTGGGTAAGAAATCTTAGAGGAAAGGAAGAAATAGTGGTTGCCTTTGTGATGCTCTTCGGTTACCAATTAATTAGAAGAAGAAAGAAGGAAGCTGAAGAGGGAGGAAAAGTGGAAGGGAAACGGTTAAAGGTGTGTCGCGCACTCATGCTATTTTTTTTGATAAGACGCACTCACGCTATTGAAAGCTACAAACTAAACAGCGAAACATTCAGAAAACCAAACGATTTTAGAAAAAAAAATGCTGATATGGCCCATTCAGTGAATGCATGAGGGGGGCAAAGTATGGCTGATGTGGCGCATTGCTGATGTGGGCATGGTGCATGTTAAGATAAATAGATAGTGGGGATGAACTTCTTAAGTATACTAGATGTGTGTCACTACTATCGAGATTTAATAAGAATAGACCACTCTTTAAGGGTGCATGACCATAAAAGATATTACTCAATATAAATAGAACAACCATTATTCTCTGATTTAAATGAATAACCGTCTCGCATCAAACAAGATCCAGATATAATGTTCATGCTCAACGCTGGCACCAAATAATAATTATTTAGGTCTAATACTAATCCCGAAGGTAGATGTAGAGGTAGCGTGCCGACTGGCGACACATCGACTTTGGAACCATTTCCACGCGCATCGTCACCTCGTCCTTACCAATCTGCTTAATCCGTAGTCCCATGTTTCGAGTTGCAAATATTAGCAACAAAATCCAGTATCAAATACCCAGGTGCTACTGCGAGCATTAGTAAGGTACACATCAATAACATGTATATCACATATACCTTTGTTCACCTTGCCATCCTTCTTATCCGCCAAATACTTGGGGCAGTTCCGCTTCCAGTGACCAGTCTGCTTGCAGTAGAAGCACTCAGTTTCAGGCTTAGGTCCAGATTTGGGTTTCTTCTCCTGAGCAGCAACTTGCTTGCTGTTCTTCTTGAAGTTCCCCTTCTTCTTCCCTTTGCCCTTTTTCTTGAAACTAGTGGTCTTGTTGACCATCAACACTTGATGCTCCTTCTTGATTTCTACCTCCGCAGCTTTCAGCATTGCGAAGAGCTCGGGAATTTTCTTATCCATCCCTTGCATATTATAGTTCATCACAAAGCTCTTGTATCTAGGTGGAAGTGATTGGAGAATTCTGTCAATGACGCAATCATCTGGAAGATTAACTCCCAATTGAATCAAGTGACTATTATACCCAGACATTTTGAGTATATGCTCACTGACTGAACTGTTCTCCTCCATCTTGCAGCTATAGAACTTATTGGAGACTTCATATCTCTCAATCCGGGCATTTGCTTGAAATATTAACTTCAACTCTTGGAACATCTCATATGCTCCATGATGTTCAAAACATCGTTGAAGACCCGATTCTAAGTCGTAAAGCATGGCACATTGAACTATCGAGTAGTCATCAGCTTTGCTCTGCCAGACGTTCTTAACATCGTCAGTTGCATCAGCAGCAGGCCTGGCACCCAGCGGTGCTTCCACGACGTAACTCTTCTATGCAGCAATGAGGATAATCCTCAAGTTACGGACCCAGTCCGTGTAATTGCTACCATCATCTTTCAACTTTGCTTTCTCAAGGAACGCATTAAAATTCAATGGAACAATAGCACGGGCCATCTATCTACAATTAAACATAAACAAGCAAGATACTATCAGGTACTAAGTTCATGATAAATTTAAGTTCAATTAATCATATTACTAAAGAACTCCCAATTAGATAGACATCCCTCTAATACTCTAAGTGATCACGTGATCCAAATCAACTAAACCATGTCCGATCATCACGTGAGATGGAGTAGTTTCATTGGTGAACATCACTATGTTGATCATATCTACTATATGATTCACGCTCGACCTTTCGGTCTCCGTGTTCCGAGGCCATATCTTTTATATGCTAGGCTCGTCAAGTTAAACTTGAGTATTCTGCGTGTGCAACTGTTTTGCACCCGTTGTATTTGAACGTAGAGCCTATCACACCCGACATCACGTGGTGTCTCAGCACGAAGAACTTTCGCAACGGTGCATACTCAGGGAGAACACTTTTACTATGATAATTTAGTGAGGGATCATCTTATAATGCTACCGTCAATCAAAGCAAGATAAGATGCATAAAAGATAAACATCACATGCAATCAATATAAGTGATATGATATGGCCATCATCATCTTGTGCTTGTGATAGCACCGTCATGATCACCATCGTCACCGGCGCGACACCTTGATCTCCATCGTAGCATCGTTGTCGTCTCGCCAATCTTATGCTTCTACGACTATCGCTACCGCTTAGTGATAAAGTAAAGCATTACAGGGCGATTGCATTGCATACAATAAAGCGACAACCATATGGCTCCAGCCAGTTGCCGATAACTCGGTTACAAAACATGATCATCTCATACAATAAAATTTAGCATCACGTCTTGACCATATCACATCACAACATGCCCTGCAAAAACAAGTTAGACGTCCTCTACTTTGTTTGTTGCAAGTTTTACGTGGCTGCTACGGGCTTAAGCAAGAACCAATCTTACCTACGCATCAAAAACCACAACGATAGTTTGTCAAGTTGGTGTTGTTTTAACCTTCGCAAGGACCGGGCGTAGCCACACTCGGTTCAACTAAAGTTGGAGAAACTAACACCCGCCAGCCACCTGTGTGCAAAGCACGTCGGTAGAACCAGTCTCGCGTAAGCGTATGCGTAATGTCGGTCTGGGCCGCTTCATCCAACAATTCCGCCGAACCAAAGTATGACATGCTGGTAAGCAGTATGACTTATATTGCCCGCAACTCACTTGTGTTCTACTTGTGCAAATAACATCAACACATAAAACCTAGGCTCGGATGCCACTGTTGGGGAACATAGTAATTTCAAAAAAAATTCCTATGCACACACAAGATCATGGTGATGCATAGCAACGAGAGGGGAGAGTGTTGTCTACGTACCCTCGTAGACCGACAGCGGAAGCGTTATGACAACGTGGTTAATGTAGTCGTACGTCTTCACGGCCCGACCGATCAAGCACCGAAACTACGGCACCTCCGAGTTCTAGCACACGTTCAGCTCGATGACGATCCCCGGACTCCGATCCAGCAAAGTGTCGGGGAAGAGTTCCGTCAGCACGACGGCATGGTGACGATCTTGATGTTCTACCGTCGCAAGGCTTCTCCTAAGCACCGCTACAATATTATCGAGGATTATGGTGGAGGGGGGCACCACACACGGCTAAGAGAACGATCACGAAGATCAACTTGTGTGTCTAGAGGTGCCCCCTGCCCCCGTATATAAAGGAGCAAGGGGGAGGGGTGGCCGTCCAGGAGGAGGCGCGCCAGGGAGGAGTCCTACTCCTACCGGGAGTAGGACTCCCTCCTTTTCCTTGTCCAACTAGGAGAGGGGGAAGGAAGGGAGAGAGGAGAGGAAGGAAAGGGGGGGCGCCCCCCCTCCTTGTCCAATTCGGACTAGAGGGGGAGGGGCGCGCGGCCTGCCCTGGCCGCCCCTCCTCTTCTCCACTTTGGGCCCATGAGGCCCATTAACCCCCGGGGGGGTTCCGGTAACCCCCCGGTACTCCGGTTTTATCCGAAACTTCTCCGGAACACTTCTGGTGTCCGAATATAGCCGTCCAATATATCAATCTTTATGTCTCGACCATTTCGAGACTCCTCGTCATGTCCGTGATCATATCCGGGACTCCGAACAATCTTCGGTACATCAAAATATATAAACTCATAATGAAACTGTCATCGTAACGTTAAGCGTGCGGACCCTACGGGTTCGAGAACAATGTAGACATGACCGAGACACGTCTCCAGTCAATAACCAATAGCGGAACCTGGATGCTCATATTGGCTGCTACATATTCTACGAAGATCTTTATCGGTCAGACCGCATAACAACATACGTTGTTCCCTTTGTCATCGGTATGTTACTTGCCCGAGATTCGATCATCGGTATCTCAATACCTAGTTCAATCTCGTTACCGGCAAGTCTCTTTACTCGTTTCGTAATACATCATCTCGCAACTAACTCATTAGTTGCAATGCTTGCAAGGCTTATGTGATGTGCATTACCGAGAGGGCCCAGAGATACCTCTCCGACAATCAGAGTGACAAATCCTAATCTCGAAATACGCCAACCCAACATGTACCTTTGGAGACACATGTAGAGCTCCTTTATAATCACCCAGTTACGTTGTGATGTTTGGTGGCACACAAAGTGTTCCTCTGGTAAACGGGAGTTGCATAATCTCATGGTCATAGGAACATGTATAAGTCATGAAGAAAGCAATAGCAACATACTAAACGATCGAGTGCTAAGCTAACGAAATGGGTCAAGTCAATCACATCATTTTCCTAATGATGTGATCCCGTTAATCAAATAAAAACTCTTTGTATATGGTTAGGAAACATAACCATCTTTGATTAACGAGCTAGTCAAGTAGAGGCATACTAGTGACACTCTGTTTGTCTATGTATTCACACATGTATTATGTTTCCGGTTAATACAATTCTAGCATGAATAATAAACATTTATCATGATATAAGGAAATAAATAATAACTTTATTATTGCCTCTAGGGCATATTTCTTCAGGCACCCGCATCGGCTCCGACACTTAATTCGGAGGCAACTGCGCCGATCGAGGATGGGCGGTTGGACGCCACCTCGGGTGCTGCGACCCCAATGGCGATTGAGCCGAACACCAGCCCCGTACTCTGCGAGACTCGTGACTCCAAGGAGCCGGACTCCTCTCCGGACTCCGAACCCTCCGCGCCCCTGCCAATCGAATCCGATTGGGCGCCGATCATGGAGTTCACTGCCGCGGACATCTTTCAGCACTCGCCTTTCGGTGATATCCTGAAGTCACCGAAGTCTCTCTCTTTATCAGGAGAGCCCTGGCCGGACTACAGTCAGCAAGGTTGGGGTACGGACGATGAAGAAATTCAAAGCCCACCCACCTCCCACTTTGTAGCCACTATCGACGACTTAACCGACATGCTCGACTTCGACTCCGAAGACATCGACGGTATGGACGCCGATGAAGGAGATGATGAAGAACCAGCGCCTACTAGGCCCTGGAAAGCCACCTCATCATATGACATATACATGGTGGACACCCCAAAAGTGGGAGATGGCGATGGAACAGCGGAGGATGACCCCTCCAAGAAACAGCCTAAGCGCCGGCGTCAGCGGCGCCGCTCAAAATCCCGCCAAAACAAATACGGCGATTCCAGCACGGGAGATAATAATACTCCGGAAAGTGCCGAAGAAAACCCCCTCCAGCAAGACCTAGCACAGGAGGATGGAGAAACCAGCCCTCATGAGAGAGCGGCAGACAGAGATGTCGAGGACGATAATTATATGCCTCCCTCCGAAGACGAGGCAAGCCTCGACGACGACGAATTCGTCGTGCCAGAGGATCCCGTCGAGCAAGAGCGTTTTCAACGCAGGCTTCTGGCCACGGCAAGAAGCCTCAAGAAAAAACAGCAACAACTTAGAGCTGATCAAGATTTGCTAGTCGACAGATGGACTGAAGTCCTTGCGGCCGAAGAGCATAAACTCGAACGCCCCTCCAAGAGCTACCCAAAGGGCAGCTTGCTACCCCGATTAGAGGAGGAAGCACTTGATGCGGCCGACCGACCACCTCGTGGCCGCGACAGAGAGGCCTCTCGGCCCTCCACTCAAGCCGCACCCCGTACCAAGGCACCGGAATATGCGCTGGACTTACAAGACTTGTTGGAGGACAAGGCAAGGCAAACAAGATCGATCTACGGATCGCGTGGGCGCCCCACGGCTCAAGACGGTAACCGTCACGCCAGCCACAAATTCGGCAGGGCCGAACATAGTAGACAAGGCTCATTGGAGCTACGTCATGATATAGCCCAGTATAGAGGCGCCGCACACCCACTCTGCTTTACAGACGAAATAATGGATCATCAAATCCCCGAGGGTTTCAAACCCGTAAACATCGAATCATATGATGGCACAACAGATCCTGCGGTATGGATCAAGGATTATCTCCTTCATATCCACATGCCCTGCGGCGATGATTTCCACGCCATCAAATACCTCCCACTCAAGCTTAAAGGACCAGCTCGGCATTGGCTTAACAGCTTGCCAACATGATCAATCAGTTGTTGGGAGGACCTGGAAGCCGCATTCCTCGACAATTTCCCGGGCACTTATGTGCGACCCCCAGACGCCGATGACCTAAGTCACGTAATTCAGCAGCCAGAGGAATCGGCCAGGCAATTCTGGACACGGTTCCTAACAAAGAAAAATCAAATAATCAATTGTCCGGACGCTGAGGCCCTAGCAGCCTTCAAGCACAATATCCGGGACGAGTGGCTGGCCCGGCACCTTGGACAAGAAAAACCAAAATCTATGGCAGCACTCACGACACTCATGACCCTCTTTTGCGCAGGGGAAGACAGCTGGCTTGCTCGTAGCAACAATATGACCAAGAACCCTGGTAATTCGGACACCAGGGACAGTAGTGGCAGGTCGCGTCGCAACAAGCAGAAGCGCCGCATTAACGGCGACAATGCTGAGGATACGACAGTTAATGCCAGATTCAGAGGCTCTAAATCCGGTCAGCAGAAAAAGCCATTCAAAAGGAAACCTAGGGGCCCATCCAGTTTGGACCGAATACTCGACCGCTTGTGCCAGATACATGGCACCCCCGAAAGCCGGCCAATCACACCAACAGGGATTGTTGGGTGTTCAAGAAGGCAGGCAAGTTAAACACCGAAAATGAAGACAAGGGGCTGCATAGCGATGACGACGAGGAGCCCCGACCGCCGAACAACAGTGGACTGAAGGGTTTTTCCCCACAAGTGCGGACGGTGAACATGATATACGCAACCCACGTCCCCAAAAGGGAGCGGAAGCGCGCGTTAAGGGACGTATACGCGGTAGAGCCAGTCGCCCCAAAGTTCAACCCATGGTCCACCTGCCCGATCACCTTTGATCGAAGGGACCATCCCACCAGCATCCGTCATGGCAGATTCGCCGCATTGGTTCTAGACCCAATTATTGACGGATTTCATCTCACTATAGTCCTTATGGACGGCGATAGCAGCCTGAACCTGCTTTACCAGGATACAGTGCGAAAAATGGGCATAGATCCCTCGAGGATTAAGCCCACCAAAACGACCTTTAAAGGCATAATACCAAGTGTAGAGGCCAACTGTACAGGCTCAGTCACACTTGAAGTGGTCTTTGGATCTCCGGATAATTTCTGAAGCGAGGAGTTAATCTTCGACAAAGTCCCGTTTCGCAGTTGTTATCACGCACTGCTCGGGCGAACCGCATTCGCTAAGTTCAATGTGGTACCACACTACACATACCTTAAGCTCAAGATGCCAGGCCCTCGAGAAGTAATTACGGTCAATGGAAACACCGAATGCTCCCTCCGAACGGAGGAGCACACGGCGGCCCTTGCAGCGGAAGTACAAAGCAGCCTCTCCAGGCAGTTCTCCAGTCCGGGCACCGTCAAGCGCGCCCGGAGTAACCTACAACAAGATCGCCTGGCACGATCCGAGCAGGCGTAGCAATGCGGCCCCAACCCAAACCCTCGCAAAAAGGCGACGCCTGTACTTCGCATACATAACTACGCTCTAGAGATACCATGGGTATAGGGGGAGGGGCACCATCACGGCATGCCCAAAAATACGGCTTAAACCGTACCAGGGGCTGCCGATTTTTTTAATTTTCTCTTACTTTCAGGACTCCATCCTTCGGAAGGCCTGTTCGGCAGTTCAATTGCCGCACAAACGATGCAAGAACCAGGGAAGCAGACAAGCCACACCGCAGTACGGAACTCCCAGGTGGTCTCTATCACAAGCAGTATACCTGTTCCGCATACTATTCCGCAGCTTGCCCCTGGAACGGACATGTTAACTAGTCGAACCTTCCACTTATCGCATTATTTGTATCATTCTGCTTTGATCGCAGCCCTTTTTAATAAACAATGCATAGCTTTCGTCTATTTTTGCATTACCTTTTTTTCTTTATATATGTTCCTTAAACGACATGTTGCACCCGTACACGTTGGTACGGCCAAAATACGCCAGGGGCTTTAGTACCCCTCAATATGGTGTGAGAAGTCCGAACACTTTAACAAGTGCGGCACCCCGAACTTATAGCATTATATGCATCGGCTCCAAATCATGTCTTGGGTCAATAGTTGGGTTTGCCCGGCTCCTATGTTTTGGTGCCTTACGTTTCGCTATATCGGCTAAGGTAGCACTAGGAGAACCACTGCGATTGTGCCCCAGTTGAGCTGGGTCGAGCACCTCGGTGGAGAAAGCTAAAACTGACTGTCATGATGAAGCGAGAGCTGGTCGCTGTTTGAGAGGTTTTTCGAGTCCCTAAAGACTTATGCCGCTTAGGGCGAGGAGCCGGCTCTGTCCGGCCAAGGCGTGGATAGCGCCCCGAACTCGGTCTTCCGAATACCAAGGGCTTCGCCAAAATTTAAAATTATAGAATTCTATGGCCAAGTGAGAGTGTTCACGCATTATAGTCCGATTGCCTTGTTCGTTGGGCTGAGCGCCTCCCTCGAAGGACCCAAACATGGGAAAAAGAGCGCTCAGGTTTATCCCCGAACACCCCAGCAGTAGCAGCACGGGGGCAGAAGCCGACGACTCGCCATCTCTCAGAATTGATAAACAGCCGCACAGAAGGTAATATTTTAAATTCCAACAGCATTGCTTAGCGCATATAAACAAGTTTTCAGCGCACAAGACAAAACGAGCAAGTTTCACTCAAAAATTACATCCCTAGAACATTCATCCGCCACAAGGCAGGCACCCTTCAGAACATCCTTATAGTAATTCTCGGGCTTGCGATGCTCTTTCCCCCGCGGTGGCCCGTCCTTCACAAGCTTCTCAGCATCCAGCTTGCCCCAGTGCACCTTAGCACGGGCAAGGGCCCTACGGGCACCCTCAATGCAGACGGAGCGCTTGATGACTTTGAGCCTTGGACAGGCCTGCACCAGCCGCCGCACCAGCCCGAAATAGCTCCCAGGCAGAGCCCCTCCAGGCCACAGCCAAACAATGAGGCCCTTCATGGCCTGTTCGGCCGCCTTGTGGAGCTCGACCAGTTGCTTCAGCTGGTCGCTCAGGGGCACGGGGTGTCCGGCCTCAGCGTACTGAGACCAGAACACCTTCTCCGTCGAGCCGCCCTCCTCGGCTCGATAGAATGCGGCGGCATCGGACACACTCCGGGGAAGATCTGCGAATGCTCCTGGAGAGCTCCGGATTCGGGTAAGTAACAAGTAACTCATGTTTCTGTGTTTGCTTTGCATAAAGAATGCCTTACCCGCCGCTATCTTCTTCACCTCATCGAACTCCTGGAGGGTCTTCTGGGATTTGGCCTTGGCAGAGTTGGCATTTTCAATAGCCACCGCGAGCTCGGACGCTCGCGTCTTGGAGTAAAGCTCCAAACTCTCATGTTTTTCCATGAGAGCCTGGAGCTCTTGCCGCACCTTGCCAACCTCGGCCTCATACTTCTCCCGCTCGGTGCGCTCCGAGGCCACCCTCTTCTCGGCCTCGACCAGTGCCTGCTTAAGGGTCGCCACTTCAGACGTGGCCCCTAAAATAGCCACGATAATCCTGTCATTCTTTGCAATTGCACCTTTTTATATGTATTTAAAAACAAGGTATTTCTTACCTTCATTGTCCTCGAGCTGCTTCTTGGCACGCCCGAGGTCTTGCTCGGACTGCTCGAGGTTCTGCTTTGGCGTGTCCACTTTCGCAGTCAGTGCGGAGGACGCAAGCAGGGAAGCCTGCCTATGCATATTGACTCATTTTTGTTAGACTCCTACGAATTCTATTTGATCCTCTATTCAGCTTTTCTTCCCGAACGCCAAACAGAGCATCAGGGGCTACTGTCTATGCGGTACTATTATTTACACATTCTTTACTTACCTCAAAGCCTGTCAAAAGGCTAGTACAAGCTTCAGTCAGTCCGCTCTTGGCGGACTGAACCTTCTGGACCACCGCACTCATAATAGCGCGGTGCTCCTCGTCGATGGAGGCGCCTTGGAGCGCCTCCAACATATTGTCCGGCGCCTCCGGTTGGACAGGGGCCGTCGGCACGGTGGACTTGCTCCTCTTGGAAGGAGGTCCCCCGCCGGACTCTGGAACCTTTGAAGGTTCCGGAGCGTTGTCCGGCCTAGAGCCGGACTTGGAGCCCTGAGGGGTTTCACCCCCTTTACTCCTGGAGTCCGGGAGGTCGCCTTGCAACGCCTCCAGGACCACCTCCTCCCGGCTTGGAACCTGTTTGGACAACACTTCGGTGTCGTCCGTAGGGTGGTGGGAGCAAGCCGTCGGAAGCGAGTTCACATCCGACGAGTCCAGTGAGCCGCTCGACGACGCGTCGAGCCGGTCTTTGGGTGGGCTGCATAAACATATTCGACGTAAGGGAAAGCTGTGCAATAAACGAATACTATGAATTACTCTGGTATCCGGATACTTACGATTTTGCCAGGGGCTTGGCCCTGGGCTACCACTCCTCTCCGCTGTCGGCGTCGGTGGAGTAGTCTAGAGGAAGGGTTTTCCCCTTCTTGGACCCTCCGGCCTCCCCAGACAGGGCGGCCTTCCTTTTCTTCTCTCCTCCCGCTGGAGGGGGAGAGTTCTCCTCTTCTTCCTCCTCGTCTTCATGGGAGGAATGCGCCTCGGAACCATCGGATGATGGATCCGACACTTCTTGGCGCCGGGCACTCTGTCGAGTCCCCGCGGCCTTTTTCGCGGCCTTCTTCTCCGGCACCACATAGGGTGCCGGAACCAGTAGCTTCGCCAAATGAGCATCCGCTGGGCCTTCGGGCAAAGGAGCCGGATAGTTGATCTGTCCGGACGTCACCTAGCAATCCTGTCAAAGGTAAGGGAGTTTTAGATCCTGCATGGAGTCAAACTATGAAAAACTGATACCCTCTAAAGGAAAAAAACAGCTTACCATGAGAGCGTGACGCTGCGCACTGAATCTGCGATCCTCGGTAGCGGATGCGGGAGCCTCGGAGCCTTTGAAAAGCACCTTCCAGGCATCTTCGTACGTCGTGTCGAAGAGCCTGCTCAGAGTTTGGTGCTGCGCCGGGTTGAACTCCCACATGTTGAAAGCCCGTTGTTGACACGGGAGGATCAGGCAGATGAGCATAACCTGGACTAAGTTGACAAGTTAGAGCTTCTTGTCCGCCAGGGTTTGGATGCATGTTTGGAGTCCGGTCTGCTCTCCTTTTTTACCACAAGACAGGTCCGTCTCCTTCCAGGAGGTGAGCCATGTAGGGGGTCCGGATCGAAACTCGGGGGGTGCGACCCATTCGGCGTCGCGCGGCTCGGTGATGTAAAACCACCCCGATTGCCACCCCTTCAGGGTCTCCACAAAGGAGCCCTCGAGCCATGGGACATTGGCCATCTTGCCCAACATGGCGCCTCCGCACTCCGCCTGGTTGCCGCGCACCACCTTCGGCTTGACGTTGACAGTCTTGAGCCATAGGCCGAAATGGGGGCGGATGCGGAGGAAGGCCTCGCACACGACGATAAACGCCGAGATGTTGAGGACGAAGTTCGGGGCCAGATCGTGGAAATCCAGGCCGTAGTAGAACATGAGCCCCTGGACAAATGGGTGGAGAGGGAAGCCCAGTCCGCGGAGGAAATGGGGGAGGAACACCACCCTCTCATGGGGCCTAGGGGTGGGGATGAGTTGCCCCTTTTTGGGGAGCCGGTACCCGATGTCGTTAGACAGGTATCCGGCCTTCCTTAGCTTTTTGATATGTCCCTCCGTGACGGAGGAGACCATCCGCTTGCCTCCCGCTCCAGACATGGCTGGAGAAGGTTGAGGTGGGGAGTGCGAACTTGGGCGCTGGAGCTCGAGTGCGCAAGAATGGATAGGCGAAGGAGGAAGAAGGCATAGGTGAAAAGGTGGATCCTTATCCCCTTATATGGGTGGACGCAACTACATGTCCCGACCAGCCTGGTAAAACTCGCTTATCTCCAAGCGCCGTAATCAATGGCGCGGTTGGGTTACCCACGCCCGTATTGATGAGAATCCCGGGATAAGGGGACACGATCTCTTCTTTAACAAGACGTGCCAAGGAAACCGCCTCGCATAAAGATAAAGGCTTGGCCGTGGTGTGTCACGCTACGGAATACGTCAGCAGATTAGATTGGTGTAAATATTATTCTCTCTATGGCAATATGTGGAAACTTATTTTGCAGAGCCGGACACTATCTTTGTGTTCAAAATCTTCTACGAAGTACTTGGAGGAGGAACCCGCCTTGCAATGCCGAAGACAATCTGCGCGCCGGACTCGTCGTCATTGAAGCCTGGTTCAGGGGCTACTGAGGGAGTCCTGGATTAGAGGGTGTCCGGATGGCCGGACTATAACTTCAGCCGGACTCCTGGACTATGAAGATACAAGATTGAAGACTCCATCCCGTGTCCGGAAGGGACTTTCCTTGGCGTGGAAGGCAAGCTAGGCAATACGGATATGTAGATCTCCTACCATTGTAACCGACTCTATGTAACCCTAACCCTATCCGGTGTCTATATAAACCAGAGGGTTTTAGTCCGTAGGACAACATACACATCAACAATCATACCATAGGCTAGCTTCTAGGGTTTAGCCTCTTCGATCTCGAGGTAGATCTACTATTGTACTTCCCATATCATCAATATTAATCAAGCAGGAAGTAGGGTTTTACCTCCATCGAGAGGGCCCGAACCTGGGTAAAATGTCGTGTCCCTTGCCTCCTATTACCATCCGGCCTAGACGCACAGTTTGGGACCCCCTACCCGAGAGCCGCCGGTTTTGACACCGACAAAGATCTTTATCGGTCAAACCGAATAACAACATATGTTGTTCCTTTTGTCATCGGTATGGTACTTGCCTGAGATTCAATCGTTGGTATCTCAATACCTAGTTCAATCTCGTTACCCGCAAGTCTCTTTACTCGCTCCGTAATGCAACATCCCGTAACTAACTCATTAGTCACATTGCTTGCAAGGCCTATAGTGATGCGCATTACTGAGGGGCCAAGAGATACCTCTCCCATACACGGAGTGACAAATCCTAATCTCGATCTATGCCAACTCAACAAACATCATCGGAGCCACTTGTAGAGCATATTTATAGTCACCCAGTTATGTTGTGACGTTTGATAGCACACTAAATGTTCCTCCGGTATTCGGGAGTTCCATAATCTCATAGTCATAGGAACATGTATAAGTTATGGAGAAAGCAAAAGCAGTAAACTAAATGATCAAAGTGCTAAGCTAACGGATGGGTCAAGTCAATCACATCATTCTCTAATGATGTGGTCCCGTTCATCAAATGACAACTCTTTTGTCCATGGCTAGGAAACTTATATATCTTTGATTAACAAGCTAGTCAAGAAGAGGCATACTAGTGACACTTTGTTTGTCTATGTATTCACACATGTACTAAGTTTCTGGTTAATACAATTCTAGCATGAATAATAAACATTTATCATGTTATAAGGAAATATAAATAACAACTTTATTATTGCCTCTAGGGCATATTTCCTTCAGTCTCCCACTTGCACCAGAGTCAATAATTTATATTACATTGTAATGATTCAAACACCCATGGAGTCTTGGGGCTGATCATGTTTTGCTTTTGAGAGAGGCTTAGTCAACGGGCCTGCAACATTCAGATCCGTATGTATCTTGCAAATCTCTATGTCTCCCTCCTTGACTTGATCGCGGATGGAATTGAAGCGTCTCTTGATGCGCTTGGTTCTCTTGTGAAAACTAGTGCATTTGCCAAGGCAATTGCATGAGTATTGTCACAAAAGATTTTCATTGGACCCGATGCACTAGGTATGACACCTAGATCGGATATGAACTCCTTCATCCAGACTCCTTCATTTGCTGCTTCTGAAGCACCTATGTACTCCGCTTCACACGTAGATCCTCCCACGACGCTCAGCTTGGAACTGCTCAACTAACAGCTCCACCATTCAAAAAATATGTATCCGATTTGTGATTTAGAGTCATCCGGATCAGTGTCAAAGCTTGCATCGACGTAACTGTTTATGACGAGCTCTTTGTCACCTCCATAAACAAGAAACATATCCTTAGTCCTTTTCAGGTATTTCAGGATGTTCTTGACCACTTTCCAGGGATGCACTCCTGGATTACTTTGGTACCTCCCTGCTAAACTAATAGCAAGGCACACATCAGGTCTAGTACACAGCATTGCATACATGATAGAACATATGGCTGAAGTATAGGGAATGACTTCCATTTTCTCTCTATCTTCTGAAGTGGTCGGGCATTGAGTCTGACTCAACTTCACCCCTTGTAACACAGGCAAGAACCCTTTCTTTGCTTGATCCATTTTATACTTCTTCAAAACTTTATCAAGGTATGTGCTTTGTGAAAGTCCAATTAAGCGTCTTGATCTATCTCTATAGATCATGATGCCCACTATATAAGCAGCTTCACCGAGGTCTTTTATTGAAAAATTCTTATTCAAATATCCTTTTATGCTATTCAAAAATTTAGTATCATTTTCGATCAGCAATATGTCATCCACATATAATATCAGAAATGCTACAGAGCTCCCACTCACTTTCTTGTAAATACAGCCTTCTCCAAAAGTTTGCATAAAACCATATGCTTTGATCACACTATCAAAGCGTATATTCCAACTCCGACAGGCTTGCACCAGTCCATAAATGGATCGCTGGAGCTTGCACACTTTGTTAATACCTTTTGGATCGACAAAACCTTCTGGTTGTATTATATACAACTCTTCTTTAAGATATCCATTAAGGAATGCAGTTTTGACATCTAGTTGCCAAATTTCATAATCATAAAATACGACAATTGCTAACATGATTCGGGCGGACTTAAGCATCGCTACGGGTGAGAAGGTCTCATCATAGTCAACTCCTTCAACTTGTCGAAAACCTTTCGCAACAAGTCGAGCTTTGTAGATAGTAACATTACCGTCAACATTAGTCTTCTTCTTAAAGATCCATTTATTCTCTATGGCTTGCCGATCAACAGGCAAGTCAACCAAAGTCCATACTTTGTTCTCATACATGGATCCCATCTCAGATTTCATGGCCTCATGCCATTTTGCGGAATCTGGGCTCAATATCGCTTCCTCATAGTTCGTAGGTTCATGATGGTCAAGTAACATGACCTCCAGAACAGGATTACCGTACCACTCTGGTGCGGATCTTACTCTGGTTGACCTACGAGGTTCGGTAGTAACTTGATTAGAAGTTTCATGATCATCATCATTAGCTTCCTCACTTACTGGTGTAGAAATCACTGAAACTGATTTCTGTGATGTACTACTTTCAAATAAGGGAGTAGGTACAATTACCTCATCAAGTTCTACTTTTCTCCCACTCACTTCTTTCGAGAGAAACTCCTTCTCTAGAAAGGATCCATTCTTAGCAACGAATATCTTGCCTTCAGATCTGTGATAGAAGGTGTACCCAACAGTCTCCTTTGGGTATCCTATGAATACACATTTCTCCAATTTGGGTTAGAGCTTATCAGGTTGAAGCTTTTTCACATAAGCATCGCAACCCCAAACTTTAAGAAACGACAACTTTGGTTTCTTGCCAAACCATAGTTCATAAGGTGTCGTCTCAACGGATTTTGATGGTTCCCTATTTAACGTGAACGAAGATGTCTCTAAAGCATAACCCCAAAACAATAGCGGTAAATTAGCGAGAGACATCATAGATCGCACCATATCTAATAAAGTGCGGTTACAATGTTCGGACACACCATTACGCTGTGGTGTTCTAGTTGGCGTGAGTTGCGAAACTATTCTGCATTGTTTCAAATGAATACCAAACTCATAACTCAAATATTCACCTCCACGATCAGATCGTAGAAACTTAATTTTCTTGTTACGATGATTTTCCACTTCACTCTAAAATTCTTTGAACTTTTCAAATGTTTCAGACTTATGTTTCATCACGTAGATATACCCATATCTACTCAAATCATCTGTGAAGGTAAGAAAATAATGATACCCACCGCGAGCATCAACACTCATCGGACCGCATACATCAGTATGTATTATTTCCAACAAGTCTGTTGTTCGCTCCATTGTTCCAGAGAACGAAGTCTTAGTCATCTTGCCCATGAGGCATGGTTCGCAAGCATCAAGTGATTCATAATCAAGTGATTCCAAAAGTCCATCCGCATGGAGTTTCTTCATGCGCTTTACACCAATATGAGCTAAACGGCAGTGCCACAAATAAGTTGCACTATCATTATTAAACTATATCTTTTGGCTTCAATAATATGAACATGTGTATCACCACTATGCAGATTTAGTAAAAATAGACCACTCATTAAGGGTGCATGACCATAAAATATATTACTCATATAAATAGAACAACCATTATTCTCTAATTTAAATGAATAACCGTCTCGCATCAAACAAGATCCAGATATAATGTTCATGCTCAATGCTGGCACCCAATAACAATTATTTATGTCTAAAACTAATCCCGAAGGTAGATGTAGAGGTAGCGTGCCGACGGCGATCACATCGACTTTGGAACCATTTCCCACGCGCATCGTCGCCTTGTCCTTAGCCAATCTTTGCTTAATCCATAGCCTATGTTTCGAGTTACAAATATTAGCAACAGAAGCAGTATCAAATACCCAGGCGGTACTGTGAGCATTAGTAAGGTACACATCAATAACATGTATATCAAATATACCTTTCACTTTGCCATCCTTCTTCTCCGCCAAATACTTGGGGCAGTTCCGCTTCCAGTGACCAATCCCTTTGCAGTAGAAGCACTCAGTCTCAGGCTTAGGTCCGGACTTGGGCTTGTTCACTTGAGCAACAACTTGCTTGCCGTTTTTCTTGAAGTTCCCTTTCTTACCTTTACCCTTTTTCTTGAAACTGGTGGTCTTGTTGACCATCAACACTTGATGCTCCTTCTTGATTTCTACCTCCGCAACCTTTAGCATTGCGAAGAACTCGGGAATCGTCTTATCCAATGTTGGTGATATCGCTTATCGGAAATTTATCAGTCGACCCATGATAAGGGGTAAATCGGCTAGTTTATTGGCATATCGGCCAATTTATCGGCATATCGGCTAATTTATCGGCCGATTTATCTTATCGATCAGACACAGGTAAGCGATAAATCGGCCGATTTATCGGAATATCGGAAGATATCTTGAACAGTGGTCTTATCCATCCCTTGCATATTATAGTTCATCATGAAGCTCTTGTAGCTTGGTGACAGTGATTGAAGAACTCTGCCAATGACACTATCATCAGGAAGATTAACTCCCAGCTGAGTCAAGTGGTTGTGGTACCCAGACATTCTGAGTATATGTTCACTGACAGAATTATTCTCCTCCATTTTGCAGCTATAGAAATTATTGGAGACTTCATATCTCTCAATCCGGGCATTTGCTTGAAATATTAACTTTAACTCCTGGAACATCTCATATGCTCCATGACATTCAAAACATCGTTGAAGTCCCGGTTCTAAGCCGTAAAGCATGGCACACTGAACTATCGAGTAGTCATCAGCATTGCTCTGCCAGACGTTCATAACATCTGGTGTTGCTCCTGCAGCGGGTTTGTCACCTAGTGGTGCTTCCAGGATATAATTCTTCTGTGCAGCAATGAGGATAATCCTCAAGTTACGAACCCAGTCCTGTAATTTCTACCGTCATCTTTCAACTTAGCTTTCTCTAGGAACGCATTAAAATTCAATGGAACAACAGCACAAGCCATTTATCTACAACAACATAGACATGCAAAATACTATCACGTACTAAGTTCAAGATAAATTAAAGTTCAATTAATCATATTACTTAAAAAATCCCACTTAAATAGACATCCCTCTAATCATCTAAGTGATCACGTGATCCATATCAACTAAACCATGTCCGATCATCATGTGAGATGGAGTAGTTTTCAATGGTGAACATCACTATGTTGATCATATCTACTATATGATTCATGCTCGACCTTTCGGTCTTAGTGTTCCGAGACCATATCTGCATATGCTAGGCTCGTCAAGTTTAACTCGAGTATTCCGCGTGTGCAAAACTGGCTTGCACCCATTGTATGTGAACGTAGAGCTTACCACACCCGATCATCACGTGGTGTCTTGGCACGACGAACTGTAGCAATGGTGCATACTCAGGGAGAACACTTGTACCTTGAAATTTAGTGAGAGATCACCTTATAATGCTACCACCGAACTAAGCAAAATAAGATGCATAAAGGATAAACATCACATGCAATCAATATAAGTGATATGATATGGCCATCATCATCTTGTGCCTTTGATCTCCATCTCCAAAGCACCATCATCATCACCATCGTCACCGGCTTGACACTTGACACCTTGATCTCCATCGAAGCATCATTGTCGTCTTGCCAATTATTGATTCTACGACTATCGCTACCGCTTAGTGATAAAGTAAAACAATTACATGGCGATTGCATTTCATACAATAAAGCGACAACCATATGGCTCCTGCCAGTTGCCGATAACTCTGTTACAAAACGTGATCATCTCATACAATAAAATTTAGCATCATGTCTTGACCATATCACATCACAACATGCCCTGCAAAAACAAGTTAGCCATCATCTAGTTTGTTGTTGCAAGTTTTACGTGGCTGCTACGGGCTGAGCAAGAACCGTTCTTACCTACGCATCAAAAACCACAACGCGGTATAGTGATTGCTTTTTGATCTTCAGAAAGAACCCTGTTCATTGAATCCAATTCAACTAAGGTTGGAGAAACTGACACCCACCAGCCACCTGTGTGTGAAGCATGTTGGTAGAACCAGTCTCGCGTAAGCGTATGCGTAATGTCAGTCTGAGCCGCTTCATCCAAAAATACCGCTAAATCAAGAATCAACTAGTGACGGCAAGCAATATGTATATACCCACGCACACCACTCTTTTGTGTTCCACTCGTGCATATAGCATCTACGCATAAACCTGGCTCTGATACCACTGTCGGGAACACAGTATTTCAAAAAAAATCCTATGCACACGCAAGATCGATCTAGGTGATGCATAGTGATACGTCTCCGTCATATCTATAATTTTTGATTGTTCCATGCCAATGTTCTACAACTTTCATATACTTTTGGCAACTTTTTATATTATTTCTGGGATTAACATATTGATCCAGTGCCCAGTGCCAGCTCCTGTTTGTTGCATGTTTTTTGTTTCGCAGAATATCCATATCAAACGGAGGCCAAACGGGATAAAAACTGACGGAGATTTTTTTGGAATATATATGATTTTTGGGAAGAAAAATCCACTCGAGACGGTGCCCGAGGGAGCCACGAGGCAGGGGGGCGCACCCCTGACCCTCGTGGCCACCTCGTATGGCGGTTGGTGCCCTTCTTTTGCCTCAAGAAAGCTACTATCCGGATAGATATCGTGTTAAAATTTCAGCCCAATCGGAGTTACGGATCTCCGGGAATATAAGAAACGGTGAAAGGGTAGAATCTGGGAACGCAGAAACAGAGAGACAAATCCAATCTCGGAGGGGCTCTCGCCCCTCCCACCCCATGGAGACCAAGGACCAGAGGGGAAACCCTTCTCCCATCTAGGGAGGAGGTCAAGGAAGAAGAAGAAGGAGGGGGGCTCTCTCCACCTTGCTTCCGGTGGCGCCGGAGTGCCACCGGGGGCCATCATCATCACCGCAATCTTCACCAACAACTTCACCGCCATCATCACCAACTCTTCCCCCCTCTATGCAGCGGTGTAACCTCTCTTTTACCCACTGTAATATCTACTTAAACATGGTGCTCAACGCTATATATTATTTCCCAATGATGTATGGCTATCCTATGATGTTTGAGTAGATCTGTTTTGTCCTATGGGTTATTTGATGATCGTGGTTGGTTTGAGTTGCATGTTTTATTATTGGTGCTATCCTATGGTGCTCTCCGTGTCGCGCAAGCGTGAGGGATTCCCGCTGTAGGGTTTGCAATATGTTCATGATTTGCTTATGGTGGGTGGCGTGAGTGACAGAAGCACATACCCGAGTAAGTAGGTTGTTTGCGTATGGGATAAAGAGGACTTGATACTTTAATGCTATGGTTGGGTTTTACCTTAATGATATTTACTAGTTGCGAATGCTTGCTAGAGTTCCAATCATAAGTGCATATGATCCAAGTAGAGAAAGTATGTTAGCTTATGCCTCTCCCTCATATAAAATTGCAATAATGATTACCGGTCTAGTTATCGATTGCTTAGGGACAAATAACTTTCTCGTAACAAAAGCTCTTTACTAAAACTAACTTAGTTGTGTCTTTACCTAAACAGCCCCTACTTGTTTCATACTTGTTTTAGGTAAAGCGAACGTCAAGCGTGCGTAGAGTTGTATCGGTGGTCGATAGAACTTGAGGGAATATTTGTTCTACCTTTAGCTCTTCATTGGGTTCGACACTCTTACTTATCAAAAGAGGCTACCATTGATCCCATATACTTGTGGGTTATCACATAGCAATGAGAGGGGAGAGTGTTGTCCACGTACCCTCGTAGATCGTAAGAGGAAGCGTTATGACAACGCGGTTGATGTAGTCATACGTCTACATGATCCGACCGATCTTAGCACCAAAGGTACGGCACCGCCATGATCTGCACCCGTTCAGCTCGATGACGTCCCACAAACTCTAGATCCAGCTGAGTGTCGAGGGAGAGCTTCGTCAGCATGAAGGCGTGATGACGGTGATGATGAAGTTACCGATGCAGGGCTTCGCCTAAGAACTACAATGATATGACCGAGGTGGAAATCTGTGGAGGGGGTGTCGGTGTCAAAACCGGCGGATCTCGGGTAGGGGGTCCCGAACTGTGCGTCTAGGATCGATGGTAACAGGAGACAGGGGGCACGAAGTTTACCCAGGTTCAGGCCCTCTTGATGGAGGTAATACCCTACGTCCTGCTTGACTGATATTGATGAGTATGAAGATTACAAGAGTTGATCTACCACGAGATCGTTGTAGCTAAACCCTAGAAGTCTAGTCTGTATGATTGTGATTGCCTCTATGGACTAAACCCTCCGGTTTATATAAACACCGGAGGGGACTAGGGTTGTACAAAGTCGGTTACATAGAAAGGAAATAATACACCCGGTCGCCTAGCTTGCCTTCCACACAAAGGCGAGTCCCATTCGGACACGGGAGGAAGTCTTCTATCTTGTATCTTCATGGCCGAATAGTCGGGCCACGTCACACAGGTCGGACGCCCGAGGACCCCTTAATCCAGGACTCCCTCAGTAGCCCCTGAACCAGGCTTCAATGACGAGGTGTCCGGCGCGCAGATTGTCTTTGGCATTGCAAGGCGGGTTCCTCCTCCGATCACTTCAAAGTACCTGACTTAAAGAGCTGTATTCGGCCTTCCATTTAATGTCGCACCCATCGGCTTCTATGCCTCCACACCTTCTGCCTCCACATGTCGAGCGAATACGAGAGGTCGGGGTATTTTTTGCACATAACTCCCTCGGGCACGTAAGGAAGGCCTCTATTTAAAGGGATTGGATCTCAGATGCATCCCACACCCAGTGGAAAATCCTCAGAGTCTTGCCAGGGGAAACCATTCAACATGGCTAGAGTCCCTAGTTCCTCCTTCCACCCTCACGGCTCCGAAAAAGGCGATTGGGCGAGATGTTCTGTATCCCATGAGCAGTTGGTTAAGCTCCAAACAAAGGGATTCCTTCCCCCCACGGATCTGGTCCTTTTTTGAGCAGGATTGACCTCCTTCACAGGCGAAGTTCTGGAGGAAAATTTCCCCAATCCAACCAGAGGGAACGGGTGTGCATCGTATCTTACTTGTTGAGAGGCGTCGGGTTTCCAATCCACCCTTTCCTCCGTGGACTCCTAGAGTATTACGTCCACCAGCTGCACAACCTCACGCCAGCTGCACATAGAGGGGTTTTGTTGCCCTGTGCGAGCTTTTCCTGGGCTATGAAGCCCACTTTGATTTGTGGAGGAAGCTATTCTGCCTCGTCCCTCGCAACCGAGAGGGGTCAACATTTGAGGTGTGCGGCGACGAAGTATGGCGCATAGCCGGGACCAGATACCTGTCCGGTACACCAAAGAAGGTGCCCGAAGAATGGCCCTCAGAATGGTTCTATATTGAGGATGTTGCTTTTCCCCGACCCAGTTCGAATGGGTCTTCCCGAATTTTCAAATGCGTCATTGAAGAAATGCCACAGCTGGTGCCCTCGGAGCCTCAAGGAGGAAGATAGCGTGGAAGTCCGTCAACTGATGGGCAAGATAAGGACACTTGCTTAGTCCGGATTATCAATAATCAAGGTGATGGTGACTTCCATAGTGCGGGGGGTCCAGCCACTCCAATACAGAGGGCTTCCCATGTGGCACTATAATGGGGAGGATGACGCCTCACGCTACGGTCAGAAGGGTCCGGACACCCCCGCCGCTTTGGTCAAAATATTGGCCGAAATGTACAAAGGGGAGAAAGAGGAGTTCACTCGTCTTAAACGTTGAGATGGGCTTTCCATGTACAATCCTCTGAGCTGGGTGAGCTCTAATCCCACCACTTTACTCAATCCTCTCCCTGAATCATTTTTAATGGACATTAACCCATCTATTTGTAATAGGAATGGCGGAAGGTTACCGAGGGGATCCATAACCCTGCCTCACAGCCAGAGGATCACAACCAGGACCTTGACCCCGGATTTGAAGAGGATCCAAACATATTTGTGGAGCTTGAGGATGGAGTATTCTACTAGGTGAGCTATGACGGCACAGAAGTGGCCATCCTCACCGACTATCCCGGCCTCCTCCCTGCCTCGCATGTAAGTAATCAAGAGACACCTCCTTCGAAAGAGCTTCCCCATTACGCCTCACCCACCGCACTATTTCGTGCTCCAAAGGGGAGGCGCCCGACGTCTCAAAATGCACCAGAAGCATCTCCTAGGAGAGCGACGCCCGTGCCGAGCGAATCTTCGAAGAGGAAGGCGGACGACAACACGGCAGAACCTTCATCAAAGAGGTATGGTTTTTTAATCATGTCCCCTGGCAGTCACATCAAACTGTGACATTCTCCGCTGTGTCTTATCAGGAAAAGCGTTCGTCGGACTATGTCCGGGGATCCTGCCGGCCGCGCCTCCATAAGTCTGGTTCCAAACACCGCCTTAAAAGCAAGGGCTGATATGAGAGTGACGCCGGATTGTCCTTCGGCATAGGATTCAGATGATGTATCCATCACAAACTCTGAAGTGGAAAGCGCCATGAATCATCGGCACCGACGGGCCGTTCTTTGTGACCCCGGCTTTACAGAAGAGGCATTCAACGCCTTCAGCTCGGCTGATGCATACATCTGAGCTGCTCGAGATGGGCTTACCAGAGCCACAGACCAGCATTTGAAAGATATGCGGGTAAGTACACATTTGTACAAATCTGATAATTATATACCAGTAGCCCCCAGGCCTTGAAGCAGTAGATACAACTGATTTAAGGATCATTGTATAATCAGGTACTCACGGAGAAGAATAGCATGCTGTCTCAAGAGCTGGGAAAGTGTCAGACCCAGCAAGCTACAGCTACCGCCGAATTGAAAAAATCCAAGGGGGCATCGCCTGGTAATGTTTCCCCCCATCAGAAAAAATTATAATCGTATACCAGTAATATTAATATTGTTGTGTTTCCGCTGACAGGATCAGTAGATCAACTGAGGGAAAAACTGAAAATCGCCCAGGCTGGTGAACAGGAGGCCAAAAGGCAACATGCGGCAGGCGAGTGTGTGTTGACGCAGGTCAGGGATGAAAAGAACAAGCTACAGGATTCCAATACCCTGATGGGCGAAGAACTAAAGTATGTGCGTGCCCAGCTAGCTGACGCCATCAAGGAGAATAAGAGGCTATAAGGCGGCATATTCAGTATGTTTTTGAACTGACCTTTATGCAATTCAGCGAAGAAATGATCTGACAGATTTATGTCTGCCGACATGCTGACTGGCCGTCCCGAAGAGGAAATGTCTGGCTCTCAAGGAAACCTTCTACAAGAGCTGTCCCAATTGCACGAGCGAGCTCGGCAAGCAATGCGGAGCATTGCCAAAGCTTTGTGGATGTCTGCCTCTCCTCCAGGAAGTATGGAGGAGCTTGTGAAACTATTCCAGGGAGCTCGGCGGCGCTTCCGATTATGGAAGATATTGGCCTGCCGAGAAGGTGCGCGAGAGGCATGGGCCATGGTAAAAACACGGTATACCAAGCTTGACCCGAATCATATGGCCCGGGTCGGGCCTAAGGGGTCAGATGGAAAAGAAATTCCAGTTAGTTTGGTATATGACCAAGTAAAGGTAGCGCCAAATATTCCCAATAGGATTGTAAGCTAGACAGCCTGTTAGACGGCATAGTGGAAGAAGGTTTTGAGTCCAAATGACTATGTATTATGATTGACAAATTTGTCCCTAGCCGGATTGTAAAACGATTGTCATGGCAAAGAAACATCTTCCAGGGAGAATAGTTCCGTTAAGGGTTCCTTTCCCTGGGCGGATATGCGTTAGTATGCATGTCCGAACTGTGATTGAAAAATCGCAGTATACATAACATCTGGGGGTTCATGGTGTGATGAAGGTAAAACGTCTCTAGTTCGCCGACCGAATATTCCCTTAAGAATGCTAGCTTTCGTCTTTACCCAGTCTGAGGTACACGTTCGGATGACCCGGCAGTAACAATCGCAGAGGTGCTCCCTTTATGCCATAACCGAACAAATGGGAACGTAGGGCATAAGCACAGGAGCCAGGCAACCCAGCTTGGCCAAAACTTAAGTCATAATGATGCATATAATGGCAAAGAAAAGGTACATATGCGGAAGATGACACATATGTGTTGAGCTTGATGCTCAGAAAATAATAATAAGCTTTTGTAAAAGAAGCCCCCAGGTATTATGAGTGTATACATTTAAGGATGTGTACATCATTAGCATGCAGTTTGGCCGCAAAAGAGCTAAAGAGCTAAACGAAAAGTTAAAGAGAGGAAAAAAGAATAATGGAAACAAGGGGAGAAGAAGACGAACAAAGAGTCTGGCTCTAGGCGTAGAATCTTCGGAGTCTGGCGGCATTCCACGGGTTCGGCTCTAAGCGGTTGTCTGATGCATCACGCAGGCGGTACGCTCCTCCAGTGAGAACTTCAGCTATGATGAAGGGACCCTCCCAGTTGGGCTTGAGTTTGTCCTTTTCCTTCTCTGGTAAGCGTAGAACGAGTTCGCTAACGTTATAAGTCTTGGCCTGCACTTCTCTGCTTTGATATCTGCGAGCCTGCTATTGATAAAATGTGGAACGGGCCTTTGCGACGTCGCGCTCCTCCTCCAGGGCATCCAAGGCGTCCTGCCGATCAAGCTCGGCCTCTCTCTCTCTCTCTTCATACATGCGGACTCGAGGTGAGTCATGAATAATGTCGCAGGGCAACACAGCCTCTGTGTCGTACACCATGAAGAAGGGTGTATATCTGGTAGTGCGATTGGGCGTGGTCCACAGCCCACAGAGTATGGAGTCGAGCTCCTCAACCCATTGCTTGTCTGATTCTTTCAAAGACCGCCCTAGTCTAGGCTTAATGCCGCTCATAATAAGACCATTAGCTCGTTTGGCTTGACCATTTGTTTGCGGAAGATAGACCGAGGCGTAATCTAGTTTAATGCCCAATTTAGCACACTAGGATTTCACTTCATTGGCTGTGAAATTGGAGCTGTTATCGGTGATGATGTTGTGTGGGACACCATAACGGTGCATGACACCGGATATAAAGTCTATCATCGGTCCAGCTTCGGCCGTTTTCACTGGTTTGGCCTCTATCCACTTGGTGAATTTATCTTCCATGACTAGCAGATATTTTTTTCTTTGGCTCCCTCCTTTAAGGGGTCCCACCATATGAAGCCCCCAAACCGCAAAATACCAAGTAATGGGGATTGTGTGTAGTGCAGTAGGCGACATATGGCTTTGATTGGCGAAGAGTTGGCATCCGACACAACGTTGGACCAAGTCCTGTGCGTCTGCTCGGGCCGTCGGCCAGAAGAAACCTCTACGGAAGGCCTTACTTACAAGGGCCCGAGCCACGGCATGGTGATCGCCGAGGCCAGCATGTATTTCCGTCAGGAGTTGTCGTCCTTCTTCTTCGGAGATACATCTTTGAAGGACTCTGGTAGCACTTTTCTTGTAGAGCTCTACATCATGGACCTTGTAGGCTTTCGAGCGCCGAACAATGCAGCGAGCCTCATTCTGGTCCGCAAGGAGCTCTCGCCTGTTAAGGTAGGCCAAGAACGGTTCGGTCCATGGGGCAATTACTGCCAATATTAGATGGGTTGATGGTGTTATTTTGGTGGCTGAGCCCCTAATGATATCAGTATTGTGTTCGGAATCTTGGTGTATAGTCGGATCCGGACTAGTGTTGTCGCTCTCATCCTGGCACACCATGGATGGCTTGAAGAGCCTTTCCAGAAAGATGTTAGGCGGGACAGGGTCACGCTTGGCGCCCATGCGAGCGAGGACGTCCGCCGCTTGGTTACTTCCTCGAGCCACATGATGGAACTCGAGTCCCTCGAACTGCTCTGATATTTTAAGTACGGCGTTACGATAGGCCGCCATCTTCGGATCCTTGGCATCGAAGTCTCCATTTGTGTGGGATATTGCGAGGTTTGAATCCCCTCGCACCTCCAGGCGTTGTATACCTATGGAGGTAGCCATCCGAAGACCGTGCAATAAGGCCTCGTATTCGGCTGCATTGTTGGAGTCTGTGTATAATATTTGGAGTACATACTAGACTGTGTCTCTAGTGGGGGACGTTAAAACGACGCCTGCTCCTAAACCAGCCAGCATTTTAGAGCCATCGAAGTACATGAACCAGTTGGGATATGTGCCATACTCTTTAGGGAGTTCGGCCTCTGTCCATTCGGTGACAAAGTCGGCCAATACTGGGGATTTAATGGCCTGGCGTGGTTTGTATGTTATGTCAAATGGTAGGAGCTCACTAGCCCACTTGGCAATCTGACCCGTAGCATCGTGGTTATTTATTATGTCATTAAGTGGTACTTCGGAAGCCACTGTAATCGAGCACTCTTGGAAGTAGTGTCGTAGCTTCTAGGATTCCATGAATACCGCATATTCAATCTTTTGGTAATGAGGGTACAGGAATTTGCATGGTGTAAGGACAGTGGATACGTAGTATACCGGTTTCTGGAGTGGGAACTTGTGTCCATCCTCCTCTTGCTCAACGACGAGCACTGCGCTCACCACCTGGTGTGTTGGAGAGATGTATAATAACATCGGTTCGCCGATGTTTGGCACGACCAGGATTGGGTTGGTCGCTAAAAGAGCCTTTATTTCCTCCAGTCCAGTCGTTGCCGCTTCCGTCTACTCGAAGTGGTCGCTACGTTGGATAAGGCGATAAAGTGGCAATGCCTTTTCTCCTAGTCTAAAGACAAAGCGGCATAAAGCTGCCACGCATCCGGCTAGTTTTTGGACCTGTTTAAGGTCAGTTAGTGTAGCCAATTGTGACAAAGCTCGGATTTTGGCTGGATTTTCCTCAATTCCTCTATTGGAAACGACGAAGCCCAACAACTTTCTAGCAGGAACGCCGAAAACACACTTTTCCGGATTGAGCTTAATGTCATATGTCCGGAGGTTGTCGAATGTGAGACGCAAGTCGTCTATTAACGACTCGACGTGTTTAGTCTTGATGACGATGTCATCCACATATGCTTCCATTGTCTTGTTGATTTGCTTCTCCAGGCATGTTTGAATCATGCATTGGTAGGTGGCGCCGGCGTTTTTAAGCCCAAATGGCATAGTGTTGAAGCAGAAAGGCCCGTATGGGGTGATGAATGTCGTCGCGGCTTGATCGGATTCCTTCATTTTAATTTGATGGTATCCGGAGTATGCATCGAGGAAACACAGTGAGTCGTGTCCTACAGTAGCATCAATAATCTCATCGATGCGGGGGAGGGGGAAGGGATCCTTAGGGCAAGCCTTATTGAGGTCTTTGAAGTCGATGCACATGCGCCAGGATTTGTCCTTCTTTGGTACCATCACCAGGTTTGCTAGCCAGTCTGGGTGTTTTATTTCTCTAATGAATCTGGCCTCGATTAACTTGGCTAGCTCCTCCCCCATGGCTTGTCGTTTAGGTTCGGAAAAGCGCCGTTGCTTGACCGGCTTATATCCCTTCAATATATTGAGGCTGTGTTCGGCTAGCCTGCGTGGGATTCCTGGCATATCAGAAGGATGCCAGGCGAATATATCCCAGTTCTCGCGTAGGAACGTTCGTAGTGCGGCGTCAACCGTTGGGTCCAGCTGTGCCCCGATGGAAGATGTCTTGTTGGGGTCCGTCGGGTGGACATGAAATTTGACTATTTTGTCTGCTGGTTTGAAGGAGGTGGATTTGGGATGCTTATCAAGGATTACGTCGTCCCTATCCACCGTCGAGCGCAGCGCGGTTAATTCTTCGGCTACGAGGGCCTCAGATAGTGCCTCGAGGGCCGAGAATGCTGTTTTATTTTTGGCACGGAGGGCTATAGCCGGATCACTAGCGAGAGTGATAATACCGTTGGGCCCGGGCATCTTGAGCTTTATATACCCGTAATGAGGTATGGCTTGAAAGCGTGTGAATGCATCTCGCCCCAACAGGGCATGGTATCCATTGTTGAACAAGGCCACTTGGAAGGTTATCTCTTCGGACCGATAGTTCTCTTGCGTGTCGAATACCACGTCAAGTGTAATTTTTCCCGCGCATCGTGCCTCCCGACTGGGAATGATTCCTCGGAAGGTCGTGCTACTTTGCTCGATACGGCTCCTGTCTATTTCCATTTTATTGAGTGTGTCCTCGTAGATGAGGTTTAGTCCGCTGCCACCGTCCATGAGCACTTTAGTGAGCTGAAAGCCATCCACAATTGGGATGAGTACCAAGGCAGCTGGTGCCTGGACTGACCAGATTTTTGGTTCGTCACTGGCATTGAAAGTTATGGCCGTGTCGTTCCAAGGATTTATTGTTGCGACTTGGCAGACTTCGGCGAGGCCGCGGAGTGCCCTCTTGCGCCGATTGTTTGAAGCGAAAGTCTCAAAGACTGTCAATACTCTGTGGTCCTCGTGTTCCGGGGGGGGGAGTTGCTCCGCGGTGTTTTTGGTGAGGATATCCTCGCCGCTCTTGGCCACTTGCCGGAGTATCCAACATGCTCTAAGGCTGTGGGTTGGTATGGTATCCGGTGGTGTGTGTATTTTGCATGGCCTATCGAGCCATCCCTCCAGAATGGTTCCGCGCCCCATGATGGGCTTAGATTTCTTTACTATTGGGTCGGACACCCCGCGAGGGTGCATCCTTTTTGCCCGGAAGAGGGGTTGAGTGGAAACTGGTGGTTCCCAACGAGCTGCCTGAGCTTTCCAGTCGCTTTCCCTTGCGCAGTATTTCTATACTATGGTAGCCAAGTCAGCAAAGTGTAATTCGTGACGGCGGTTGATGGCATTGAGAATTCCTTCATCCATGCAATTATTGCAGAATACTGAGATCGCGTCTTCGTCGCGGCAATCCTTAATCTTGTCTTTGACAAGGACAAATCTGACCCAAAAGTGATGGACTGTTTCCTGAGACTGTTGTCATATGTACATGAGATCATGCATATCTCGGTGGGTGGCTTTAAATCTGAACCCTAACCCAATTTGGGATCCGGAGTTTGAGAAACTTCCGAGCTTAATAGTTCGGGCTCCGGGATATCAACCAATTTTTCAGGTCCATGGTCCGATTCTAGGTTCGGAGGATAGGGCGTGTCGCCTCGTGGACGGGTATCCGGCTCTCCGACCTCGGAAATCCGAACATAGTTCATCCTCAATATAGAGGAAGAGTTGTTTATTTGCTCCTCTACTACCGCTATCTGATGGGTGATCGGCGGAGATTTGATTTCTCTCTGATCGGGTTTAAGCCCAATTCGATCATAGTCTGTAGCGACACAAAAGGCGGCGATGCGATCCAGGAGTTCGTTTAAAGATGACACCTCGGTCGGATCCATCTGTTTGGAGTATTCGGAGTCAAAACGGAGGTGATTTCCGATGACCCGAGAAGTTATTGTCGGCTTAACAGCCGGACGGGCGGTCATGGTGAAGCCGCCCAGCCGGAGGGTTTGGCCTGAGGCCAGGGCTCCTCCGGAGGTGATACTGTCCTTGATAACAACGCGAGCCATCAATCCTGTCTTCAACATCACAGAGGAACTCTCAATGAAAGCACCAATGTCGGTGTCAAAACTGGCGGATCTCGGGTAGGGGGTCCCGAACTGTGCGTCTAGGATCGATGGTAACAGGAGACATGGGACATGAAGTTTACCCAGGTTCGGGCCCTCTTGATGGAGGTAATACCCTATGTCATGCTTGATTGATATTGATGAGTATTAAGATTACAAGTGTTGATCTACCACGAGATCGTTGTAGCTAAACCCTAGAAGTCTAGTCTGTATGATTGTGATTGCCTCTACGGACTAAACCCTCCGGTTTATATAAACACCGGAGGGGACTAGGGTTGTACAAAGACGGTTACATGGAAAGGAAATAATACATCCAGTCGCCTAGCTTGCCTTCCACGCAAAGGACAGTCCCATCCGGACACGGGAGGAAGTCTTCTATCTTGTATCTTCATGGCCCAATAGTCCGGCCCACGTCACACAGGTCGGACGCCCGAGGACCCCTTAATCCAGGACTTCCTCAGGGGACACCGCACACGGCTAAATAATCAACTTGTGTGTTCTAGGATGCCCCCCTCCCCACGTATATAAAGGAGGGAGGGTGAGACCAGTCGGCCCTCTCTAGGTGTGCCAAGGGGGGAGGAGTCCTCCTCCTAGTAGGAGTAGGACTCCCTCCTTTCCTAGTCCCACTAGGAATAGAAGGAAGAGGGAGAAGGAGAAAGGAAAGGAGGGTCGCCCCCCACCCAATTCGGTTTGGTCTTGGCGGGGGTGCCCCCACCAAGGCTGCCTTCTCTTCTCTCCCACTAAGGCCCATTAAGGCCCATATACTCCCCGGGGGGTTCCAGTAACCCCCCGATACTCCGGTAAATGTCCGAACTCACCCGGAACCATTCCGATGTCCAAACATAGCCTTCCAATATATCAATCTTTATGTCTCGACCATTCCGAGACTCCTCGTCATGTCCGTGATCATATCCTAGACTCTTAACTACCTTCGGTACATCAAAACACATAAACTCGTAATACCGATCGTCACCGAACGTTAAACGTGTAGACCCTACGGGTTCGAGAACTATGTAGACATGACCGAGACTCATCTCTGGTCAATAACCAATAGCGGAACCTGGATTCTCATATTGGTTCCTACATATTCTACGAAGAGCTTTATCAGTCAAACTGCATAACAACATATGTTGTTCCCTTTGTCATCGGTATGTTACTTGCCTGAGATTCGATCGTCGGTATCTCAATACCTAGTTCAATCTCATTACCGGCACGTCTCTTTACTCGTTCCTTAATGCAACATCCCGTAACTAACTCATTAGTCAAATTTCTTGCAAGGCTTATAGTGATCGGCATTACCGAGAGGGCCAAGAGATACCTCTCTGATACACGGAGTGACAAATCCTAATCTCGATCTATGCCAACTCAACAAACACCATCGGAGACACGTGTAGAGCATCTTTGTAGTCACCCAGTTATGTTGTGATGTTTGATAGCACACTAAGTGTTCCTCCGGTATTCGGGAGTTGCATAATATCATAGTCATAGGAACATGTATAAGTTATGGAGAAAGCAATAGCAGTAAACTAAACGATCAAAGTGCTAAGCTAACGGATGGGTCAAGTCAATCACATCATTCTCTAATGATGTGACCCCTGATAACCCACAAGTATAGGGGATAGCAACATCTTTCGAGGGTAGAGTATTCAACCCAAATTTATTGATTCGACACAAGGGGAGCCAAAGAATATTCTCAAGTATTAGCAGGTGAGTTGTCAATTCAACCACACCTAGAAACTTAGTATCTGCAGCAGAGTGTTTAGTAGCAAAGTAATATGATAGTGATGGTAACGGTAACAAAAGAGTAACGAAAGCAAAGTGATGTTTTTGGTATTTTGTAGTGATTGTAACAATAGCAACGGGAAAGTAAATAAGCATAAACCAGTATATGGAAAGCTCGTAGGCATTGGATCAATGATGGATAATTATGCCGGATGTGGTTCATCATGTAACAGTCATAACATAGGGTGACACAGAACTAGCTCCAATTCGTCAATGTAATGTAGGCATGTATTCCGAATATAGTCATACGTGCTTATGGAAAAGAACTTGCATGACATCTTTTGTCCTACCTTCCCGTGGCAGCGGGGTCCTAATGGAAACTAAGGGATATTAAGGCCTCCTTTTAATAGAGAGCCAGAACAAAGCATTAGCACATAGTGAATACATGAACTCCGCAAACTACGGTCATCACCGGTATGTATCCAGATTATTGTCAGTTCGGGGTTAACGGATCATAACACATAATAGGTGACTATAGACTAGCAAGATAGGATCAAGAACTCTCATATATTGATGAAAACATAATAGGTTCAGATCTGAAATCATGGCACTCGGGCCCTAGTGACAAGCATTAAGCATAGCAAAGTCATAGCAACATCAATCTCAGAACATAGTGGATACTAGGGATCAAACTCTAACAAAACTAACTCAATTACATGATAAATCTCATGCTACCCATCACCGTCCAGCAAGCCTACGATGGAATTACTCACGCACAGCGGTGAGCATCATGAAATTGGTGATGGAGGATGGTTGATGATGACGACAGCGACGAATCCCCCTCTCCGGAGCCCCGAACGGACTCCAGATCAGCCCTCCCGAGAGGTTTTAGGGCTTGGCGGCAGCTCCGTATCGCAAAACGCGATGATTTCTTCTCTCTTATTTTTTTCTCCCCGAAAGCAGTTATATAGAGTTGGAGTTGGAGTCGGGGGTCTCCAGGGGGCCCACGAGGTAGGGGGCGCACCCTAGGGGGGGCCACCCTCGTGGAAAGGGTGTGGGCCCCCTGGACTTCATCTTTGGCGAGGATTTTTTATTATTTATTGTAAGATATTCCGTGGAGTTTCAGGTCATTCCGAGAACTTCTGTTTTCTGCACATACAACAACATCATGGCAATTCTGCTGAAAACAGCGTCAGTCCGGGTTAGTTCCATTCAAATCATACAAGTTAGAGTCCAAAACAAGGGCAAAAGTGTTTGGAAAAGTAGATACGACGGAGACGTATCAACTCCCCCAAGCTTAAACCCTTTCTTGTCCTCAAGCAATTCAGTTGACAAACTGAAAGAAATAAAGAAAAACTTTTACAAACTCTGTTTGCTCTTGTTGTTGTAAATATGTCAAGCTAGCATTCAAGTTTTTAGCAAAGATTATAACTAACCACATTTGCAATAATTCTCAGGTCTCATGATTACCCATATCAATAGCATAATCAACTAGCAAGCCATAATAATAAATCTCGGATGACAACACTTTCCCAAAACAATCATAATATGATATAACAAGATGGTATCTCGCTAGCCCTTTCTGAGACCGCAAAACATAAATGTAGAGCACCTTTAAAGATCAAGGACTGACTAGACATTGTAATTCATGGTAAAAGAGATCCAATCATAGTCACACCCATTGTAAATTAACAGTAATGAATGTAAATGACAGTTGCGCTCTCCAGCTAGTGCTTTTTAATAAGAGGGTGATGAATCAACATAAAAGTAAATAGATAGGCCCTTCGCAGAGGGAAGCAGGGATTTGTAGAGGTGCCAGAGCTCGGTTTTGAAATAGAGGTGAATAATATTTTGAGCGCTATACTTTCATTGTCAACATAACAACCAAGAGATGGCGATATCTTCCATGCTACACACATTATAGGCGGTTCCCAAACAGAATGGTAAAGTTTATACTCCCCCTCCACCAACAAACATCAATCCATGGCTTGCTCGAAACAACGAGTGCCTCCAATATACATCAAGTCCCAGGGGGAGTTTTGTTTGCAATTATTTTGATTTAGTTTGCATAAAGCATGGGACCGGGCATCCCGGTGACCAGCCATTTATCTCGTGAGTGAGGAGCGGAGTCCACTCCTCTTGAGAATAACCCGCCTAACAGGGAAGATACAGACAACCCTAGTTGATACATGAGCAATTCGAGCATACAAAACAGGATGATTATTTGAAGGTTTAGAGTTTGGCACATACAAATTTACTTGGAACGGCAGGTAGATACCTCATATAGGAAGGTATAGTGGACTCATCTGGAATAACTTTGGGGTTTAAGGAGTTTGGATGCACAAGCAGTATTCCCGCTTAGTACAGGTGAAGGCTAGCAAAAGAGTGGGAAGCGACCAACTAGAGAGCGACAACAGCCATGTACATGCATTAAAATTAATAAACATTGGATGCAAGCATGAGGAGGATATAATCCACCATGAACATAAATATCGTGAAGGCTATGTTGATTTGTTTCAACTACATGCGTGAACATGTGCCAAGTCAAGTCACTTAAATCATCCAGAGGAGGATACCACCCTATCATACCACATCATAACCATTTAATAGCATGTTGGCACGCAAGGTAAACCATTATAACTCATAGCTAATCAAGCATGGCACAAGCAACTATGTTCTCTAATTGTCATTGCAAACATGTTTATTCATAACAAGCTGAATCAAGAATGATGAACTCATCATATTTACAAAAACAAAAGAGGTCGAGTTCGTACCAGCTTTTCTCATCTCAGTCAGTCCATCATATATCATCATAATTGCCGTTCACTTGCACGACCGAACGATGTGAATAATAATAAGAGTGCACGTGCATTGGACTAAGCTGGAATCTGCGAGCATTCAATAAACAAGAGAAGACAAAGCAATATGGGCTCTTTTGTCAGATAAACAATAATGCATGTAAGAGCCATTTCAAAAATTTAATCATGGTCTTCTCCTACTGACCCCCAAAGAAAGAAAAGAAATAAAACTATTTACACGGGAAAGCTCCCAACAATCAAAAGAAGAAGAGGAAATATTTTTGGGTTTTCTTTTTAATTACTACTACAAGCATGGAAAGTAAATTAATGAAAAGCTACAACTAATTTTTTTGTTTTTGCTTAAGGTTTATTAAGCACACAAGAAGAAAGCATAGAGGGAAATAAACTGGCATGGATGATACAATGAAAAAGTATGAGCACCGATATCTAGCAATGAGTGTGTGTGAACATAAATGTAATGTCGGTGAGAAATACGTACTCCCCCAAGCTTAGGCTTTTGGCCTAAGTTGGTATATGGCCACGGCTGGCCTGGCTGATATCCATAATAATAGTTGTTGGGGTTGTACTGTGATGCAGCGGCTATTGCCTCCTGAGCTACAGCGTGGCGGCGAGTAGCTTCTTCTCTCCTCTCGTACTCATCCGCCTCCTCTCTGGTAATAGTATATCCTCCTCTTGCCTGATAATCAAAGAAAGCAGGAGCAGGGAGAGTAATACGGACATCATGGCGTCTGTCAAAGATTAGTCGGTACTGGAGAGGTGATTCGTTCCTCTCAACAAAATGGTGAGAAACCATAGAATCAAAATCTGAATAAGCAGGAGGCAACTCCATGTCTCCTTCACAAACATCTATCTCAAGAAATTTAGCTAAGCGGGTTGCATAAATTCCTCCAAATATAATCGATGGAATTTTTCCGATAGAATTGATACTATGAACTTGAGGTTGTTTCCTCGAAAAATGTACTGTATGCTCATTACCATTAACATGAAAAGTGACATTGCCTTTAGTGCAATCAATAACAGCCCCTGCAGTATTAAGAAAAGGTCTTCTAAGAATAATAGACATACTATCGTCCTCGGGAATATCAAGAATAACAAAGTCCGTTAAAATAGTAACGTTTGCAACTACAACAGGTACATCCTCACAAATACCGACAGGTATAGCAGTTAATTTATCAGCCATTTGCAAAGATATTTCAGTAGGTGTCAACTTATTCAAATCAAGTCTATGATATAAAGAGAGAGAGGCATAACACTAACACCAGCTCCAAGATCACATAAAGCAGTTTTAACATATTTTCTTTTAATGGAGCATGGTATAGTAGGTACTCCTGGATCTCCAAGTTTCTTTGGTATTCCACCCTTAAAAGTATAATTAGCAAGCATGGTGGAAATTTTAGCTTCCGGTATCTTTCTTTTATTTGTAATAATATCTTTCATGTACTTAGCATAAGGATTTGTTTTAAGCATATCAGTCAATCGCATACGCAAAAAGATAGGTCTAATCATTTCAGCAAAGCGCTCAAAATCCCCATCATTGTTTTTCTTGGATGGTTTGGGAGGAAAAGGCATGGGTTTCTGAACCCAAGGCTCTCTTTCTTTACCATGTTTCCTAGCAACAAAGTCTTTCTTATCATAACGTTGATTCTTTGATTGTGGGTTATCAAGATCAACAGCAGGTTCAATTTCTACATCATTATCATTACTAGGTTGAGCATTATTCTGAACATCATCATTAACATTTTCATTAGGTTCATGTTCATTGCTAGATTGAGTTTCAGCATCAGAAATAGAAATATCATTTGGATTATCAGGTGGTTCAGCAATAGGTTCACTAGAAGTTTGCACAGTTCTATCATTTTTCTTTTTCTTCTTTTTAGAAGAACTAGGTGCATCAATTTTATTTCTCTTAGAATCTTGCTCAATTCTCTTAGGATGGCCTTCAGGATACAAAGGTTCCTGAGTCATTCTACCAGTTCTAGTAGCCACTTTAACAGCATAATTATTTTTCTTACTATTCATCTCATTGAGCAATTCTTTTTGAGCTTTAAGTACTTGTTCTACTTGAGTGGTAACCATAGAAGCATGTTTGCTAACAAGTTTAAGTTCACCTCTAATATTAGCCATATAATCACCCAAGTATTTAATCATATCAGCATCTTGTTTTAATTGTCTACCAAAATAAGCATTGAAGTCTTATTGCTTAAACATAAAATTATCAAACTCATCCAAGCATTGACTAGCAATTTTAGTAGGATGGATTTCATCTTTATCATATCTATAGAGAGAATTTGCCTTTACTACCTGTGTCGGGTTATCGGGGTCTGGAGGTTCTTCAATAAATAAAGGATCAAGATCATATGTTTCTTCGGCAGGCGGTAAATTAAGACCATGTATTTCTTCAATAGGAGGTAAATTCTTAACATCTTCAGCTTTAATACCTTTTTCTTTCATAGATTTCTTTGCCTCTTGCATATCTTCAGGACTGAGAAATAGAATACCTCTCTTCTTCGGAGTTGGTTTAGGAATAGGATCATTAATTGGAGCAGGAGCTGGCTCAGGAGGTGCCCAATTATTTTCATTTGTCAACATATTATTTAATAAGATTTTAGCTTCATTCGGTGTTCTTTCCCTGAAAATAGAACCACCACAACTATCCAGGTAATCTCTGGAAGCATCGGTTAGTCCATTGTAAAAGATATCAAGTATTTCATTTTTCTTAAGAGGATGATCAGGCAAAGCATTAAGTAACTTGAGAAGCCTCCCCCAAGCTTGTGGGAGACTCTCTTCTTTAATTTGCACAAAGTTGTATATTTCCTTTAAAGCAGCTTGTTTCTTATGAGTAGGGAAATATTTAGCAGAGAAGTAGTAAATCATATCCTGGGGACTACGCACACAACAAGGGTCAAGAGAATTAAACCATATCTTAGCATCACCCTTTAATGAGAACGGAAATATTTTAAGGATATAAAAGTAGCGAGATCTCTCATCATTAGTGAACAGGGTGGCTATATCATTTAATTTAGTAAGATGTGCCACAACAGTTTCAGATTCATAGCCATGAAAATGATCAGATTCAACCAAAGTAATTATATCAGGATCAACAGAGAATTCATAATCCTTATCAGCAACACAGATAGGTGAAGTAGCAAAAGCAGGATCAGGTCTCATCCTAGCATTTAGAGATTGCTTATTCCATTTAGCTAATAACCTTTTGAGTTCATATATCTTTGCAAGCTAAAATAGCTAAACAAGCTTCTTGATCAAATAAATAACCCTCAGGAATAACAAGTGATTCTTCATCATCACTTCCATCTTCATAATCAGATTCAATATTTTCAATCTCTCTAGCCCTAGCAAGTCGTTCCTCGAGAAAATCACTAAGTGGCATAGTAGTATCAGGCATAGAGGTAGTTTCATCATAAGTATCATGTATAGCAGAAGTGGCATCATCAATAACATGCGACATATCAGAACGAATAGCAGAAGCAGGTTTAGGTGTCGCAAGATTACTCAAAACAGAAGGTGAATCAAGTGCAGAGCTAGATGGCAGTTCCTTACCTCCCCTCGTAGTTGAGGGATAAATTGTTGTCTTAGCATCTTTCAAATTCTTCATAGTGTCCAGCAGATATAAATCCCAAGTGACTCAAAGAATAGAGCTATGCTCCCTAGCAACGGTGCCAGAAATTAGTCTTGATAACCCACAAGTATAGGGGATCGCAACAGCTATCGAGGGTAGAGTATTCAACCCAAATTTATTGATTCGACACAAGGGGAGCCAAAGAATATTCTCAAGTATTAGCAGCTGAGTTGTCAATTCAACCACACCTGGAAACTTAGTATCTGCAGTAGAGTGTTTAGTAGCAAAGTAATATGATAGTGATGGTAACGGTAACAAAAGAGTAACGAAAGCAAAGTGATGTTTTTGGTATTTTGTAGTGATTGTAACAATAGCAACGGGAAAGTAAATAAGCGTAAACCAGTATATGGAAAGCTCATAGGCATTGGATCAATGATGGATAATTATGCCGGATGTGGTTCATCATGTAACAGTCATAACATAGGGTGACACAGAACTAGCTCCAATTCGTCAATGTAATGTAGGCATGTATTCCGAATATAGTCATACGTGCTTATGGAAAAGAACTTGCATGACATCTTTTGTCCTACCCTACCGTGGCAGCGGGGTCCTAATGGAAACTAAGGGATATTAAGGCCTCCTTTTAATAGAGAACCGGAACAAAGCATTAGCACATAGTGAATAAATGAACTCCTCAAACTACGGTCATCACCGGTAAGTATCCCGATTATTGTCACTTCGGGGTTAACGGATCATAACACATAGTAGGTGACTATAGACTTGCAAGATAGTATCAAGAACTCTCACATATTGATGAAAACATAATAGGTTCAGATCTGAAATCATGGCACTCAGGCCCTAGTGACAAGCATTAAGCATAGCACAGTCATAGCAACATCAATCTCGGAACATAGTGGATACTAGGGATCAAACCCTAACAAAACTAACTCGATTACATGATAAATCTCATCCAACCCATCACCGTCCAGCAAGCCTATGATGGAATTACTCATGCACGGTGGTGAGCATCATGAAATTGGTGATGGAGGATGGTTGATGATGACGACGGCGACGAATCCCCCTCTCCGGAGCCCCGAACGGACTCCAGATCAGCCCTCCCGAGAGGTTTTAGGGCTTGGCGGCGGCTCCGTATCGTAAAACGCGATGATTTCTGCTCTCTTTTTTTTTCTCCCCGAAAGCAGTTATATAGAGTTGGAGTTGGAGTCGGGGGGTCTCCAGGGGGCCCACGAGGTAGGGGGCGCGCCCTAGGGGGCGCACCCCCCACCCACGTGGCAAGGGTGTGGGCCCCCTGGTCTTCATCTTTGGCGAGGATTTTTTATTATTTATTGTAAGATATTCCGTGGAGTTTCAGGTCATTCCAAGAACTTTTGTTTTCTGCACATAAAACAACATCATGGCAATTCTGCTGAAAACAGCATCAGTCCGGGTTAGTTCCATTCAAATCATACAAGTTAGAGTCCAAAACAAGGGCAAAAGTGTTTGGAAAAGTAGATATGACGGAGACGTATCAACCCCATTCATCAAATGACAACTCATTTGTCCATGGCTAGGAAACTTAACCATCTTTGATTAACGAGCTAGTCAAGTAGAGGCATACTAGTGACACTCTGTTTGTCTATGTATTCACACATGTACTAAGTTTCCGGTTAATACAATTCTAGCATGAATAATAAACATTTATCATGATATAAGGAAATAAAAATAACAACTTTATTATTGCCTCTAGGGCATATTTCCTTCACCAAGAGCGCTACTCCGGCAGCTGACGCCGCGTCTGCGTCTCTGCGTGGTGAGTTTGGGGTGGAGCTGGCGGCGGCGGGAGTGGGCGTCAAGGCCAAGTGCTCCAAGGCGACGCCGGTGGAGTAGCGGGAGCTAATTAAGTGCCAGGGTGAAGGCCAAGCTAGGGGACTTGTCTTCCATGGAAAGCGCCAAGCTCCGCAGCACCGACAAGAATCTGGATATGTCAGGTAATCCACTTCCCTCCTATAGAATCCTTAATGCTTTGTCGGACAAGCATCTAGCTTCTATTCTGAACGATAGCGGGGTAGCGGTGTCGGTTAGCACCGATGATATTATCACTCCGGTGCGCGCGCGCGAGGAGGCGCAAGCTGCGTTGGCCGCGGCTGCTGCGAGATGTGTAGCGGAGTGCACGGTGGCCACGAGCCCAGGGGGAGATCGTGGTTCTTAGGCCCAAAGGGAAGGCAGAGGCGAGGGCGGCCTCTGATATCCCCTCTTCTAGCCGTGGCCCGGCTAGGAAGCGAGTGGCAAAAGCGGTGAGCTCCCGTGGAGTTCGCCTATGTAACTGTAATATATAATGAGATACATATTCTGGAATATTCGGGGTTGCGGACACGTAGGGCGTCGTATGCAGCTTAGGGAATACATGGCCAGGGAGCAAATCGACGTCGTTGCGCTTCAAGAGACTATCAAAACGGACTTTACCTTTAGTGACTTACTTGCTTTCGATCCGCTTCAATATTTTGATTGGCGTTGGGTTCCTTCCTCTGGCCACTCGGGTGGTCTTCTCATGGGATGTAAGCGTGATGTATGTGATGTAGTTCTCTAGGAAAGTGGTGTGTTTTCTCTTGCGGCAACGGTTCGGCATCGGGCCTCGGGACTTACTTGGGTTATCGTTTGTGTATATGGACCTGCGGATCATTTGTGATCCACCGAGTTCCTTGCTGAGCTCAGCACGCTGGTAGGCGCCAAGCGGGCGGCCAACCTCCCGGTGATTGTAGGAGGCGATTTCAACTTGATCCGCTTGGGGGCGGACAAGAATAATGATAACATGGACTAGTAAAGGGTGACCATGTTCAATACAACGATCATGGCGGCGTCCTTACGTGAAGCCGCCCGTACGGTGCTAGATATACTTGGGCTAATAAGCAGCTCCGTCCTATTCGGTGTGTGCTTGATAGAGTGTTCTTTACGCCGGAGTGGGAAGTGTTGTTCCCCCTTTGTTCCTTGGTGGCGGAGACACAGATAGGCTCTGACCATATTCCTCTCATCTTTTCCTCAGGGGAGGAATCGTTGAGGCATAGTAGTAGGTTTCTCTTTGAAATGACATGGTTCAAAACAAAGGGTTTCGAGCTCATAATTAGGGATCGATGGACGATCATATCGTCGCAGTTGGGGCACCAAAGGGGCCCGACTGAGTTTTTGACCATGGCTGCGGCCAAGATGTGTGCGTTCCTCTGGGGATGGGGGGCCAATCATGGTAGTGAGTCAAAAAACGAGAGGGCTAGGCTGACAGTGGATATTGGGCACTAGACCTTGCAGCTGATGCGCGGTCCTTCTCCGAGCTCGAATGGGATCATAGATATGCATTGGAAAACCAAGTTCTTGGTATTCTGAGAGCAGAAGAAGAGTACTGGCGCCATAGGGGCGGCATGAAATGGGTGACTAAAGGGGATGCTAACACTAGCTACTTTCATGCGTACGCGAACGGACGGAAAACGAAAGAGTTCTATTTTGCGCCTCAATTCCGATGATGGCATCTTGGTTACCCAAAACGAGATCATCCGACATATCTACATTTTCTTTATTGGTTTGTTGGGAACGACCAGGAGAAAAAGTTGTGTCTAAGGGAGGATTTGTGGGATCCTTGACTATTGGTCACTGAAAATGACGGGCTTGCCCTATCACACTACAAGAAATATGTCAACTTGTGACCTTGACTATTGGTCACTAAAAGGTCACTGTTTTTCATTTGTGACCTTTTTGTGACCAAAAACAGAAGGTCAAAAGTTGGCGGTCGTAAACTGAAATTAACGACCTTCTCTGTGAGAAGGTCATAGACGTTTACGACCAAAATATGCCTACTGTTTTGTTTTGGTCACTAGCAGCCTCCCCAGGCCATGTAGGCATCCAACATGGCAATCTGATGTGGCACAAGAATTAGCCCATTCCAATTCGGTGTTTTACATGGGCCAAGCCCATTAATTCAGCCCATTTATGTTTTTTTGTCAATTTTCATGAGCTGCATGGGCCAAGCCCATCAATTTAGCCTATTTATATTTTATATATCAGTTTTCGTCAGCCACATGGGCATAGCCCAACATTTTAGCCTTTTTATTTTTGGGCCATGGCCTTTGTTTTCTTGTTTTTCAGATTCTGGTAAGTGGGTCCGAAATGTCAGGTTCTATTTTGTGGGTCCCTCATGTCAAGGTCATGTTCTTCATATTTCAATATGCCAGTGAATAAATAACAAATATTTAAATTCAAACAGACAGAAAACACATGTAATACTTCAAATAACAACAGCCAGAATCAGTATGGAGCTCTTGCTCTACCAATAACACGTAATACAATTGGAATCACAATATTACAAGCTCTACAAGTGTGATAGCTGGCTACAGTAATTTACAACTCCACAATTGTCTTCAATCTTCTTCAGAATGGAGCTCCTGTCAATAGCGATCACAAACTGGGCACATGCTACTGCCATATGAACCATATGCCATACTCACTAGACGACCATAGTCAGGATTAGGCTATGACCTTCATTACAAACAGCAATATGAATTTCCATCCCTTCCACGGTCACCCTGTCAAGGATTGGTGCTCACTCGCATTAAAACAGATATAAAAAAAGATTCTATACGGACTAGCATTCTAGAAACTAACTAGTCAAGGATCACATATATTGTTGTAAAGGCATTCCATACTATTAAGATGGACCAAATTCATGCAGATACAACATGTCTCACTAGTTCAAAGCGGAGCCACAGGAAGCTTACCATTGCGCAATGGATTTATCAACAAAAGGGCCATGTGGACGGCGAGACCAACACATATTATCCATCCCTCGGTCCTCCAGCTTCCAACGTGTTGCCTCCTCCTTGCCCTTCCTTCAAGAAAAATAACTTCCTTCAAGAAAAACAACACATGGTCAGCGCTGCCCTAATATAGCAATCAAGAGTGCTCTAACTTTTGACATGGTTAGCTTCTATTTTTCTGGACATTTGGATCAACATACATCCAAAACTAGCTAAATATGAGCACAAGCTTGACTCGTGTGACCAACAGTTTATTGATGAAAATCATTAATAAGGAACTAAATATAACATTTCGATAATCAACAAATGTTTGGTAAAATGACAACTTAAGAAGAAAATAGGCACTCAAGCTAGTTCAGTTTCAGAAATGTACCCCATTCATGAGATCAGCAGCAAAGAACGCAACCCAACCAATGAAGCACTTGAGATAGCCTCGGTTCACCACGGGCTGGAGAACTTGGTGGGCAACACCAACAGTAAGTCTTCGCTCCATTCGTGCTTGCACAGGTACGCCTAGCCAAGGGAGTAGTCCAGCGCTCGTTCCACGGGGACTGCCACCGCACTGCCGGACTCACATATACCTGCCAACATCACGATACTATAAGATAATTATAATCAGGAAAAATCAAATTGATTCAAGCATATTACTTGCTGGGGGTACCATACAACATCATTATGTGGCTATAATTTTTTGCTTTCTATATACCATTTTCATCAATCTCAGATTTAACAAAGCAAGAACTACAAATGCAACGTAGCCTCAAATTTAATAGAGCAAGAACTACAAATGCAACATAGCCTCAAAAACTAAGTTTGACATGTCATTTTAAAGATGTGTCGACCTTTATTTATTTCTATTCTTGCATGAGAAGGCTAGAGAAAAGTTAGCTTTCTTGTCTGCGTAAGGATGAGAAATAATAACTGTAGTGTTGCAACATAAGGATAGTACAGATACCATAATAAGTTTCAGGAACATCACATCTAGCACAGTTGTAGAGATGGCACAAAATTCTTCTATGCAATTTTCAACATATTTGTAATAATTTTCATAAGCAATGAATCATGACAAACAAATTATGAGTTATGAAGTGGTTTCAAACTATAACAGTGAAGGAGTAGACCCGCAAAACACAACGATGTATAGGCACTAAACGTACAGCAAGTAATAAGAACAGAGACCATAAATGATACAGATCAAGGATAAAAATAGGTAGGTATCATATAATTCTCATCACAATCATACATTGAATTCATTAAAGACTACAGTTATAGAAGTATCATGCAACCAAAAGGGTTAAGACCAAACACAAGGATCAGTGTTAGCGGAATTGAGATATATTTGTATAGGGTAATGAAAGGTGCCAATCCAGTGCAAGATAATAGAGCAAATATGTAAAAGTTATTTAGATTTGCTAATGTGTTTGTCACACTACCAAAATTCAAGATAAATCATGACAGGGAAATGAGTGAATTACAGCAAAGGAGGCATCTAATTTAACTACCAGTACCACAATCATTGAGTGAAAGCAAACACCAGAGAATTCAGAAATTTTCTGAACTGAATGCAAGCAAGTTTGATCATGAGATAGCAAGTCTGCAGTCCGTAATTAGATTAGATGTTCTAACTCATGATCCACATACATAGAGACCTACTGGAATCTGCTTATGCTTAAACTAGAAAGAGAACAAAAAAACTGAACCTAACTATGCAGCAGAGAGAGATAGCATGGGGGGACGACCTATGGACCAAATTGTCCTTCACCAGATCGTTCAAGGGAGCACAACAGCAGTAGTAGACCTTGCATGTTCCTTCACACAACCAGATCGGAGCAACCTGCAAAGAAACGCATGAATTATCATTCGTTCATTAGCAGCATTGGCCTGCCAAAATAAATCTCAGTTATATAATTCACTGTTGAATACAGAGAAAGATAATTGCTTCTATGCAAAATGTTACACATCGGTTTATCATAAAACACAAATGGAGGTAGCAGAAGGATTTAGTAAAATGCTCACATAATAGATCATATCAGCCGAACTTGCAAAGGCTTAAGATCTAACTGGCCGAATGGATTTGTAATAAGGTATTGGATTTATCAAAGTGTGTAATTATACATCAAGGTTTGCAGGTGCAAGAAATCCATCAGATGGATCATGGCATGCGCCACAAAATTTCATACAGTTTTTATTGAAGACAGTATGTACAGTATGAGTAGTGCAAAATAGAAACATCTCTTGTATATATCCTAATTTACCAGTTGCTTAGCACCATGGTACAGGTGAGATCTTAGTGCAGCAGTCACAGGGATCAAAATGAATTACAGAATAAAACAGCAAGGTTGTTAATTCAGATTCAATGTCAAGGCTGAACATACTAGTGATTACAAAACTGAACGAGCCAGGCTGTTCATTCAGGTTCACAGGCAATCAACAAGATGGCCGAGATCAGGACCAAGCAATATACAGAGGTGGTGGGATCGGGGGGCATGCATGCGCGATACCTTGGTGGTACTGCTGCTGCTGGTGCTGGGGCGGCTGGTCGCCCTTGGCGGCAGCCTTCTTCCTGGCCTTGGAGGGCTTGTCGGGGTCGTCATCGTCTCCTCGCGCACGGGCGCGCTGGCCATCATGGTTTCGGTGACCTTCGACAGAGAGGAGGGTGTCGGCGTCCTTGGAGTGGAAGCAGAGGAGGCCGAGGGAGCGGAAACGAGCACGAACTAGTTGCTGTCAGCTCCTCCAGCTTGCTGCCAGCGCAGGCGAGCCTCAGCCTCCAGCCAGCGTCGTCGTCCCTGCTGCGGCGGATGCTCACCACCTCTGTCCCGAACCGGACCGGCCCGAGGAGCTCGAACCGCCGCGCGAACTCCTTGGGGTACCTTAGCACCGGGGAACTTGCTCGGGTAAGCGGAGGAGCGGACCGCGACGACGACCACTACGTCTTCAAGATCCTGGCCGCGATCTCCTCATTCTATGGTGGCAAGTTGGATCTGGGAGTGGGGAGAGGATCTGAACCGCATGCCGTGGAGCAAGTCCTGGCCGCCGCTGAGCCAGATCTGGGCGCCGCCTGAGCAGCTCGGGAAGGGGAGAGGGTGAGGGCGGTAGCAGTGCACCGATGGGAGAGAGCCCACGGCCGCCGGCGCTGAGCAGCGCCATGGATCCGAGGGGAGAGGGTGCGGCTTTGCTTTCTTGGAGGAGGAAGGGTGCCGGGTGGGCTGGTTGGTTTGGTTGGATGGGGGAAGGGGAAGGGCGTGAGGAGTAGGGCGTGGGGGATGCCATGGACGGCAGCGTGCTCCGCCGGAGGGAGGTGGCGGTCGCGATCTGGAAGGAGGAGGTGGCGTGGTAGTCAGCGGCGCCTGCGTCGCCACAGAAGCTGCAGAGGAGCACGGTGTGCGGTGGTGGGACGCGAGAGCTTCGAGAGGTGGGAGGGAGAGGGGAGGGGGAGCTCAATCTGAGGGAGGGAGACGACGGTGGGAGGGATCGATGGCGGCGGTGGGGAGCGTCGCCGATGGCGGCGGCGAGGAGATGGGGGGAGGAGGGGTGCGATGGGAGGAGGGGATCGATGGGATCTGGGTAGGGTTTGGGTAGGTGGATGCGGGTAGGGTTTTCTTTTTCATTTTTTTTTTTTTCTGTACATAAATGGATGGATGCATGGATGGATGTGGTATGGAGAGATGGATGGATGGATGGGCGCCATGTCATCGATCTGTGTGACAACGAATTCCACCAATGGGAATAGAGCACATATGATTGTGTTTTTTCTTTTGTTTTTCTTCTACTTTTTAACATGAAAAAAACAAATATTGATCTCATATTGTGCATAAGAGTTCATCTTCAAATGCCAAACAATGTTGCCTAAGAAAGTTTTCATTTTCTTTAGATGAAAACTCAACTTTTCATTTTTCGAGTGCCTAAAATGGGTTTAATTGTGAAGGGCCTACCAAATAATTGTTGCAAAATTGGACCAAATCAATTTTCTAAAATACTAGGCCATATTTAATGCACAATTGATCAAATGGTTGGGTTTCAAAAGCTTTTATCCACCTCTGGTGAAAATGACAAATTACCGCCGATTCAGCAGGAAGCGGGTCAAATTTGAACAGTGGCTGCCTCATAGTTTCCTCTTTATTTTTTCCAAAAATAATTTCTAGGTACATAAGTATCAATTTAATCAGAGAAACATCAAAAGTTTTCCAAGATTCAACCACTAGGTAGGAACGGTCAAGCCCGCCGTTTTGACCGCATTTTGAAACGGGCATAAAAAATTCAAAAGAATTCAAAAAATTGGAAAACCTTCGCATTGTGTCATTATATGTGACCAAGTTTCCAGGAAAAATAATAAACTTGTAATATGGAAATTATTTTTAAAAAGTGTTCTCAGAAATGAGCTGTCATGCGTGAAGATTCATGGCTTTCAAGCCAAATGATCAATCTTATGGCCACATTCATGGCATAGTTTGTTCAAATGATCTCATATTGTGCTCAAGGGTGCATCTTGCAATTCCAAGCAATGTTGCCTAAGGGAGTTTTCATTTTCTGTGCACGGAAAATTCATTTTCCATTTTCCGAGTGCCCGAAATGAGTTTTTTGTGAAGGGCCTACCATATATTTGTTGCAAAATTGGACCAAATCAATTTTCTAAAATACTAGGCCATATTTAATGCACAATTGAAAAAATGGTTGGGTGTCAAAAGTTTTGAGCCACCTCTGGTGAAAAAGACAAATTACCGTCGATTCAGTAGGAAGCGGGTCAAATTTGAACTGTGGCTGCCTCATAGTTTCCTCTTTATTTTTTCCAAAAATCATTTCTAGGTACATAAGTATCTATTTAATCAGAGAAACATCAAAAGTTTTCCAAGATTCAACCACTATCTAGGAACGGTCAATCCCACCATTTTGACCGCATTTTGAAACGGGCATAAAAAATTCAAAAAAATTCAAAAAATTGGAAAACCTTCGCATTGTGTCATTATATGTGACCAAGTTTCCCGGAAAAATAATAAACTTGTAATATGGAAATTATTTTAAAAAAGTGTTCTCAGAAATGAGCTGTCATGCGTGAAGATTCATGGCTTTCAAGCCAAATGATCAATCTTATGGCCACATTCATGGCATAGTTTGTTCAAATGATCCCATATTGTGCACAAGGGTGCATCTTGGAATTCCAAACAATGTTGACTAAGGGAGTTTTCATTTTCTGTGCACGGAAAATTCATTTTCCATTTTCCGAGTGCCCGAAATGAGTTTTTTTAAGGGCCTACCTTATATTTGATGCAAAATTGGACCAAATCAATTTTCTAAAATACTAGGCCATATTTAATGCACAATTGAAAAAATGGTTGGGTGTCAAAAGTTTTGATCCACCTCTGGTGAAAAAGACAAATTGCCGTCGATTCAGTAGGAAGCGAGTCAAATTTGAACTGTGGCTGCCTCATAGTTTCCTCTTTAATTTTTCCAAAAATCATTTCAAGTTACATAAGTATCTATTTAATCATAGAAACATCAAAAGTTTTCCAAGATTCAACCACTAGCTAGGAACTGTCAAGCCCGCCGTTTTGACCGCATTTGAAACAGGCATATAAAATCCAAAAAAATTCAAAAAATTGGAAAACCTTCGCATTGTGTCATTATATATGACCAAGTTTCCAGGAAAAATAATAAACTTGTAATATGGAAATTATTTTAAAAAAGTTTTCTCAGAAATGAGCTGTCATGCGTGAAGATTCATGGCTTTCAAGCCAAATGATCAATCTTATGGCCACATTCGTGGCATAGTTTGTTCAAATGATCTCATATTGTGCTCAAGGGTGCATCTTGCAATTCCAAGCAATGTTGCCTAAGGGAGTTTTCATTTTCTGTGCACGGAAAATTCATTTTCCATTTTCCGAGTGCCTGAAATGAGTTTTTTGTGAAGGGCCTACCATATATTTGTTGCAAAATTGGACCAAATCAATTTTCTAAAATACTAGGCCATATTTAATGCACAATTGACAAAATGGTTGGGTGTCAAAAGTTTTGAGCCACCTCTGGTGAAAAAGACAAATTACCGTCGATTCAGTAGGAAGCGGGTCAAATTTGAACTGTGGCTGCCTCATAGTTTCCTCTTTATTTTTTCCAAAAATCATTTCTAGGTACATAAGTATCTATTTAATCAGAGAAACATCAAAAGTTTTCCAAGATTCAACCACTAGCTAGGAACGGTCAATCCCACCATTTTGACCGCATTTTGAAACGGGCATAAAAAATTCAAAAAAATTCAAAAAATTGGAAAACCTTCGCATTGTGTCATTATATGTGACCAAGTTTCCCAGAAAAATAATAAACTTGTAATATGGAAATTATTTTAAAAAAGTGTTCTCAGAAATGAGCTGTCATGCGTGAAGATTCATGGCTTTCAAGCCAAATGATCAATCTTATGGCCACATTCATTGGCATAGTTGTTCAAATGATCCCATATTGTGCACAAGGGTGCATCTTGGAATTCCAAACAATGTGCACTAAGGAGTTTTCATTTTCTTGCACGGGAAAATTCATTTTCCATTTTCCGAGTGCCCGAAATGAGTTTTTTTAAGGGCCTACCTTATATTTGATGCAAAATTGGACCAAAATCAATTTTTTAAAATACTAGGCCATTTTTAATGCACAATTGAAAAAAATGGTTGGGTGGTCAAAGTTTTGATCCACCTCTGGTGAAAAAGACAAATTGCCGGCGAATTCAGTAGGAAGCGAGGTCAAATTTGAACTGGCTGCCTCATAGTTTCCTCATTTTTTTCCAAAAATCATTTCAAGTTACATAAGTATCTATTTAATCATAGAAACATCAAAAGTTTTCCAAGATTCAACACTAGCTAGGAACTGTCAAGCCCGTCGTTTTTGACCGCATTTTGAAACGGCATATAAAATCAAAAAATTCAAAAAATTGGAAAACCTTCGCATTGTGTCATTATATGTGACCAAAATTCCAGGAAAAATAATAAAAACTTGTAATATGGAAATTATTTAAAAATGTTCTCAGAAATGAGGCTGTCAATGCGTGAAGATTCAATGGCTTTCAAGCCAAATGATTCAATCTTATGGCCACATTCATGGCATAGTTTGTTTCAAATGATCTCATATTGTGCTCAAGGTGCATCTTGGAATTACAAGCAATGTTGCCTAAGGGAAGTTTTCATTTTCTGTGCACGGAAAATTCATTTTCCATTTTCCGAGGTGCCGAAATGAGTGTTTTGTGAAGGGCCTTACCATATATTTGTTGCAAAATTGGACAAATCAATTTTCTAAAATACTAGGCCATATTAATGCAACAATTGACAAAATGGTTGGGTGTCAAAGGTTTTGAGCCACCCTCTGGTGAAAAAGACAAATTACGTCGATCAGTAGGAAGCGGTCAAATTTTGAACTGTGGCTGCCTCATAGTTCTCTTTATTTTTTCCAAAAATCATTCTAGGTACATAAGGTATCTATTTTAATCAGAGAAACATCAAAAATTTTCCAAGATTCAACCACTAGCTAGAACTGTCAGCCTCGTTTTGACCGCATTTTGAAACGGCATAAAAAATTCAAAAAATTGCGAAAACCTCGCATTGTGTCATTATATGTGACAAGTTTCCAGGAAAAATAAATAAACTTGTAATATGGAAATTATTTTACAAAAAGTGTTCTCAGAAATGAAGCTGTCATGCGTGAAGATTCATGGCTTTCAAGCCAATGATCAATCTTATGGCCACATTTCATGGCATAGTTTTTCAAATGATCTCATATTGTGCAACAGGGTGCATCTTGGGAATTTCCAAATAATGTTTGCCTAAGGTAGTTTTCATTTCTTTGCACGGAAAATTCATTCCATTTTCTTGAGTGCCCGAAATGGGTTTTTTTGTGAGGGCACTATCATATATTTGTTGCAAAAATTGGACCAAATTCAATTTTCTTAAAATACTAGGCCATATTTAATGCACAATTGAAAAAATGGTTGGGTGTCAAAAGTTTTGATCCACCTCTGGTGAAAAAGACAAATTGCCGTCGATTCAGTAGGAAGCGAGTCAAATTTGAACTGTGGCTGCCTCATAGTTTCCTCTTTATTTTTTCCAAAAATCATTTCAAGTTACATAAGTATCTATTTAATCATAGAAACATCAAAAGTTTTCCAAGATTCAACCACTAGCTAGGAACTGTCAAGCCCGTCGTTTTGACCGCATTTTGAAACGGGCATATAAAATCCAAAAAATTCAAAAAATTGGAAAACCTTCGCATTGTGTCATTATATGTGACCAAATTTCCAGGAAAAATAATAAACTTGTAATATGGAAATTATTTTAAAAAATGTTCTCAGAAATGAGCTGTCATGCGTGAAGATTCATGGCTTTCAAGCCAAATGATCAATCTTATGGCCACATTCATGGCATAGTTTGTTCAAATGATCTCATATTGTGCTCAAGGATGCATCTTGCAATTTCAAGCAATGTTGCCTAAGGGAGTTTTCATTTTCTGTGCACGGAAAATTCATTTTTCCATTTTCCGAGTGCCCGAAATGAGTGTTTTGTGAAGGGCCTACCATATATTTGTTGCAAAATTGGACCAAATCAATTTTCTAAAATACTAGGCCATATTTAATGCACAATTGAAAAAATGGTTGGGTGTCAAAAGTTTTGAGCCACCTCTGGTGAAAAAGACAAATTACCGTCGATTCAGTAGGAAGCGGGTCAAATTTGAACTGTGGCTGCCTCATAGTTTCCTCTTTATTTTTTCCAAAAATCATTTCTAGGTACATAAGTATCTATTTAATCAGAGAAACATCAAAAGTTTTCCAAGATTCAACCACTAGCTAGGAACGGTCAATCCCACCATTTTGACCGCATTTTGAAACGGGCATAAAAAATTCAAAAAAATTCAAAAAATTGGAAAACCTTCGCATTGTGTCATTATATGTGACCAAGTTTCCCGGAAAAATAATAAACTTGTAATATGGAAATTATTTTAAAAATGTGACCAAGTTGGCTCATAGTTTGCTACTTATTTTTTCCAAAAATCATTTATAGTTACATAAGTACCTATTTAATCATAAATACATGGTTTGGTGGCGATACGTCGATGTTTGGACGTTGGCCGAGGCCCCCAACTCTAGAGCGCGTAAACTTGCATGCCTGCCGCGTGATCACCGCGTGACCGTGGCGTTGCCATGTGTTCTGGGCGGCCTAGGCATGTCTAGTGGGTTGGACGCTCCACAGGTAGGTGCTAGGAATAAAATCACAACATAAGATTCTCACGAGGAGACCGATCGATGCTCAAACATGAATAAGCAGCCAAGTGTTTGATTAGCGGTACGGGAAATGCACACGTCTAATGGGCGTGAGTTTTGGCTGAGGATGATCAGTTACTAAGAAGACCGTCTTCACAAATTTTTAGCTCAAAAGGAGGAGCCTAGGTGGTACTTGCTTTGCAAACTACCACACTGGACATAAATACGAATGTTGAAGCTCGGCTCAAAATAATGAATGGATTGAGCTGGCATTTGGTGGAGGATGGTTATTTGGGAATAGGAAAGCACTGTAGAAAATGGATACTATTTGGACATGCCAAAGTGGTACTTCCTTCACAAACTGTTGTTCTGAATAGAGTAGGAAAATGAATATTTTTGAATTATTTTTGAACTAGGCAAGAAGGTTTTTTACATATTTAACGAAGATATGACCCAAAGAATTTATGAGATTTTTTTTGGAATTTTGGGAATGACAGAAATATAGGTTGCTTCACAACCTAGGGCAAAAACTGCCACATGGACATGACACATAGGCAAAACTGATGAGGTGGCGCCTAGTCATAGCAACCCACTGTTGGGGAACGTAGTAATTTCAAAAAAATTCCTATGCACACACAAGATCATGGTGATGCATAGCAACGAGAGGGGAGAGTGTTGTCTACGAACCCTCGTAGACCGACAGCGGAAGCGTTATGACAACGTGGTTAATGTAGTTGTACGTCTTCACGGCCCGACCGATCAAGCACCGAAACTATGGCACCTCCGAGTTCTAGCACACGTTCAGCTCGATGACGATCCCCGGACTCCGATCCAGCAAAGTGTCGGGGAAGAGTTTCGTCAGCACAACGGCGTGATGACGATCTTGATGTTCTACCGTCGTGGGGCTTCGCCTAAGCACCGCTACAATATTATCGAGGATTGTGGTGGAGGGGGGCACCGCACACGGCTAAGAGAACGATCACGAAGATCAACTTGTGTGTCTAGAGGTGCCCCCCTGCCCCCATATATAAAGGAGCAAGGGGGAGGGGCGGCCGGCCAGGAGGAGGCACGCCAGGGAGGAGTCCTACTCCTACCGGGAGTAGGACTCCCTCCTTTTCCTTGTCCAACTAGGAGAGGGGGAAGGAAGGGAGAGAGGAGAGAAAGGAAAGGGGGGCGCCCCCCTCCTTGTCCAATTCGGACTAGAGGGGGAGGGGCGCGCGGCCTGCCCTGGCTGCCCCTCCTCTTCTCCACTTTGGGCCCACGAGGCCCATTAACCCCCGGGGGGGTCCGGTAACCCCCCGATACTCCGGTTTTATCCGAAACTTCTCCGGAACACTTCCGGTGTCCGAATATAGCCGTCCAATATATCAATCTTTATGTCTCGACCATTTCGAGACTCCTCGTCATGTCCATGATCATATTCGGGACTCCGGACAATCTTTGGTACATCAAAATATATAAACTCATAATGAAACTGTCATCGTAACATTAAGTGTGCGGACCCTACGGGTTCGAGAACAATGTAGACCTGACCGAGACACGTCTCCAGTCAATAACCAATAGCGGAACCTGGATGCTCATATTGGCTCCCACATATTCTACGAAGATCTTTATCGGTCAAACCGCATAACAACATACGTTGTTCCCTTTGTCATCGGTATGTTACTTACCCGAGATTCGATCGTCGGTATCTCAATACCTAGTTCAATCTCGTTACCGGCAAGTCTCTTTACTCGTTTCGTAATACATCATCTCGCAACTAACTCATTAGTTGCAATGCTTGTAAGGCTTATGTGATGTGCATTATCGAGAGGGCCCAGAGATACCTCTCCGACAATCGGAGTGACAAATCCTAATCTCGAAATACGCCAACCCAACATGTACCTTTGGAGACACCTGTAGAGCTCCTTTACAATCACCCAGTTATGTTGTGACGTTTGGTAGCACACAAAGTGTTCCTCTGGCAAATGGGAGTTGCATAATCTCATAGTCATAGGAACATGTATAAGTCATGAAGAAACCAATAGCAACATACTAAACGATCGGGTGCTAAGCTAATGGAATGGGTCATGTCAATCACATCATTCTCCTAATGATGTGATCCTGTTAATCAAATGACAACACATGTCTATGGTTAGGAAACATAACCATCTTCGATTAACGAGCTAGTCAAGTAGAGGCATACTAGTGACGTTTAGTTTGTCTATGTATTCACACAAGTATTATGTTTTCGGTTAATACAATTTTAGCATGAATAATAAACATTTATCATGATATAAGGAAATAAAATAATAACTTTATTATTGCCTCTAGGGCATATTTCCTTCGGTCTCCCACTTGCACTAGAGTCAATAATCTAGATTACACAGTAATGATTCTAACACCCATGGAGCTTTGGTGTTGATCATGTTTTGCTCGTGGAAGAGGCTTAGTCAACGGGTCTGCTACATTCAGATCCGTATGTATCTTGCAAATCTTTATGTTTCCCACCTGGACTAGATCCCGGATGGAATTGAAGCGTCTCTTGATGTGCTTGGTTCTCTTGTGAAATCTGGATTCCTTTGCTAAGGCAATTGCACCAGTATTGTCACAAAAGATTTTCATTGGACCCGATGCACTAGGTATGACACCAAGATCGGATATGAACTCCTTCATCCAGACTCCTTCTTTTGCTGCTTCCGAAGTAGCTATGTACCCCGCTTCACATGTACATCCTGTTGGGTTTCGTAGTAATTTCAAAAAAATTCCTACGCACACGCAAGATCATGGTGATGCACAGCAATGAGAAGGGGAGAGTGTGATCTACGTACCCTTGTAGATCGACAACGGAAGCGTTAACTTGGTTGATGTAGTCGTACGTCTCCACGGCCCGACCGATGAAGCACCGAAACTACGGCACCTCCGAGTTCTAGCACACGTTCAGCTCGATGACGATCCCCGGACTCCGATCCAGCAAAGTGTCGGGGAAGAGTTCCGTCAGCACAACGGCGTGGTGACGATCTTGATGTACTACCGTCGCAGGGCTTCGCCTAAGCACCGCTACAATATTATCGAGGACTATGGTGGAAGGGGGCACCGCACACGGCTAAGAATATGATCACGTGGATCAACTTGTGTCTCTAGGGGTGCCTCCTGCCCCCGTATATAAAGGAGCAAGGGGAGGAGGCCGGCCGGCCCTATAGGCGCGCCAAGGAGGGGGAAGGAAGTGGGGAAGGAGAGGGAAAGGCCCCCCCCCTCTCCTAGTCCAATTCGGACCAGGGGGGAGGAGGCACGCGGCCCACCCTGGCCGCCCTTCTCTCTCTCCACTAAGGCCCATATGGCCCATTACTTCTCCTGGGGGGGTTTTGGTAACCCTCCGGTACTCTGGTTTTCTCCGAAATCACCCGGAACACTTCCGGTGTCCGAATATAGCCGTCCAATATATCAATCTTTATGTCTCGACCATTTCGAGACTCCTCGTCATGTCCGTGATCACATCCGGGACTCCGAACAAACTTCGGTACATCAAAATGCATAAACTCATAATATAACTGTCATCGAAACCTTAAGCGTGCGGACCCTACGGGTTCGAGAACAATGTAGACATGACCGAGACACGTCTCCGGTCAATAACCAATAGCGGGACCTGGATGCCCATATTGGCTCCTACATATTCTACGAAGATCTTTATCGGTTAGACCGCATAACAACATATGTTGTTCCCTTTGTCATCGGTATGTTACTTGCCCGAGATTCGATCGTCAGTACTCAATACCTAGTTCAATCTCGTTACCGGCAAGTCTCTTTACTCGTTTCGTAATACATCATCTCACAACTAACTCATTAGTTGCAATGCTTGCAAGGCTTATGTGATGCGCATTACCGAGAGGGCCCAGAGATACCTCTCCGACAATCGGAGTGACAAATCCTAATCTCGAAATACGCCAACCCAACATGTACCTTTGGAGACACCTGTAGAGCACCTTTATAATCACCCAGTTACGTTGTGACGTTTGGTAGCACACAAAGTGTTCCTCTGGCAAACGGGAGTTGCATAATCTCATAGTCATAGGAACATGTATAAGTCATGAAGAAAGCAATAGCAACATACTAAACAATCGGGTGCTAAGCTAATGGAATGGGTTATGTCAATCAGATCATTCACCTAATGATGTGATCCCGTTAATCAAATAACAACTCTTTGTCCATGGTTAGGAAACATAACCATCTTTGATTAACGAGCTAGTCAAGTAGAGGCATACTAGTGACACTCTGTTTGTCTATGTATTCACACATGTATTATGTTTCCAGTTAATACAATTCTAGCATGAATAATAAACATTTATCATGATATAAGGAAATAAATAATGCTTTTATTATTGCCTCTAGGGCATATTTCCTTCAGTCTCCCACTTGCACTAGAGTCAATAATCTAGTTCACATCGCCATGTGATTCGACACTAAGAGTTCACATCACCATGTGATTAACACCCATAGTTCACATCGTCATGTGACCTATACCCAAAGGGTTTTACTAGAGTCAATAATCTAGTTCACATCATTTATGTGATTAACACCCAAAGAGTACTAAGGTGTGATCATGTTTTGCTTGTGAGATAATTTTAGTCAACGGGTCTGTCACATACAGATCCGTAAGTATTTTTGCGAATTCTATGTCTACAATGCTCTGCGCGGAGCTACTCTAGCTAATTGCTCCCACTTTCAATATGTATCTAGATCGAGACTTTGAGTCATCCAGATCTGTGTCAAAATTGCATCGATGTAACTTTTTACGACGAACCTTTTGTCACCTCCATAATCGAGAAATATTTCCTTATTCCACTAAGGACAATTTTGACCGTTGTCCAGTGATCTACTTCTAGATCACTATTGTATTCCCTTGCTTAACACGGTGTAGGGTATACAATAGATCTGGTACACATCATGGCATACTTTATAGAACCTATGGCTGAGGCATAGGGAATGACTTTCATTCTCTTTCTATCTTCTGCCGTGGTCGGGCTTTGAGTCTTACTCAATTTCATACCTTGTAACACAGGCAAGAACTCTTTCTTTGACTGCTCCATTTTGAGCTACTTCAAAATCTTGTCAAGGTTTGTACTTATTGAAAAAAACTTATCAAGCGTCTTGATCTATCTCTATAGATCTTGATGCTCAATATGTAAGCAGCTTCACCGAGGTCTTTCTTTGAAAAACTCCTTTCAAACACTCCTTTATGCTTTGCAGAATAATTCTAATTATCTCTGATCAACAATATGTCATTCACATATACTTATCAGAAATGCTGTAGTGCTCCCACTCACCTTCTAGTAAATACAGTCTTCACCGCGAGTCTGTATAAAACTATATGCTTTGATCAACTTATCAAAGCGTATATTCCAACTCCGAGATGCTTGCACCAGTCCATAAATGTATCGCTGGAGCTTGCATATTTTGTTAGCACCTTTAGGATTGACAAAACCTTCTTGTTGCATCACATACAACTCTTCTTTAATAAATCCATTAAGGAATGCAGTTTTGTTTATCCATTTGCCATATTTCATAAAATGCGGCAATTGCTAACATGATTCGGACAGACTTAAGCATAGATACGAGTGAGATACTCTCATCGTAGTCAACACCTTGAACTTGTCGAAAACTTTTGCGATAATTCTAGCTTTGTAGATAGTAACACTACTATCAGTGTCCGTCTTCCTCTTGAAGATCCATTTATTTTCTATGGCTTGCCGATCATCGGGCAAATCCATCAAAGTCCATACTTTGTTCTCATACATGGATCATATCTCAGATTTCATGGCCTCAAACCATTTCGCGGAATCTGGGCTCATCATCGCTTCCTCATAGTTCGCAAGTTCGTCATGGTCTAGTAACATGACTTCCAGAACAGGATTACCGTACCACTCTAGTGCGGATCTCACTCTGGTTAACCTACGAGATTCGGTAGTGACTTGATCCGAAGTTACATGATCATCATCATTATCTTCCTCACTAATTGGTGCAGGAGTCACAGGAACAGATTTCTGTGATAAACTACTTTCCAATTATGGAGCAGGTACAGTTACCTCATCAAGTTCTACTTTCCTCACACTCACTTCTTTCGAGAGAAACTCCTTCTCTAGAAAGGATCCATTCTTAGCAACGAATGTCTTGCCTTCAGATCTGTGATAGAAGGTTTACCCAACTGTCTCCTTTGGGTATCCTATGAAGACATATTTCTCCGATTTGGGTTTGAGCTTATCAGGATGAAACTTTTTCATATAAGCATCGCAACCCCAAATTTTTAAGAAACGACAACTTTGGTTTCTTGCCAAACCACAGTTCATACGGTGCCGTCTCAACGGATTTAGATGGTGCCCTTTTTAACGTGAATGCAGCTGTCTTTAATGCATAACCCCAAAACGATAGTGGTAGGTCGGTAAGAGACATCATAGGTCGCACCATATCTAATAAAGTACGGTTATGACGTTCGGACACACCATTATGCTGTGGTGTTCCAGGTGGCGTGAGTAGTGAAACTATTTCACATTGTTTTAACTGAAAGACCAAACTCATAACTCAAATATTTATCCCCACGATCAGATCGTAGAAACTTTATTTTCTTGTCACGATGATTTTCCACTTCACTCTGACATTCTTTGAACTTTTCAAATGTTTCAGACTTATGTTTCATCAAGTAGATATACCCATATCTGCTCAAATCATCTGTGAAGTTCAGAAAATAACGATACTTGCCGTGAGCCTTAACACTCATCGGACCGCATACATCAGTATGTATTATTTCCAATAAGTCAGTTGCTTGCTCCGGAGAACGGAGTCTTAGTCATCTTGCCCATGAGGCATGGTTCGCAAGCATCAAGTGATTCATAATCAAGTGATTCCAAAATCCCATCAGCATGGAGTTTCTTCATGCGCTTTACACCAATATGACCTAACGGCAGTGCTACAAATAAGTTGCACTATCATTATTAACTTTGCATCTTTTGGTTTCAATATTATATTTATGTGTATCACTACGATCGAGATCCAACGAACTATTTTCATTGGGTGTGTAACCATATAAGGTTTTATTCATGTAAACAGAACAACAATTTATTCTCTTACTTAAATGAATAACCGTATTACAATAAACATGATCAAATCATATTCATTCTTAACGCAAACACCAAATAACACTTATTCAGGTTCAACACTAATCCCGAAAGTATAGGGAGTGTGCGATGATGATCATATCAATCTTGGAACCACTTTCAACACACATCGTCACTTCACCCTTAACTAGTCTCTATTTATTCTGCAACTCCCATTTCGAGTTACTAATCTTAGCAACTGAACTAGTATCAAATACTGAGGGGTTGCTATAAACACTAGTAAAGTACACATCAATAACATGTATATCAAATATACTTATGTTCACTTTGCCATCCTTCTTATCTGCCAATCACTTGGGGTAGTTCCGCTTCCAGTGACCAGTCCCTTTGCAGTACAAACACTTAGTCCCAAGCTTAGGACCAGACTTGGGCTTCTTCACTTGAGCAGCAACTTGCTTGCTGTTCTTCTTGAAGTTCCCCTTCTTCCCTCTGCCCTTTTCTTGAAACTAGTGGTCTTGTCTACCATCAACACTTGATGTTTTTCTCGATTTCTACCTTCGTCAATTTCCGTATTACGAAGAGCTTGGGAATCGTTTCCGTTATTCCTTGCATATCATAGTTCATCACGAAGTTCTACTAACTTGGTGATGGTGACTAGAGAATTCTGTCAATCACTATCTTATCTGGAAGATTAACTCCCACTTGATTCAAGCGATTGTAGTACTCAGACAATCTGGGCACATGCTCACTAGTTGAGCGATTCTCCTCCATCTTTTAGCTATAGAACTTGTTGGAGACTTCATATCTCTCAACTCGAGTATTTGCTTGAAATATTAACTTCAACTCCTGGAACATCTCATATGCTCCATGACGTTCAAAACGTCTTTGAAGTCCCGATTCTAAGCCATTAAGCATGGTGCACTAAACTATCAAGTAGTCATCATATTGAGCTAGCCAAACGTTCATAACATCTGCATCTGCTCCTGCAATAGGTCCGTCACCTAGCGGTGCATCAAGGACATAATTCTTCTGTGCAGCAATGAGGATAAACCTCAGATCACGGATCCAATCCGCATCATTGCTACTAACATCTTTCAACACAATTTTCTCTAGGAACATATCAAAATAAACACAGGGAAGCAACAACGCGAGCTATTGATCTACAACATAATTTGTAAAATACTACCAGGACTAAGTTCATGATAAATTTAAGTTCAATTAATCATATTACTTAAGAACTCCCACTTAGATAGACATCCCTCTAATCCTCTAAGTGATTACGTGATCCAAATCAACTAAACCATGTCCGATCATCACGTGAGATGGAGTAGTTCCATTGGTGAACATCACTATGTTGATCATATCTACTATATGATTCATGCTTGACCTTTTGGTCTCCGTGTTCCGAGGCCATATCTGTATATGCTTGGCTCGTCAAGTATAACCTGAGTATTCCGTGTGTGCAACTGTTTTGCACCCGTTGTATTTGAACATAGAGCCTATCACACCCGATCATCACGTGGTGTCTCAGCACGAAGAACTTTCGCAACTGTGCATACTCAGGGAGAACACTTCTTGATAATTAGTGAGAGATCATCTTAAAATGCTACCGTCAAACTAAGCAAAAATAAGATGTATAAAAGATAAACATCATATGCAATCAAAATATGTGACATGATATGGCCATCATCATCTTGCTCCTTTGATCTCCATCTCCAAAGTACTGTCATGATCTATATCGTCACCGGCATGACACCATGATCTCCATCATCTTGATCTATATCAATGTGTCGTCACGTGGTTGTCTCGCCAACAATTGCTCTTGCAACTATTGCAATCGCATAGCGATAAAGTAAAGCAATTATTGGACGCTTGCATCTTATGCAATAGAGAGACAACCATAAGGATTTTGCCAGTTGCTGATAACTTCAACAAAACATGATCATCTCATACAACAACTTATATCTCATCACATCTTGACCATATCACATCACAACATGCCCTGCAAAAACAAGTTAGACGTCCTCTACTTTGTTGTTGCAAGTTTTACGTGGCTGCTACGGGCTTAGCAAGAACCGTTCTTACCTACGCATCAAAAACCACAACAATAGTTTGTCAAGTTGGTGCTGTTTTAACCTTCAGAAGGACCGGGCGTAGCCACACTCGGTTCAACTAAAGTTGGAGAAACTAACACCCGCCAGCCACCTATGTGCAAAGCACGTCGGTAGAACCAGTCTCGCGTAAGCGTACGCGTAATGTCGGTCTGGGCCGCTTCATCCAACAATACCGCCGAACCAAAGTATGACATGCTGGTAAGCTGTATGACTTATATCGCCCACAACTCACTTGTGTTCTACTCGTGCATATTACATCAACGCATAAAACCTAGGCTCGGATGCCACTGTTGGGTTTCGTAGTAATTTCAAAAAATTTCCTACGCACACGCAAGATCATGGTGATGCACAGCAATGAGAAGGGGAGAGTGTGATCTACGTACCCATGTAGATCGACAACGGAAGCGTTAACTTGGTTGATGTAGTCGTACGTCTCCACGGCCCGACCGATCAAGCACCGAAACTACGGCACCTCCGAGTTCTAGCACACGTTCAGCTCAATGACGATCCCCGAACTCCGATCCAGCAAAGTGTCGGGGAAGAGTTCCGTCAGCACGACGGCGTGGTGACGATCTTGATGTACTACCGTCGCAGGGCTTCGCCTAAGCACCGCTACAATATTATCGAGGACTATGGTGGAAGGGGGCACCGCACACGGCTAAGAATATGATCACGTGGATCAACTTGTGTCTCTAGGGGTGCCCCCTGCCCCCGTATATAAAGGAGCAAGGCGAGGAGGCCGGCCGGCCTTATAGGCGTGCCAAGGAGGAGTCCTCCTCCTAGTAGGAGTAGGACTCCTACTAGGAGGGGGAAGGAAGTGGGGAAGGAGAAGGAAAGGGGGCGCCCCCCCCCTCTCCTAGTCCAATTCGGACCAGGGGGGAGGAGGCGCGCGGCCCACCCTGGCCGCCCTTCTCTTTCTCCACTAAGGCCCATATGGCCCATTACTTCTCCCGGGGGGGTTCCGGTAACCCTCCGGTACTGCGGTTTTCTCCGAAATCACCTGGAACACTTCCGGTGTCCGAATATAGCCGTCCAATATATCAATCTTTATGTCTCGACCATTTTGAGACTCCTCGTCATGTCCGTGATCACATCCGGGACTCCGAACAAACTTCGGTACATCAAAATGCATAAACTCCTAATATAACTGTCATCGAAACCTTAAGCGTGCGGACCCTACGGGTTCGATAACAATGTAGACATGACCGAGACACGTCTCTGGTCAATAACCAATAGCGGGACCTGGATGCCCATATTGGCTCCTACATATTCTACGAAGATCTTTATCGGTCAGACCGCATAACAACATACGTTGTTCCCTTTGTCATCGGTATGTTACATTGCCCGAGATTCGATCGTCGGTATCTCAATACCTAGTTCAATCTCGTTACCGGCAAGTCTCTTTACTCGTTCCATAATACATCATCTCACAACTAACTCATTAGTTGCAATGCTTGCAAGGCTTATGTGATGTGCATTACCGAGAAGGCCCAGAGATACCTCTCCGACAATCGGAGTGACAAATCCTAATCTCGAAATACGCCAACCCAACATGTACCTTTGGAGACACCTGTAGAGCACCTTTATAATCACCCAGTTACGTTGTGACGTTTGGTAGCACACAAAGTGTTCCTCCGGCAAACGGGAGTTGCATAATCTCATAGTCATAGGAACATGTATAAGTCATGAAGAAAGCAATAGCAACATACTAAACAATCGGGTGCTAAGCTAATGGAATGGGTTACGTCAATCAGATCATTCACCTAATGATGTGATCCCGTTAATCAAATAACAACTCTTTGTCCATGGTTAGGAAACATAACCATCTTTGATTAACGAGCTAGTCAAGTAGAGGCATACTAGTGACACTCTGTTTGTCTATGTATTCACACATGTATTATGTTTCCGGTTAATACAATTCTAGCATGAATAATAAACATTTATCATGATGTAAGGAAATAAATAATAACTTTATTATTGCCTCTAGGGCATATTTCCTTCACATCCCGCCACAACGCTTTGTTTAGAACTGCACCAACTGACAGCTCCACCGTTTAATGTAAACACGTATCCGGTTTGCGATTTAGAATCGTCCAGATCAGTGTCAAAGCTTGCATCAACGTAACCATTTACGATGAGCTCTTTGTCACCTCCATATACGAGAAACATATCCTTAGTCCTTTTCAGGTATTTCAGGATGTTCTTGACCGCTGTCCAGTGATCCACTCCTGGATTACTTTGGTACCTCCCTGCTAGACTTATAGCAAGACACACATCAGGTCTGGTACACAGCATTGCATACATGATAGAGCCTATGGCTGAAGCATAGGGAACATCTTTCATTTTCTCTCTATCTTCTGCAGTGGTCGGGCATTGAGTCTTACTCAATTTCACACCTTGTAACACCGGCAAGAATCCTTTCTTTGCTTGATCCATTTTGAACTTCTTCAAAACTTTGTCAAGGTATGTGCTTTGTGAAAGTCCAATTAAGTGTCTTGATCTATCTCTATAGATCTTAATGCCCAATATGTAAGCAGCTTCACCGAGGTCTTTCATTGAAAAACTCTTATTCAAGTATCCCTTTATGTTATCCAGAAATTCTATATCATTTCCGATTAGTAATATGTCATCCACATATAATACCAGAAATTCTACAGAGCTCCCACTCACTTTCTTGTAAATACAGGCTTCTCCAAAAGTTTGTACAAACCCAAATGCTCTGATTACACTATCAAAGCGTTTATTCCAACTCCGAGAGGCTTGCACCAGTCCATAAATGGATCGCTGGAGCTTGCACACTTTGTTAGCTCCTTTTGGATCGACAAAACCTTCCAACTGCATCATATACAACTCTTCTTCCAGAAATCCATTCAGGAATGCAGTTTTGACATCCATCTGCCAAATTTCATAATCATAAAATGCGGCAATTGCTAACATGATTCGGACAGACTTAAGCATCGCTACGGGTGAGAAGGTATCATCGTAGTCAATCCCTTGAACTTGTCGAAAACCTTTTGTGACAAGTCGAGCTTTGTAGACAGTAACATTACCGTCAGCGTCAGTCTTCTTCTTGAAGATCCATTTATTCTCAATTGCTTGCCGATCTTTGGGCAAGTCAACCAAAGTCCACACTTTGTTCTCATACATGGATCCCATCTCAGATTTCATGGCTTCAAGCCATTTTGCGGAATCTGGGCTCACGATCGCTTCTTCATAGTTCGTAGGTTCATCATGATCTAGTAGCATGACTTCCAGAATAGGATTACCGTACCACTCTGGTGCGGATCTTACTCTGGTTGATCTATGAGGTTCAGTAGATACTTGTTCTGAAGTTTCATGATCATCGTCATTAGCTTCCTCACTAATTGGTGTAGGTGTCACAGGAACCGGTTTTTGTGATGTACTACTTTCCAATAAGGGAGCAGGTACAGTTACCTCATCAAGTTCTACTTTCCTCCCACTCACTTCTTTCGAGAGAAACTCCTTCTCTAGAAAGTTTCCGGATTTAGCAACAAAAGTCTTGCCTTCGGATCTTTGATAGAAGGTGTATCCAATAGTTTCCTTTGGATATCCTATGAAGACACATTTCTCCGATTTGGGTTCGAGCTTATTAGGTTGAAGCTTTTTCACATAAGCATCGCAGCCCTAAACTTTAAGAAACGACAACTTTGGTTTCTTGCCAAACCATAGTTCATAAGGCGTCGTCTCAACGGATTTCGATGGTTCCCTATTTAACGTGAATGCGGCCGTCTCTAAAGCATAACCCCAAAATGATAGCGGTAAATCAGTAAGAGACATCATAGATCGCACCATATCTAGTAAAGTACGATTACGACGTTGGACACACCATTACGCTGTGGTGTTCCGGGTGGCGTGAGTTGCGAAACTATTCCGTATTGTCTCAAATGTACACCAAACTCGTAACTCAAATATTCTCCTCCACGATCAGATCGTAGAAACTTTATTTTCTTGTTACGATGATTTTCAACTTCATTTTGAAATTCTTTGAACTTTTCAAATGTTTCAGACTTATGTTTCATTAAGTAGATATACGCATATCTGCTTAAGTCATCTGTGAAGGTGAGAAAATAACGATATCCGCCACGAGCCTCAACATTCATTGGACCACATACATCTGTATGTATGATTTCCAACAAATCTGTTGCTCTCTCCATAGTACCGGAGAACGGTGTTTTGGTCATCTTGCCCATAAGGCACGGTTCGCAAGTACCAAGTGATTCATAATCAAGTGGTTCCAAAAGTCCATCAGTATGGAGTTTCTTCATGCGCTTTACACCGATATGACCCAAACGGCAGTGCCACAAATAAGTTGCACTATCATTATCGACTCTGCATATTTTGGCTTCAACATTATGAATATGTGTGTCACTACTATCGAGATTTAATAAGAATAGACCACTCTTCAAGGGTGCATGACCATAAAAGATTTTACTCATATAAATAGAACAACCATTATTCTCTGATTTAAATGAATAACCGTCTTGCATCAAACAAGATCCAGATATAATGTTCATGCTCAACGCTGGCACCAAATAACAATTATTTAGGTCTAATACTAATCCCGAAGGTAGATGTAGAGGTAGCGTGCCGACCGCGATCACATCGACTTTGGAACCATTTCCCACGCGCATCGTCACCTCGTCCTTAGCCAATCTTCGCTTAATCCATAGTCCCTGTTTCGAGTTGCAAATATTAGCAACAAAACCAGTATCAAATACCCAGGTGCTACTGCGAGCATTAGTAAGGTACACATCAATAACATGTATATCACATATACCTTTGTTCACCTTGCCATCCTTCTTATCCGCCAAATACTTGGGGCAGTTCCGCTTCCAGTGACCAGTCTGCTTGCAGTAGAAGCACTCAGTTTCAGGCTTAGGTCCAGATTTGGGTTTCTTCTCCTGAGCAGCAACTTGCTTGCTGTTCTTCTTGAAGTTCCCCTTCTTCTTCCCTTTGCCCTTTTTCTTGAAACTAGTGGTCTTGTTGACCATCAACACTTGATGCTCCTTCTTGATTTCTACCTCCGCAGCTTTCAGCATTGCGAAGAGCTCGGGAATTTTCTTATCCATCCCTTGCATATTATAGTTCATCACAAAGCTCTTGTATCTAGGTGGAAGTGATTGGAGAATTCTGTCAATGACGCAATCATCTGGAAGATTAACTCCCAATTGAATCAAGTGACTATTATACCCAGACATTTTGAGTATATGCTCACTGACTGAACTGTTCTCCTCCATCTTGCAGCTATAGAACTTATTGGAGACTTCATATCTCTCAATCCGGGCATTTGCTTGAAATATTAACTTCAACTCTTGGAACATCTCATATGCTCCATGATGTTCAAAACATCGTTGAAGACCCGATTCTAAGTCGTAAAGCATGGCACATTGAACTATCGAGTAGTCATCAGCTTTGCTCTGCCAGACGTTCTTAACATCGTCAGTTGCATCAGCAGCAGGCCTGGCACCCAGCGGTGCTTCCACGACGTAACTCTTCTATGCAGCAATGAGGATAATCCTCAAGTTACGGACCCAGTCCGTGTAATTGCTACCATCATCTTTCAACTTTGCTTTCTCAAGGAACGCATTAAAATTCAATGGAACAATAGCACGGGCCATCTATCTACAATTAAACATAAACAAGCAAGATACTATCAGGTACTAAGTTCATGATAAATTTAAGTTCAATTAATCATATTACTAAAGAACTCCCAATTAGATAGACATCCCTCTAATACTCTAAGTGATCACGTGATCCAAATCAACTAAACCATGTCCGATCATCACGTGAGATGGAGTAGTTTCATTGGTGAACATCACTATGTTGATCATATCTACTATATGATTCACGCTCGACCTTTCGGTCTCCGTGTTCCGAGGCCATATCTTTTATATGCTAGGCTCGTCAAGTTAAACTTGAGTATTCTGCGTGTGCAACTGTTTTGCACCCGTTGTATTTGAACGTAGAGCCTATCACACCCGACATCACGTGGTGTCTCAGCACGAAGAACTTTCGCAACGGTGCATACTCAGGGAGAACACTTTTACTATGATAATTTAGTGAGGGATCATCTTATAATGCTACCGTCAATCAAAGCAAGATAAGATGCATAAAAGATAAACATCACATGCAATCAATATAAGTGATATGATATGGCCATCATCATCTTGTGCTTGTGATAGCACCGTCATGATCACCATCGTCACCGGCGCGACACCTTGATCTCCATCGTAGCATCGTTGTCGTCTCGCCAATCTTATGCTTCTACGACTATCGCTACCGCTTAGTGATAAAGTAAAGCATTACAGGGCGATTGCATTGCATACAATAAAGCGACAACCATATGGCTCCAGCCAGTTGCCGATAACTCGGTTACAAAACATGATCATCTCATACAATAAAATTTAGCATCACGTCTTGACCATATCACATCACAACATGCCCTGCAAAAACAAGTTAGACGTCCTCTACTTTGTTGTTGCAAGTTTTACGTGGCTGCTACGGGCTTAAGAAAGAACCAATCTTACCTACGCATCAAAAACCACAACGATAGTTTGTCAAGTTGGTGTTGTTTTAACCTTCGCAAGGACCGGGCGTAGCCACACTCGGTTCAACTAAAGTTGGAGAAACTAACACCCGCCAGCCACCTGTGTGCAAAGCACGTCGGTAGAACCAGTCTCGCGTAAGCGTATGCGTAATGTCGGTCTGGGCCGCTTCATCCAACAATTCCGCCGAACCAAAGTATGACATGCTGGTAAGCAGTATGACTTATATTGCCCGCAACTCACTTGTGTTCTACTTGTGCAAATAACATCAACACATAAAACCTAGGCTCGGATGCCACTGTTGGGGAACATAGTAATTTCAAAAAAAATTCCTATGCACACACAAGATCATGGTGATGCATAGCAACGAGAGGGGAGAGTGTTGTCTACGTACCCTCGTAGACCGACAGCGGAAGCGTTATGACAACGTGGTTAATGTAGTCGTACGTCTTCACGGCCCGACCGATCAAGCACCGAAACTACGGCACCTCCGAGTTCTAGCACACGTTCAGCTCGATGACGATCCCCGGACTCCGATCCAGCAAAGTGTCGGGGAAGAGTTCCGTCAGCACGACGGCATGGTGACGATCTTGATGTTCTACCGTCGCAAGGCTTCTCCTAAGCACCGCTACAATATTATCGAGGATTATGGTGGAGGGGGGCACCACACACGGCTAAGAGAACGATCACGAAGATCAACTTGTGTGTCTAGAGGTGCCCCCTGCCCCCGTATATAAAGGAGCAAGGGGGAGGGGTGGCCGTCCAGGAGGAGGCGCGCCAGGGAGGAGTCCTACTCCTACCGGGAGTAGGACTCCCTCCTTTTCCTTGTCCAACTAGGAGAGGGGGAAGGAAGGGAGAGAGGAGAGGAAGGAAAGGGGGGGCGCCCCCCCTCCTTGTCCAATTCGGACTAGAGGGGGAGGGGCGCGCGGCCTGCCCTGGCCGCCCCTCCTCTTCTCCACTTTGGGCCCATGAGGCCCATTAACCCCCGGGGGGGTTCCGGTAACCCCCCGGTACTCCGGTTTTATCCGAAACTTCTCCGGAACACTTCTGGTGTCCGAATATAGCCGTCCAATATATCAATCTTTATGTCTCGACCATTTCGAGACTCCTCGTCATGTCCGTGATCATATCCGGGACTCCGAACAATCTTCGGTACATCAAAATATATAAACTCATAATGAAACTGTCATCGTAACGTTAAGCGTGCGGACCCTACGGGTTCGAGAACAATGTAGACATGACCGAGACACGTCTCCAGTCAATAACCAATAGCGGAACCTGGATGCTCATATTGGCTGCTACATATTCTACGAAGATCTTTATCGGTCAGACCGCATAACAACATACGTTGTTCCCTTTGTCATCGGTATGTTACTTGCCCGAGATTCGATCATCGGTATCTCAATACCTAGTTCAATCTCGTTACCGGCAAGTCTCTTTACTCGTTTCGTAATACATCATCTCGCAACTAACTCATTAGTTGCAATGCTTGCAAGGCTTATGTGATGTGCATTACCGAGAGGGCCCAGAGATACCTCTCCGACAATCGGAGTGACAAATCCTAATCTCGAAATACGCCAACCCAACATGTACCTTTGGAGACACATGTAGAGCTCCTTTATAATCACCCAGTTACGTTGTGACGTTTGGTAGCACACAAAGTGTTCCTCCGGCAAACGGGAGTTGCATAATCTCATAGTCATAGGAACATGTATAAGTCATGAAGAAAGCAATAGCAACATACTAAACGATCGGGTGCTAAGCTAATGGAATGGGTCATGTCAATCACATCATTCTCCTAATGATGTGATCCCGTTAATCAAATGACAACACATGTCTATGGTTAGGAAACATAACCATCTTCGATTAACGAGCTAGTCAAGTAGAGGCATACTAGTGACGTTTAGTTTGTCTATGTATTCACACAAGTATTATGTTTCCGGTTAATACAATTTTAGCATGAATAATAAACATTTATCATGATATAAGGAAATAAAATAATAACTTTATTATTGCCTCTAGGGCATATTTCCTTCAGCCACCACAATTTACAAGGTTATGACCATCTATATTGGTCATGATCAGCTAGAAATAAGGCAGCAGACTAGTGCTATCTGCTTTATGACCATTTCGTGTAAGGAAATTACGACCTTTCTGACCAAAATGGTCGTTATAGTTTACGGTTTGGAGCCCCCCGAACAACTTTTGACCAATTGGTCTGAAATGGTCATAGATCTATGATCAATTCTTCCAGGGTCACTGACAGAAGGTCACTAGTTGACATATTTCTTGTAGTGTCATTCCCCCCTGAGGAAGTGGATAGTGCATTAACTTCCATGAAGATGGACACGGCCCCTAGGCTGGACGAATGGCCCGTAGAGTTCTTTAAGAAGTTTTGGCCGTGTTTCAAACATGTGTTCCACACTATAGTCAACGGCTTTACGCTTGGTCAAGTAGACCTCTCCCGCCTTAACTATGGGGCTATTAATCTTATCCCCAAAGTAAAGGGTGCAGATAACATTAAGCAGTTTAGGCCAATCACGCTTATTAATGTGCCATACAAACTTTGGGCCAAAGTGTATGCCACACGGCTGGCTCCCACAGCTCAACGGGTGATTCAGAAGAGCCAGACTGCTTTTCTCAAATGACGCAACATTTTGGAGGGCCCGATTGCGCTCCTTGAGATTGTGCACGAGCTACGTACCAAAGGGAAGGGGGTTTTGCTCAAACTCGACTTCGAGAAAGCCTACGACCGAGTGAACTGGGAGTTCGTTCGGGAGGTGCTCCTCAAGAAGGGGTTTGAGGCAGGCTTTGTGCATCGGATAATGCACCTGGTCAGTTGTGTCCAGACCACGGTGACGATCAACGGTGAGATGGGCAAGTTCTTTCGTAACAAGCATGGTCTTCGTCAAGGAGACCCAAGCTCTCCGCTCATTTTTAACTTCGTTGCAGATGCGCTAGCGGCGATGCTTGCAAAAGCTAGAGCGGTGGGACACGTCAAAGGGTTAGTGCCCCACCTCATCCGAGGGGCTGACGCATCTGCAATACATGGATGATACGATGCTGCTGTTCGAGCCTCACACCCATAGTATAGCATCAATCAAGTTGTTGCTCCTCGACTTCGAGATTTGTCGGGGCTGAAAATCAACTTCCTGAAAAGTGAAGTTATCACTATGGGGTTGGACCACCAAGAGAGTATGCGGTAGCTAACCTACTTAATTGCGATCTTGGGGTCTTCCCGATTAAGTACCTAGGGCTCCCGATTACTCATCGGAAAATCCCAATTTCCGAATGGGAGCCAGCGGCAAAGTGGCTAATAGGGTTAGTCCATGGCGTGGGAGGTTTATGTCGCTGACTTCTAGATTGATCCTTACCAACTCTAGCCTTTCCTCCCTCCTTGTTTTTACGATGGGGATGTTCCTTTTAGCGGATGGGGTTCACATTAAGCTAGACACCCCTCGTTCCAAGTTCTTTTGGGAAGGAGTTGGAACAAAGCGGAAATACCATTTGGTCAAGTGGGCGGCCATGTGTAGACCCAAAAAACTTGGCGGTTTGGGAATCACCAATTCAAAGCTTATGAATGTCGCATTATTGACCAAGTGGTGGTGGAGGCTAGCCAATAGTGAGTCGGGTCTATGGGCAGACCTGCTTAGGGCAAAGTACTTTCCTAACGGAAATGTTTTCAAAGCTAAGTCCTCGAGATCGATGATCTGGAATGGTATCCAGGCGGTGCGCCCGGCGTTTTCGTTAGGTGCTTGTTTTGAGGTTAAGAGCAGCATGTCCATGTGATTTCGGTTAGACAAATGGCTTGCGGATAGGCCTCTTTGGCAGGATTTCCCGCAACTGTATAACATGGCCACGGACACCAACATTGTGGTGGGGGAAGCCCTGCGTTCCTCCCCACCGGTGATCCATTTCTTACTACCCCTCTCGACGCAAGAAGCGGCTAGTTGGGACTTGCTGCAGGCCTAGATTGCTAACTGGCAACTCAGCTTGGGGGATGACAGGGTGGCCTGGGACTTGATTGCGTCGCATAAGTTCATGGTCAAGTCCTTGTACAACAAACTCACCGAAGGAAGCTCTTTAGACATAGCTAGGGGACTATGGAAGGCCGGGCTTCCACTCAAGAGTAAAATTTTCCTATGGCAAATGTTCAGAAATCGCCTCCCAACGGCCGATAATGTGGCCAAGCACAACGGCCCTTCTGATGGGTCTTGCATTGTGTGTCAGCTCAACGAGGACGCAAACCATGCATTCTTTCACTGTGTGTTAGCTAAATTTGCATGGTGTGCAGTTAGGGATGTGTTCCATCAGAACTGGAGCGCTAGGTCGGGATCAGATTTATTGGCTGTGCTGCAATCACAGCAAGGGGCCAATGCTAGGGTGCTATGGCGTTGCGTGGGAGTGTTGTTGTTGTCCCTTTGGTCGATCAGGAATAAAATGACGATTGAAAAAAAGTTCCCTGCTCACCCGACTGATGTAATTTTCAAGTGTCATCTTTTTCTTCAGATGTGGACTCCACTTGGGAAACAACATGATGCTGAACTAATGAAGGCTATGATGGAGAAGATCAGCAGCAGTATCCCGCGACTTCGGCACTCGGCTTGAGCTGTTTCTTGTCTCTTTTGGCTCCGGTTGTGTTTTGGGGCGACCTGGTGTGTTGTTGTAGTAGTATGGTGGTCGCCAAGCAGGAGCTTTGATATTTGAACTTGGTAATGTAATGAGCGTGTGGCCTGGTATGGCCAGATTTTATTTGGTTTGTAAGTGATTGTTTCGTTTATACGTTGTTCGGTTGGAATTGATGCCGCTTTAACTTTGCACATTGTTGGGTTGGTCGCTCTTCTTTTCTCTTGTAAGTATAGGTTTTCCTTTGTGGCAAAGGCTCGGTTGGTCTGTGTGGATAATTGAGACAATTAATCTTTATCTTTATATTTACCTGAGATTAAAAGGACGAAGCTTTCATAGTTCTTCATACGTTTATTAATTTTTTTAGTCTTTCCATATGTTTATTAATTATTATAGTATATAAGCGATTCATTTCGTTTATACATTGTTGGGTTGGAATTGATGCCGCTTTAACTTCGCACATTGTTGGGTTGGTTGCTCTTATTTTTTTTGTAAGTATAGGTTTTCTTTTGTGGCAAAGGCTCGATTGGTCTGTTTGAATAAGTGAGACAATTAATCTTTACCTACTATTAAAGGACGAAGCTTTTATAGTTCTTCATGCATTTATTATTTTTTTAGCCTTTCCGTACTTTTATTATGGTATATAAGCGATTCATTTCGTTTATACATTGTTGGGTTGGAATTGATGCTGCTTTAACTTTGCACATTGTTGGGTTGGTTGCTCTTCTTTTTTCTTGTAAGTATAGGTTTTGTTTTGTGGCAAAGGCTCGGTTGGTCTGTGTGAATAATTGAGACAATTAATCTTTATATTTATATTTACCTAATATTAAAAGGACGAAGCTTTCATAGTTCTTCGTACATTTATTTATTTTTTAGTCTTTCCGTACGTTTATTATAGTACAGAAGTGATTCGTTTCGTTTATACATTGTTGGGTTGGAATTGATGCCACTTTAACTTTGCATATTATTGGGTTGGTTGCTCTTATTTTTTCTTGTAAGTATAGGTTTTCTTTTGTGGCAAAGGCTTGGTTGGTCTGTTTGAATAAGTGAGACAATTAATCTTTATCTTTATCTTTACCTAATATTAAAAGGATGAAGATTTCATAGTTCTTCATACGTTTATTAATTTTTTAGCCTTTCCGTGCGTTTATTATAGTATATAAGTAATTCATTTCGTTTATACATTGTTGGGCTGGAATTGATGCCGCTTTAACTTTGCACATTGTTGGGTTGGTTGCTCTTATTTTTTCTTGTAAGTATAGGTTTTTTTGTGGCAAAGGCTCGGTTGGTCTGTGTGAATAAGTGAGACAATTAATCTTTATCTTTATATTTACCTAATATTAAAAGGACGAAGCTTTCATAGTTCTTCATACGTTTATTATTTTTTTAGCATTTCCATGCATTTATTATAGTATAAGTGATTCGTTTCATTTATACATTGTTGGGTTGGAATTGATGTTGCTTTAACTTTGCACATTGTTGGGTTGGTTGCTCTTATTTTTTCTTGTAAGTATAAGTTTTCTTTTGTGGCAATGGCTCGGTTGGTCTGTGTGAATAAGTGAGACAATTAATGAAGTTAAAAGTAAGTGAGACAAATAGTAAATGGTTTCAAATAAAAGAGATTGAACTCCAAGATCCACACCGTGGGATGTGGAGAGGAACTTTAAGCTCATGCATGTAGTAATTTCAAAGAGCAATTCAAGAAGTGCCCCAAATTTGGAGAGATCGGATCCTAGGGGCTGTTTGGGTCACGCCCTGGCCAGCCCTGCCGAAATTGGCACGCCAAAGATTTGGGGAAACAATTTTACCGCCAAGATCTCACCAACGCGTGGGCTAGAAACTGAACGTGGTGACTAAAATATTGTGTGGTTTGAATCCGCGCAGATCCGAACGAGAGCCCGTGGTAGTAGTCAACAGTCAAAAAAGTGGTTGGGCGAGTCGTGACTGCAATTCAAACGGCCCCTAGTATTTGTTGGGGAGTGACTATAGCTGGGTCAATTTAGAAATATTATTTTCGAGCCAATATAGTAGTCCTTTTGGTACATATTCTGAAATAAGTTTTTGGCACTCACAAGTCTCGTGTTTAACCCCCAAAAAAGTCGTGTTTAGATCAGATGACCTTTTGGTGATAACTTGGGAATAGTTACCCTACCATTCTAGCAAGATCTTTACTTCTTCCAAGAAAACCTCAAATACAAGCTATTGTACTGCTATGCCGGCCATCAAATGCATATTTAATGATGTTCCACATCATTTTAGCCAGAGAGCATTTCATAAAAATATATCAAAAGATTCATCAGAACCACAAAAAGGACAAGCCCTGTTGTCAATCCAACCCCTTCTTATCAAGTCATCTTTAGTTAAAATACTTTTCTTGAGAACCAACCACATGAAGATTTTAACCCTATGTGGAATTTCTTTTCCACGTAAATTTGTGTGGACAGTTCACATAATGACTGATACGTCTCCAACGTATCTATAATTTTTGATTGTTTCATGTTGTTATATTATCAATCTTGAATGTTTTATAATCATTTTATAGTCATTTTATATCATTTTTTGGCACTAATCTATTGACATAGTGCCAAGTGCCAGTTGTTGTTTTCTGCATGTTTTTTACATCGCTGGAAATCGATACCAAACGGAGTCCAAATGGAACGAAACTTTACGGAGATTTTTTTATGGGCCAAAAGACACCTAATTGGCCCTGGCTGCGCCTGGGGATGCTCCGAGGAGAGCACAACCCACCAGGGCACGCCAGGAGGCCCAGGCGCGCCCTGGTGTGTTGTGCCCACCTCGGGTGCCCCCCGGAACCGTCTCTTTGCTCTATGAATACCCCAATATTCATAAACCCCTAGGGGAGTCGACGAAATATTGATCCAGCCGCCGCAGAGTCCAGAACCACTAGATCCAATCTAGACACCATGTCGGATGGGGTTCACCACCTCCATTGGTGCCTCTCCAACGATGCGTGAGTAGTTATTTGTAGACCTTCGGGTCCGTAGTTAGTAGCTAGATGGCTTCCTCTCTCTCTCGCTGAATTCTCAATGCAATGGTCTTTTGGAGATCCATATGATGTAACTCTTTTGCGGTGTGTTTGTTGGGGTCTGATGAACTTTGAGTTTATGATGAGTTATATATTTTTATATCCATGAAAGTATTTGAGTTTCTTTGATAATTTTTATGCATGATCTCTTATAGCCTCGTATTTCTTCTCTGATATTTGGGTTTTGTTTGGCTGACTTGATCTATTTATCTTGCAATGGGAAGAGGTGCTTTGTAGTAGGTTCGATCTTACGTTGCTTGATCCCAGTGACAAAATGGGAACCGACACGTATGTATCGTTGCTACTAAGGATAAAATGATGGGGTTCTACATAGATAGATCTTGTCTACATCATGTCATCGTTCTTATTGCATTACTCTGTTTCTTCATGAACTTAATACACTAGATGCATGCTGGATAGCGGTCGATGTGTGGAGTAATAGTAGTAGATGCATGCAGGAGTCGGTCTACTAATCTTGGATGTGATGCCTATATAATGATCATTGCTTGGATACCGGCATGATTATTTGAAGTTATATCAATTGCCCAACAGTAATTTGTTCACCCACCATTTGCTATTTTTCTCGAGAGAAGCCACTAGTGAAACCTACGGCCCCCACGTCTCTTTCTCATATATTTGCCTTTGCGATCTACTTTTCCTTTGCATTTATTTTCACATTTATTAAACCAAAAATACAAAAATACTTTGCTGCACTTTATTTTATTTGCGATCTATTTATTCAATCTATTACAACTTTCTCCCGTCCACGCACCAATTTCTGGCGCCGTTACCCGAAAGGGATTGACAACCCCTTTAACACGCCGGGTTGCGAGTGGTTGTTATTTGTGTGCAGGGGCTATTTACGTTGTTTTGCTTGGTTCTCCTACTGGTTCGATAACCTTGGTTTCATCACTGAGGGAAATACCTACCGTCGCTGTGTTGCATCATCCCATCCTCTTTGGGGAAATATCGACGTAGTCCTAGCAGACATCAATGACATATCTGTCAACAATGAGAACAAAATCAGCACAAACATCTCTAATATGGATTCACAACTCTAGTGATTCCCCAAGAAGGATACTTCTAAAGTGTACTTGATCAAGCCCTTTACCTAAAACATGAGAAACATACATATTTATTATCAAAACAAATGTTGTAAAGCTTGGGGAAGTCGTGTTGCAGTGGCTTATCTCCCAGCCACCAATCTTCTCAGAATCTATCATTTCTACCATTTCCTATAGTGAATCTGGAGCAAGTCAAACATAAGGTGAGATAAGGAATCCCCTTGTCTCGGGCCCTTACGAGTGAGGAAATATGGCCCGATATGGTCATTAACTTTGATGCCTACATTGCCCGCTCTAATTTTCCTCATAACACAATCAATCCATTTGTCAAGGAAACCCATCATTTTCAACATGTGGAAAAGAAAGGCCCATTTGATCTTATCATAGGCTTTTCAAACTTGACTTTAAAAATAATAGCACTTTGTTTTTAAAGATGAATACCATTTAAAACCTCATGTAAAATCATAAACCCTCCAAATAAACCTCTGGCAAACGTAGTTTGAGTAGGGGAGATAACATCACCTGCCACAGCATTTAGCCTATTCATAAGTACTTTGGTGAAAAAAAACTAACATTCAACAGACATTCAGGTTCAAATTTCTGTATTTGGTTAGCATCCTCGATCAAAGAGAGCTTTTAGATCAAACTTAATTAGATTCCAGAAATGTTGATAAACTCAACAGCGAATTCATTAGGCCTGGGTGATTTGTTGTGAGCCATTTTTAAAAGCACATCCTTTATGTCCTCTACTTAGAAAGTTGTAGTCAACTCTTCTACAACTCCTCAGGAATAGTCTTAGGATTCTCAACATCCAATGGAACACTGGAGACCTCAGGTTGACCAAATAGGTTTTTATAAAAATTAGTAATGCAATCAATCATTTTTTTCTCCCTCAATTCTCCTTTCATCCTAATTTAGTTATTTGATCTTCTTTTCCTTCGTCTACCATTAGCTTTGGCATGTGAATATTTCGTGTTCTCTTCTCCATCAATAATTTCCATAATTTTTGCTTTTTGTTTCCATTTCAAGTCTTCCAGTTTCCTAATTCTGTCTAGTTGAGCTCTCAAATCTATATGCTCTTGTCTCATATTAGCAGTTAAACCATAAACATCACAATGTTTATAAATATGATCTGATTTAACAAGAATATCCTTTTAAAATATTTTGTACCATCCATTCATATTTCTATTCTAGCCTTTCAGCTTAGCTCTAAGTTTTCTACATCTACATTTCCACTTCTTAGTGTTTTAGCCTCTGAAAGTATTATTCAGCAAAATATCAGTGACTATCTTTTGAACTCCATTCCTTGGAAACCACCAAATTTCACATCTAAAGATGAGGTAAATCTTAGGCACATCAACAGAGTCTATAAATAAAGGAGTGTCATCAGATTTCTCTCGACTTATGGCAGTAAATTCAATTAAAGGATAGTTTTTTTTAATCGGGGGAACACCGTATTCTGTCCAATTTTTCAAAAATAGGGTTTCAAACTATTCCCCAAATAAATAGGGGATCAAATGTAGTCCTTTGGATAAGTAAGAGTGTCAAACCCAACGAGGAGCAGAAGGAAATGAGAAGTGGTTTTCAGCAAGGTAGTCTCCGCAAGTACTGAAAGTAGCGGTAACCGATAGTTTTGTAGCATGGTAATTCACAACAAGTAACAGGTAGCAAGAGCAACCGAGGTGCGGAAAGGTGGCCCAATCCTTCTTATATCAAAGGACAAGCCGAAGAGTTCCCTTACAGTAAGCAAAACGTTCTCAAGGACACATGGGAATTCTCATCTAGTCACGTTCATCATGTTTAGTTGATTCACATTCGCTACTTTGATAATTTGATATGTGGGTGGACCAGTGCTAGGGTGCTGTTCTTACTTGAAAAAACTACCCTCTTATGATTACCCCCTCTCGCAAGCATCCACAATTACGAAAGAAGAATTAAGATAAATCTAACCATAACATGAAACATATGGATCCAAATCAGCCACTCGCAGAATAATGCATAAACTAGGGTTTAAGCTTCTGTCACTCTCGCAACCCATCATCTACTTATTACTTCCCAATGCATTCCCTTAGGCTCATGTATGGTGAAGTGTCATGTAGTCGATGTTCCAATGACACCACTAAAGGAAGAACAACATACATATTGTCAAGATATCGAACGAATACCAACTTCATATGATTACTTATAACAAGACTTCTGCCATGTCCTCAAGAACAAAAGTAACTACTCACAAATCATATTCATATGCAAGATCAGAGGTGTATTGAATATGCTTAAGGATCTAAACATATAATCTTCCACCAAATAAACCAAAGCATCAACTACGCGATGTAATCAACACTACTAGCAACCCACATGTACCAGTCCGAGGTCTTGGGACAAAGATTGAATACAAGAGATGAACTAGGGTTTGAGATGAGATGCTGATGGTGAAGATGTTGATCAAGTTTGGTCCTCCCACAATGAGAGGATCGTTGGTGATGTCGATGTATTCGATTTCCCCCTCCCAGAGGGAAGTATCCCAGGCGGAATCACTCCGCCGGAGAGCAAAAGTGCTCCTGCCGAAGTCCCGCCTCGAGATGGCAGGATTTTATCCCGAAAGTCTTCCTCTTCATTTTTTTAGAGCAAATGACTTCTTATAGCAGAAGGAGGGGTCAGAGGCCAGATATGGGCCCCACAAGGGCAGCAGGTGGCCCCCTGGCATTTCTTCATTCTAGTATTTTTTTTATATATTCAATAAAATATCTCCATGAAGTTTTAGGTCATTTGGAGGTCCGTAGAATAGCAATCTCTACTGTAGCTCTTTTAGGTCCATAATTCCAGCTGCCGGTAATTTCCCTCTCCATGTAGATCTTGCAAATTAAGAGGGAAAAGGCATTAGAATTGCACCATAAAGTGAAATAAAGACCAAAACATTATAAATAACAGTAGGAAAACATGATACAAAATGGACGTATCATCTTCCATGAAGATCAAGCTCGCTAAGTCCAACTTGTTCAAGAATTGCATTGAACAAAAAAATCCAATGCCCAGATGTACCTGGTTTACTTTTACCGGATCATTTCCTAATTATAATAAAATCACCTGCAATTAGTGGATGAATGATGCAATCGTGCAAAACTTTCAGACAATAATTTGGCTTTCCTATCAGGCTGGGCTTCTCCATAAGCAAGAACTAAATCCCAAATAAATTTATCTTCAACATCCTATACGATCCTTTTGATATAACAATCCACGTCCTCTTGGGAAATAACATCTAGAGTAGTGTAGTTAATACACAATAATAGGCCACCAGATTTCCCCCAAGCAGGAGTGTGATGCCAATGGAAATCTCTGCGTGCACATAATTTCTGCAAATTAGTCCTTGAATATTCTTGTCTCATTATTTCAAGCGCACTTGGCTGAGCGAGATCTTCCCCTTTGGCATGAGAACCGCCTACCTACGCTAACGTAACTAATGCAGATGGCGGAAGTGAGTAGTTTTCCTATGCCAACATGAACACAAACAAAATTATCAAATTTCGTATAGAAAGAAAAGGAACCACTTCTATTCTCTTTTCTTAAGTATAAGAGGGATAAGTACTTATTCCTGGCCGGCGGTATCATTGCTGCCCCCCGCCTAATGCGGATCATTGTGCAATGCATATGTGAAATCTCAATCCAAAACTTATTTGTTTCGTTGGAAAAACCAACGGAGCCAAGGAAATCTACTTTCTTATCCATAATCATTTCCCTCGAAAATCTCTTTTAATATCTCCTCGAAATCCTCTCATATTCCCAAAAAAATACCTCCCATGGTCACACTAATAATACTCTTTTACTTTTTTATGGATAACAATTCTCGAAAATCAAGCCTCCCTCGAAAATTTGAAAGTAGATAAGGAAGTAGATTTTCGAGGGAGGCTTGATTATCCATAATCAAGCCTACTTAGTTCAACAGAGATTATCAAGCCTACTTTGTTCAACAGATTTTCTAAGAATCAAATTTGAGCTAATCATGTTTCTAATTTTCCCCAAGTTCATGCCAATTTGTCTTGCTTAATTAAATCAAGCCTAGCTTGTTCAACATTGGCTTGCTTAATTAAATCAAGCCTACTTTGTTCAACAGATTTTCTAAGAATCAAATTTGAGCTATTCATGTCTCAAAAGGCTGGCCCAGTCTCTTCCGTAGATGCTCATAAGGATAGGGGTGTGTGTTTGTGTGTTTATTGGGGTAAGTGTGCGTGTGTGTATGTGAGGTACTCAAACTCTTAGGACCCCGATAACGCCCAAATGCTTGGGAATTTTGATCATTGACAAATCAAACGTTTTCAATGACAATTTTTAATGGCGAGAGGATGTAAATTTAGTTGGCAAGCATGATAAATTCATGCTTAATTTATTGTTTTTTCAGAAAATTGCCAAGCGTGTCAACTAAACCTGCCATCCTCTTTTCACTAAAATTGCCATGAAATGTTCGATTAGTCATGGTCAAATTCCGAACATTCGGGATTTACCATTTCCGATCTTATAACATCGCAAATAATGAACATTACATGCACCAACAAACGAGCCTCCCTAGTCAATTGTGACCTGAAGCTTGGAACAAGAAAATCACCTATCAACGGGTGCAGAGTGTTGTAGTATCTCAGAGAACTTCAGCTACAAAAGTAAGCGATCTCCAGATAGGGGAACAGAGCGCATAGAGTGGATCAGGCTAGAGTTTTGTTCGTGATCTTCATTTCAGCCATCTAGAGAAGGAATGTTTCAAATTCCAAAAAGACCATCAGCGGGCAACGTACTCAGGCAGCACGGCCAGCCGGAGCTTGATGACCTCGCCAGCGCTTGTACCCCTCCAGCGCGTCCTCCGCGCGCTGGCGCACCTGCTCCTCGGAGGCCAGGAACTGCTGCACCGCTGCCGCCTTGGCGCTCTCCAGCTCCGCCTCCACCGCGGCAAGCTTGGCCTTAGTCTTCACCAGCTCCGTCTCCGCGGCGCGCTTCGCCGCGGTGAGCTCGGCCTTGGCCTGCACCAGCTCTGCCTCCGCGGCGAGCTCGTCCTTCGTCTTCACCACCTCCTCCCAGGCCGCAGCGCGCTCGGCCTTCGTCTTCACCGCCTCCGCCGCTTGCTTTGCCGCGGCGAGCTCAGCCTCCACAAGAGACGCGGAGAGCTCGGCCTTCGTCTTCACCACCTCCGCCTCCACCGCCGCGAGCTCCGCTTTGGTCTTCTCCAGCTCCGCTCCCGCCGCAGCGAGCTCGGACTGTGCCTTCTCAAGCTCCACGTCCGCCGCCCACTTCGCCGCCGCGAGCTCGGCCTTTGCCTCCTCCAGCTGCTCCCGCAGAGCCGCGGCGTCGCGCTCCCTGGCCACCAGCTTCTCCCCAAGTTCGAGCACGCAGTTCGCAGCCTGAAAGCAAACAATATGCTCGGTTGGACGGACCCCCGACAAGACAAGCACCTAGAGATGGAACAATTTCCCATGGCATTTGCTGGCATAGTGGCAATACCCGCCGAATCGCTGCGCCGTCGGAAGGCTCGCTCGCCGCGAACGCGCGCTCCAACGACGGCGCGACGGTTTCCTGCAGCAGCTCCCGTCCGCCATCCCAGTCTGTGGTGTGTCCGTCGTGCCTGCCGCTGGCTTCCTCCCAAGTCCTCTTCTTTGCCGACGCCGACGCTTGCGCGGCCACCTTGTCCGCCGGCATAGTCTTCATCATGTCGTGGACGGAGGGATCCATGCCTAGATAGCACGCAGCAACAACTTTAGGGCTCCATGAAACAGGGGAATCAGAGGTATTTCAATGTTCAGAACTTCTTCAGGTACCTTTGTAACACGAAGAAGGCCGCGGCGGCGGGGATGCGGCAGCAAGGTTACTCCGCCGCCGCCGTGGGCACGTAGCAGGGAGCAGGTTCCTGAGATCGACAGCGGCGCAGATACGGCAGCGCCCAGCAGGGAGCAGGTTCCTGAGATCAGCAGCGGCGCCACCATGAGCGCTCAGCTTCACCACCGATTTGTTTTCCTCAACGGTGAGCGCCGGGTCGAGGGAGGAGCCGTTGGACGGCTCGCCCCACTCCACGGCGCAAGGCCACGGCTCCGGCGACGAGAGGAAGAAGAACTCGTGTCTCCAGCCCGGGGTGGTTTTGCAACCCCCGTTCGGCAAGCTTGTGATGTCCCGCCTGGATCGGAAAAAGTACCACCCTTTCTCGTGCTTTTGATCCATGATGGACAGGTGGAAGAAGCGCCGGAACACCGCGACCGAGGGAGGGACGCCGGCGGACTCGCAGAGCACGAGGAAGCTCGCCATGAAGCGCCACCCGTTGGGCGTGAGCTGCGCCGGCGCGATGCCGAAGTGGGCGAGGACGTCGCGGAAGAAGCCGTGCAGCGGGACGCGCATCCCGGCCTCCAGCGCGCGCGCGTACACGCAGATGGCCCCCGGCGGCGGCGTCGAGTTCGCGCGCAGGTCGCCGGCGGGGCGCGCGGTGAACTCCTTGGGCACGCCGTACTTGTCGCAGAGCGCGTCGACCTCCTCCTGGGTGCGCAGGAGCGAGGCGAAGCCCTCGGCGCCCGTGGCCCTCGTTTCCTTGGCATCATTGCCGGCGATGAGTTCGGCTGCGGTGACGACGCGGTGTTCCGGGTAGACGGAGGAGGAGGAAGGCATGGTGCGCGTCGGTGCGCCTGGCAGCCGGCGGCGTCGCCTCCTGCAATGACCCCTTTTGGACTCTTTCTTGGGTCAATGCTCTCTTTTGGACTTTTGGACTTGGGCCCTCTTTAGGCTTCGTTCGTTGGTCCAGCTATTTCCTTTCCACATTACTGTAAACATTATTCATGTTCAATAAAGCCTACCTGCTTTGTGATAAGAAAAAGCTATTTTGTTTTTCTTCCACTAAACAGAAGCTGTTTTGTTTTTCATATTCTCTCTTTATTTGCTTCTCAAATATAAATTCTAAGGCGGAGAATAAAAAAGGAGAATCCACAACTAGCTGGCGCAATCAATTGTTTAGTGAACTTTAAGATGTCACAAAATTTGTATGCTTACAATATAGTAGCCCCTTCATCTCAAAATAAGTGTCTAGCTTTGTACTAATTTTAGCGCAAAATTGTACTCCCTCCGTCCGGAAATACTTGTCATCAAAATGGATAGAAGGGGATCTATCTAGACGTATTTTAGATCTACATACATCTCTTTTTATCCATTTTGATGACAAGTATTTTCGTACGGAGGGATTACTAAAGTTGAGACGCTTATTTTGGCACAGAGGGAATACTATATTAGGAGAATTTATAAGGAAAAACCATGCCATAATTTTAGGGCCTCTTTGATTCCTAGGAATCCAAAAAACGCGGGAATGGGAAGAACATAGGATTATAATGTCATGCCATTTATTTTGCAGGATTTTGATTTGTTCAATTGCATCACATGAAAAAAATGTTTTATTTAAATAAGTTAGAGTCGAAGTTAAAATTCCCATGGAATGTAGAAGAATCCTTATATTTACTCAGGAGTAACTACAGCTCAGTCAGTTAAAAAACTTGTTTCTAAGTCAGTATTTGCATCAATTTGGTTTTTGTTCAAAAAATATTGTGTTATATACTTGTATCAATCTCCTGTTTGCGTCAGATGGGTCTTAAGTGGCGATTTAGAAACAGAAATACAAATAGATATTTCGTAGTTACCTTAGAAATAGTAATTTCTCACATAAGCTGAAATTTAACCTTTCGTATTCGACTCTTCTATATTTGATTAATATTTCATCACTAACATCCCTAATATCATATGTCAACGTAAATAAGCACTCATTTAAGAACTAAAACTCACATCCAAAATACTTAGTGATATTATAATTGGTAGTTGCAAGTAAGATATGACCTATTAAAAATGTAACTAAATTACCATGGGTTAACATGTGAGCATGGTTAGCATAAATTATTGGCTAGCATACATTCATCACACAAACTCTCATATACCTGACTAATATTTTAGAACTACAACACAAGCAAGCATTCGTTTAGCAATATAAATTCACATCCAAAATACTAATTGATATTATGATTAGTAGTTGCAACTAAGATATGCCCTACAAAAAATGTCACTTAATTAACATGGACTAACATGCTAGAGTGATTCCCGCAAAAAACAAGTTAAGAGTAAGTACCGTAAATTGTCATTGACCTTGCACATTCGTGGGGCAATAGCTTTCAGAGAAATTTTAAGATGGTCCCAAATATTTTTGCCATTCATTATTTTTGATCCAGTGACATAGATTGAATGTGATGATCTATTACCTCCCATGAGGTAATAGATCAACCATTAGAGGTATAAGCCATATTTGGTGAGTGTTAGGAACCAAAATTGAAAAAACGTATTTGTTGGTTCATAATTTTCCTCTATTTGCATTTGATGTGATTTCAGCTTAAATTGTTTCTCAAATTCAAAAAAAGAAGTAATCTAGGCTTTTCATGAACTAAAGCATCTCTAACTAATCCCCTATAATTTAGAGGAGGATACGGCTGAGTATCCCTTAGAGGAGGATATTTGCTCCTCTAAAAAATTGTCGTCTCTAACCGATCACCTAAATTTAACGGATATTGTTTTCGCCAAATTTATTTAATTATAGGCCACCGAGTTGAACTTCACTACTCAATTATTTTAGTAAGCTACATCATGGCCACATACTTCACCAACTCCATTGGAAGGCCGGGCAACAGGCATGTAGTACGACCGATAGGGTTCAGCAGAGGGATAAGAGTAGGTACCTGAAAAAAGCAAAGTAGCTTTTGCTGGACAGGAGCAAACACGTGATGGTTTGGCTGGCCTGACAAAAGCTGTTTGCGTTTACCATGCTTTAAATCTGTCCCACGACGTTGGCTTCCTCTTGAGGCCTTTTTCACTATTAGCCTTTTAGCGAACTTTGTCACAAAATGAACTCAACAAGAATTCATGATCTGACCCTTTTAGCAATGCCATAGCCCACAGTGTTTTTATCCAACATAAAAACACCGAGCTAGCTAGCGTTTCTGACCAAAGAAAAAACGTCGAAGTCGTTCGGCGTTTTTCACCAAGTAAGCAACGCCAAAGTTCATGGCGTTTGTGACCAAGTAAGAAACGTCAAAAGGCTTGGCATTTAGGCCCTGGTTATGAAGCAGTTTTTTACCTTGGCGTTTCTACGAAGGCTGGAAACGTCGCCGACCTTGGCGTTTCTAGCCTGGCGTCTCTGGCGGCTGAGGAGAAAGACCCCGACGGGGCAGCGGGTGGGCTGGGTGCCAGCGAAGAAACGCCATGGCGTTTCTTATCTGGTCCGCAATGGTAGCTATCTCGGCGTTTCTTATTTGGACAAGAACGCTAACTAGCTCGGCGTTTTCATTTTGGGCAGAAACGCCGCGGGCTATGGCGTTACTAAAAAGGTCAGATCGTGAAATAGTTTTATGTCAAGTTCATTTTGTGACAAAGTTTGCTGAAAGGGTCATAATAGTGATTTTGGCCTCCTCTTGAAGGCACGCACCATGCTCGTTGGCATTTTAGGTTTTCACTGCTGCTGCTACAGGCTTGCGCGCGTTTCATGTTGGCTGGCTCATGTAATGTGTGCTGCAAGTATGTGGGTGCCAATTCTGTGCAAACCCAATGCTGACCATGTGGACGCAACCGCGATTCTGGGATATGCGTGTGCAGCAAGACAGCATCCAAGGCGCTCAACGTTCAAAATAAAAGCATGCAGGGTGCCAACATTTCCTAGCAAAACATTTGTTTGCTGTTTATCTAGTAGTACGAGGCTAGACAAAATAGAAAGAGTTTATTACTGTCACAATACATAAAATTGCCGGGGGGCGGGGGAGGGGGGGTGATAATACCATACAGAATCTAAAAAAATCCCATAAAATCGTACTACAACAACTTGCCTAACTACATATTTTAAAGGCATGTACAATAGTTGATAAGATAATCTTATCTTAAGTTTTGCATGTAATTTAAAGATGATAAAAAAGTATGTCTACAATGGGTTGTATCTTAGCCTTATCTTCAATAACTTATTATTTCTTAAAACATGGTGAGACAAATTATGCTAAGATATCAACTCTTGCCTTCTCTTAAATAAGAGAAGATAAGTCTTTTCTTATGAGTTCTCTCTCCTTCAACTCATCATTTATCCTACGTGGCATTCCTAAGATAGCACCATTGTACATGCCCTAATACGCTTCCGTGAATTCAGCCTGCGCGCGGTCAAATGACCGTTTTCTCTTCGTACGTGGCAACCCAACGAGCCAGCGTGCTGGTAAGCTTCCTTTATATATGGGTGGGTCCCACCTGTCAGGTTAAGACTCCTTCTCCTGCCTTTTTTCTTTTTTCTTTTTTTGCATCTTCCCCCCATTTTATGTGTATGTCATTTCTTTTTCCATCCCGTTGACAGAAGGGGCCCATACAGATTGAGAGATAGCATGGGCCCGCTGCCACGTGACGTACAGAGAGATAGCAGTTGACAAGCAGTCTGACGTTCGAATTGACGCAAATGAATCAAAATGTGTGGTCATGTATGTTTTTATATCATCTTTATGTGGTTCTCAAGATCATGTTTAATATTGTTACAATGGTGCAAGATTATCTATCCTAGCTGTAATTAACTCAAATAGAAAAGACTTGCTCGGAGAAGAGGAAGAACGAATAAAACTAAACTTTGTGCGTGCCTATGACCATCCACATATAAATAAAAGAGAGCACTCAATGCAGATATATCAAAAATGACAATTAGCGGACTAAATATCATAGTCAGATCTTTTGTGATATAAATATTTCCCCACTAAACCACGATAATCCATTGAAAAGCCTAGGCTCAGGAACATGAATTGTTTTCACACCGAAGATGCTCGAGTGTGTTGAGAGCATGCATTTTTTTTGTGGTGAAATCACATTCGACGAGTTGTGGACAAAAAAGGGGGTCTCTGAAATGTCTTTTTGAGAGTTCTTTGAGAGACGATTTTGTTATTTTTGTTGAGAGCTCCTGGAATGTTATTTGTCCATGAAATTTTGCACACTCCTAGCACACTCGAGCATCTCTGGTTTCAAAAAATACATCTAAATTTACTGTTCATGCAGGGGCAGATGCACCTTAGCAGCAAAGTGATGTCCTCATTAAACCATTTCTTTAGTTTTGTCAAAGGTCCCGACTTCTCGAGAATATGACTTAAGATCACCCAAACTACTAAAGTAAAGTAAGAGTTGATCTGCCTAAAAACATGTTGACAAGAATTGGCACCAAAATGATAATACCATGGTTTAACCTAGAGATATCAAGCTCCCCTTTATGAAAATCATCAAATAGATCTTTTAGATCAAACTTAATTAGATTCCAGAAATGCTAATAAGCTCAGTAGTGAATTCATTAGGCCTGAGTGACTTGTTGGGAGCCATTTTAAAAAAGCACATCCTTTATGTCCTCTAGTTATAAAGTTGCAGTCAACTTATCTACACCTCCGCATGTACAATGCATAGCCCCGGGGTGATGCCTCGTATGCCATGAAGGATCGGATGTCAGAAAAAGTAGGTTCGGATGGAGCAGCGGGATCCTCTGCAGGAGGCGGGTGCTTGGGGAGAAAAAGTGTGGTCCAGTGCATAAAGCTGAAAAAGTTGAAGTGAAAGCAGGGATGCATGTATAGTGGGAATCTACTTTTTATTATTTGATGAGGCCCATTAGTAGTAGCTTGCATTGGGCAGAAAAAATTAATAAGGATGCCTCAAAGTGCTTTTTGTCCTGGGGCATCGGTATCCATATGCCACCATTGTACATGCCTTGAGGAATAGTCTTAGGATTCTCAACATCCAAAGGAATACTAGAGACCTCAGGTTGACTAAATAGGTTTTTGTAAAAATTAGTAATGTAATCAATCAGCTTTTTTGTCCCTCAATTCTCCTTTCATCCCGATCTAGTGATTTGATCTTATTTTTCCTTCGTCTACGATTAGCTTTGGCATGTAAATATTGCTTGTTCTCTTATCTTTCAATAATTTCCATATTTTTTGCTCGTTGTCTCCATTTCCACTCTTCTAGTTTCATAATTCTATCCAGTTGAGCTCTCAAATCTTTATGCTCTTGTCTCATATCAGCAACTCAACCATAAACGTCACAATGTTTATAAATATGATCCGATTTAACAAGAACATCTTTTTTAAATATTTTGTGCCATCCATTCATATTTCTATTCTAGCTTTTCAGCTTAGCTCTAAGTTTCCTAAATCTACATTGCCACATCTCAGTGTTTTAGCCTCTAAAAGTATTAGTCAGCTAAATATCAATGACTATCTTTTGAGTTCCATCCCTTCGAAACCAAAAAATTTCAAATCTAAAGATGGGGTAAGTCTTAGGCACATAACTAGAGTCTAGAAATAAAGGAGTGTCATCAGATTTCTCTCGAACTATGGCAGTAACTTCAGTTAAAGGATAACTTTCTTCCCAAGCTGGGCAACACCGTATTCTGTCCAATTTTTCAAAATTAGGGTTTTCAAATTATTCCCCCAAATAAATTGTCTTCCATTAAGATCAAGCTCCCTAAGTCCAAAAATTGTTCAAGAACTGCATTGAACAAAAAATCCAATGCGTAGATGTACCTGGTTTATTTTTATCTGATCATTTTCTAATTATAATAAAATCACTTGCAATTAGTGCATAACTGATGCAATTGTGCAAAAATTCCATCCAAGAATTGGTTTTTCCTACCAGGTTGTGCTTGTCCATAAACTAGAACTAAATCCCAAATAAACTTATCTTTAACATCTTATGCGATCATTTTGATATAGCATTTCCCATCCTCTTGGGAAATAACATCTAGAGTAGTGAAGTTAATACACAATAATAGGCCACTAGATTTCCCACTAGCGGGAGTGTGATGCCAATGGAAATCTCTGTGTGCACATAAGTTCTGCAAATTAGTCCTAGAGTATGGAAATCTACTTTTTTTTATCCATAATCATTTCGCTCGAAAATCTCTTTTAGTATCTCCTAGAAAACCTCTCATATTCCCCAAAACAATACCTCTCGTCGTCACACTAATAATGCTCTTTTACTTTTTTTCTTGAAACAATGACAAACCAAAAATGTCTTCCCCCAGAATTCTGGGGTGACTTGTTTTCATTTTTTCTCCTCCCATGAGGGAAGTGTTTTTGGATATGATCCCATTCATCATCCTCAAGATTGGACACACAACTTCCTTCATCAGAAAGCATTCCTCTTATATCATGTTCGCCAGTCTCCTTCAAGTTGAACATTGGCTTGGTTAACTAAATCAAGCCTACTTTATTCAAGAGATTTTATAAAAAATCAAATTTGAGCTAATCATGTTTCTAGTATTCCCCAAGTTCACACCAATTTCTTGGGCCAGATTACCCAATTTTTTCATTAGAGGAGTTAACTACATCAGGGATAAGGGGATTACCATAGTCATGTTTACATCAGCTTTCTCCTTAGGCAGATCTTCTATTTTGCAGTCTTCCTAATGGAAGTTCTCCTTTGTAATGGCTATGGAAACAACTGTAGCTTTCAATATTCCGATGATAGGGTGTTAAGTATAAACCCTAATAAAGGTCTTCGGGTAAACAATTTCTTGGAGAAAGTTCACCGATCCAGGGGAGAGATGTTGCCAACTTATGTAGGTCATTCACCAGAGATCCAAGGAAACGAGGAGCTACAAAAGAAAAATACAAGAGGTAGGATTCACATGACAAACTTCATCAAATGATGTTTGATCCGTGACAATACACGAGGACTACGAGCATCCTAGCGGCAATGCAATGGGGCCAAACAACCACTCTAACAGATCCCTCATCACGCCATTTATCCTAACGAAATTAGAGTGCACTCTAAAATAATACACATGCCTTTATATTTGCAAACTGGGTGACAATTTTTTATTTTGCACTCTATCGACAGGAAATTTGGCGCCAATGTTGCCGCGGTCCACCTGAACACTATTTCAGAGCACCCCGGGCTGCCGGATCACTGCCATATGTCATTACACATCGCCGAGGAATCGTTCCTCCTCTCGAAGTACCTCGCCTCTAGTCATAGAGCTTATACCGACTGCCCCCCGACCGCATCCATCATGCATCAACCTACTGCAGTCAACTAGTCGTCCTGTAGCCACGTCTAGCCGTCCGCCCAAGCTCATCCATCATCGTGTCACCCCAGCTAAGCTACAACCACATTCTCTGGCCTCACTACCTGAACAGCGCTCCTTCCCGTCCAAAGACGACTCCGCCGCCTACGAGGCCTCTAACGAGTTGTCTAACTGTATAATTGCTTTGAATTTGTGCAAATTAGTTGTGTATTTTTGTTTACAACCATGTAGATGACATTGGAATTCGACTCCATTCATGTAAATGACCTCGATTAATACGATAACCTCGATGAGCTTAATGGAAGTGGAGTTCATTGATTCTTCGTCATCCTCATATGACTTGGATATTGAATTTCTCGAAGATGAAGTTGGAGTTGACGATGAGGAAGAGAATATGTTGAATTTCTTGATGGAAAGTTTTTGAATTGTGTTGTGTTCCAAATAAAAACTTTAATTATGTTGATGCAAAATAGAAAACGAAATGCAGTTCATATGCACATACATATAAGAAATGGAAGAGGTTAAATTACAAAATCACAATTTTAAGGAATCTAAGTTTTCATTCTTGCTCTACAACATTTAAAGAGTTATAAAGGGCTTTGAAAACGAGTTTAAAAGCAACACTGGATTTGCAAAAAGAAAGCACAATAGCATAGGGCAAGGACCGGACAAAATTGGGAGGGTGTTTCCGCGATGTCCTTGTCCCAAAGTCATCTCAAAATGACGGCTCAGTCTTTTCCGTAGATGCTGATAAGGATAGGGTATGTGTTTGTGTGTTTATTGAGGTAAGTGTGCGTGTGTCTATGCGAGGTACGGAAACTTATAGGGCCCTGATAACGCCCAAACGTCTGGGATTTGATCATTGACAAATTGAACACTTTCAATGACAATTTTAATAATGAGAGGATGCCAAATTTAGTTAGTAAGCATAGCAAATTCATGCTCAATCTATTTTTTGCCAGAAAATTGCCGAGCGTGTCAACTAAACCTGCCATCCCCGCGTCACTAAAATTACCACGAGATGTTCGACTTGTCATGGTCAAATTCTGAACATTCGGGATTTTCCATTTCCGATCTTATAACATCGCAAAAAACGAACATTACATGCACCAATAAACGAACCCCCCTGTCAATTGTCACCTGAGCTTGGAACAAGAAAATCACCTAGCAACGGGTGCAGAGTGTTGTAAGCGCATAGAGTGTTTCAGGCTAAAGTTTTGTTCGTGATCTTCATTTAGCCATCTAGAGAAGGAATGTTTCAAATTCCAAAAAGACCGTCAGCGGGCAACGTACTCAGGCAGCACGGCCAGCCGGAGCTTGACGGCCTCGCCACCGCTTGTATCCCTCCAGCGCCTCCTCCGCCCGCTTTCGCACATGCTCCTCGGAGGCCAGGAGCTGCTGCACCGCTGCCGCCTTGGCGCTCTCCAGCTCCGCCTCCGCCGCGGCGAGCTTGGCCTTCGCCTTCACCAGCTCCGTCTCCGCGGCGCGCTTCGCCGCGGTGAGCTCGGCCTTGGCCTGCACCAGCTCTGCCTCCGCTGATCGCTTCGCGGCGGCGAGCTCGGCCTTCGTCTTGGCCGCCTCCGCCCGAGCCGCAGCGAGCTCGGCTTTTGTCTTCACCAACTCCGCGTCCACCGCTCGATTTGCCGCGGCGAGCTCGGCTTTGCTCTTCTCCAGCTCTGCTCCCGCCGCGGCGAGATCGGACCCAGCCTTCTCCCGCTCCGCGTCCGCCGCCCGCTTCGCCGCGGCGAGCTCCTTCTTCGCCCCCTCCAGCTGCTCCCGCAGAGCCGCGGCGTCGCGCTCCCGGGCCACCAGCTTCTCCTCCAGCTCGATCACGTAGCTCGCGGCCTGAACACAAACAGTATGATCGACTGGACTCCGGACCGGACAAGCACCTGCCGATGGAACAAATTTCCCATTGTATTCTGGCAATACCTGCCAAATCGCTGCGTCGTCGGTAGGCTCGTTCGCGGCAGACGCGCGCTCCAGCGGCTGCCCGTCGTGCCTGCTAGGCTCTTCCCTGCCGTTGGCCTCCTCCCAGGTCCTCTTCTTCTTCGACGCCGACGCTTGCGCGGCCACCTTCATCATACCTATAGATAACAGTAGCACACAACACCAAGTCTCGATGAAACAGGGGAATCAGAGGGTTTTCAATGTTCAGACTTCACATACCTTTGGAACAGTGAGTTGAAGGCGGCGGCGGCGGCGGGGATGCTGTGGTTATCACGGCGCCGGCGGCACTAACGGCGGGGTTGCTATTGTAGAGACGACGGCGCCGCCCTGAGCACCTAGCAGGGAGCAGGTTCCTGAGATCAACAGCGGCGCCACCATAAGCACTTAGCAGCTTCACCGCCGATTTGCTTTCCTCAGCGGTGAGCCTCAGGTTTCTGAAGGAGCTCTTGGACGGCTCGCCCCACTCCACGGCGCAATGCCACGGCTCCGGTGACGAGAGGAAGAAGAAGTAGTGTCTCCAGCGCACGATGGATTTGCAACTCCCGTTCGGCAACCCCGTGAAGCCCAAGCTGGAGCTGCCCGGCCTGGATTGGAAAAAGTACCACCCTTTCTCGTGCTTTTGATCCATGATGGACAGGTGGAAGAAGCGCAGGAACACCGCGAGCGAGGGACGGACGCCGGCGGACTGGCAGAGCACGAGGAAGCCCGCCATGAAGCGCCACCCGTTGGGCGTGAGCTGCGCCGGCGCGATGCCGAAGTGGGCGAGGACGTCGCGGTAGAAGCCGCGCAGCGGGACGCGCATCCCGGCCTCCAGCGCGCGTGCGTACACGCAGATGGCCCCCGGCGGCGGCGGCGAGTTCGCGGGCAGGTCGCCGGCGGGGCGCGCGGTGAACTCCTTGGGCACGCCGTACTGCTCGCAGAGCGCGTCGACCTGCTCCTGGGTGCGCAGGAGCGAGGCGAAGACCTCGGCGCCCGTGGCCCTGGTTTCCTTGCCAGCGTTGCCGGCGAGGTGTTGGGCTGCGGTGACGGCGCCGTGCTCCGGGTTGACGGAGGAGGAGGAAGGCATGGTGCGCGTCGGTGCTCCTGCCAGCCGGCGGCGTCGCCTCCTTTCCTGCCCCTGCCCTGTTCTGCAGACTGGAGACTGAACTGCAATGACCCCTTTTGGACTCTCTTTTGACCTCTTTGGGCTTTGTTCGTTGGTCAGCTGTTTTGTTTTTCCTACTCTCTTTTTAGCATGGCCCATGGGTTCATATCCTTTAGTTGAAGTTAAAATTCCCAAGGAATGTAGAAGAATCCTTGTCTAAAAAAAATGTAGAACAATCCTAATTTCGATCCTCAACAAAAAAAGAATCCTAATTTTGAAGAATTGAACACTTATATTTAGAGCAACTCCAATGGGGCGAACTATTTCGTCCGCTCGCGTCCACTTGGGTCGGCGCAGACACAAAAGACGGCCCAACGCGCCGACCCGAACGGACGCGCGCCGCTTGGCGTCCGCATGACGACTTATTCCCGATCCAATTTTGAGTCGGATTTACGTCGGCACGGACACAAGACGGACACGCACGCGCGCCTACTCCTCTTCCAGGGCCCGCCGGTCAATGGCAGTGTAACGCCCGGATAATCATGCTACAGTAATTCCCCGCTAATCATGCCACGTCACCACAGTTAGTGTTGATAATCTCACGTTAGTTTAAAACCGGTTCAAAATTCAAATTCTAAATATGGCAGACAACAAAGTTTTTAAAAATTAGAACAAAAATATTTGGACGGTGCCAAATATTACATAGATAATTGTAGTGAAGAAAGCACATGTTTAGAATATACTTAAACGCCCTAAATTAAATAAAACAAAAAAAATAAATAAATAAGAGAAAATACAAAAGACAAAACTAACAAAAAAAGGAAAGAGAGGGAACCCCTCCCTGCTGGGCCGTGGCCCAGCTGGCCACCAGGCCGCCTGGCCGGCCCAACCGGCCACCCACTCCCCCATTAACCCCACGGACCACCCGACCGAAACCCTAGCCGTCCCACTTCTCCTCCCGATCCCCCACTCTCCCCTCGCGCCCCCACCTCTCGGTCCCGATCTGGATCGGGGACAGCGGTTCCCCTCGCCGCACGCCCGACACAGCGACTCCTCGGATCCCATCGCCGGAGCCATCTCGCCGGAGCTGCCCTACCGTCCTCTTCGTCATCGACCTCGTCCCCGTCCTCCTCCTCGACGCCCACTGCCAGTTTCCTACATTACCCCGTGAGCTCCCACCTCTACTCGCCCGGTCACCGCGCCCATGCGTCGTCCCGCATGCGCACACCGTCGCACAGGCTGCGCCCGGCCCGCTTCGTGCCGTCGCTCCTGCTGTTCGGCGCCGGCGTCCATCCGTGCACCGCCCCGACGCCCCACTGCTCCCGCTGCCCAGCCTGGCTCCCTCGTCGTGTCCGCCTCCCGCAGCTCCGCTGCTGCCTTGCTCTGCGGTGTTGTTGCTCGCCTGCGCCACCGCGCTCACCGCGCCCTCATGCGTCGCTCGCGCCCGCCATCGACCGCGGCTCCCGCTGCCGCCCCTGACGCCGTTCGTCGGCCGCGCCCCGCAGCCGCCTCGCTCCCGCTCGCGACCCATGGCCGCGCCCCCGTCGCCTCCTGCCAGCCACTTCTGCTGCCCCGCGCCTCCGGCAACAGCCGCGCTAGCGCCCCGCGCGCCCCCTCCCGCCTCCTTCGCGCACCCCGGGGGGCTCTACACCGCCTCTGGTCGTGCCCCTCCCGCGCGGCACTGGCCGCCGGCACCCCATCGGGTACGGCTGCTCGCCGTGGCCATGCGTGTTGGCCGCGCCCGGGTCTGTCCCGGCCGGTGCCCACGCCCATTAGCCCAGCGCCCGTTAAGCCCCCTTAGGGCCTATGACATATGGGCCCCGCCCACAGAACGGTTAAAAAAAGATTTTTAATATATATAATAATTAATTAATTAGTATAATTAATATAATTAATTAATTAATTAACTTAATTTATTCTGTTAACTAACTATTAAACCAAATTAACCTGCTAATTAATCTAACTAAATAGTTAGTTAGTTAGGCAATGACATGCGGGACCCACATGTCAGGTTGACCAGGTCAACTGCTGACGTCATGATGACGTCAGCAAACACTATTCTGGATAATGTTGGTTTAAATTAATTAAATAAATTATAAAATTAATTGAAATCTTTTAAAATTAATATAAAATAAACTATAGCTCGGATGAAAAAACTTTGTACATGAAAGTTGCTCAGAACGACGAGACGAATCCGGATACGCAGCCCGTTCGTCCGCCACACATCCCTAGCATAGCAAACTCGCAACTTTCCCTCTCCGGTTCGTCTGTCCAAAAACGCGAAACTTCGGGGATACTTTCCCGGATGTTTCCCCCCTTCGCCGGTATCACCTACTACCGCGATTGGGCACCCCTAGCATCACGCTTAGTCATGTCATGCATCGTCATGCATCTGTTTGCATTATATTTATTATTTCTTCCCGCTTTTCTCTCGTTAGACACCGAGACCGACGCCGCTGCTACCCAGTACGACTACGGAGTTGACGACCCCTCTCTCTTGCCAGAGCAACCAGGCAAGCCCCCCCTTTGATCACCAGATATCACCTACTCTTCTCTCTACTGCTTGCATTAGAGTAGTGTAGCATGTTACTGCTTTCCGTTAATCCTATTCTGATGCATAGCCTGTCATTGTTGCTACAACTGTTGATACCTTACCTGCAATCCTAAATGCTTAGTATAGGATGCTAGATTATCATCAGTGGCCCTACATTCTTGTCTGTCTGCCATGCTATACTATTGGGTCGTGATCACTTGGGAGGTGGTCACGGGTATATACTTATATACATAATATATGATACGTGTGGTGACTAAAGACGGGTCGGCTCGTAGGAGTACCCGCGAGTGATTCACGGATTGGGTCCGAAAGGACGTTTGTCCCGACGGCCCTCTGAATGGATCTTTGTGGCGAAGCGACAGGGCAGGTTGAGACCACCTAGGAGAGAGGTGGGCCTGGCCCTGGTCGGCGTTCGCGGTTATTTCAAGATAACACGTTTACGAGATCTTGGTATTTGATCTGAGTCTGGCCACTGGCCTATACGCACTAACCATCTACGCGGGGACAGTTATGGGCACTCGACGTCGTGGTATCAGCCGAAGCCTTCATGACGTCAGCGACTAAGCGGCGCGCGCCGGATTGGACCGTAAGCCTGCTCTTGTATTAAGGGGGCTAGTTCTGCTTCCGGCCGCGTACACAACGTGCAGGTGTGCAATGGGCGATGGGCCCAGACCCCTGCGCCATAGGATTTAGACCGGCGTGCTGACCTCTCTGTTGTGCCTAGGTAGGGCTGCGACGTGTTGATCTTCCGAGGCCGGGCATGACCTAGAAAAGTGTATCCGGACAAAGGGGATCGAGCGTGTTGGGAAATGTGGTGCACCCCTGCAGGGAAGTTAATCTATTCGAATAGCCGTGATCTTCAGTAATAGGACGACTTGGAGTTGTACCTTGACCTTATGACAACTAGAACCGAATACTTAATAAAATACACCCTTCCAAGTGCCAGATACAACCGGTGATCGCTCTCTCATAGGGCGACGAGGGGAGGATCATCGGTTAGGATTATGCTACACGATGCTACTTGGTGAACTTACCATCTACTCTCTTCTCCTGCTGCAAGATGGAGGTGGCCAGAAGCGTAGTCTACGATAGGACAAGCTATCCCCCTCTTATTCCGGCATTCTGCAGTTCAGTCCACATATGATACCCTTAATCCATTTGGTACCAATGCATACATATGTAGTGTAGCTCCTTGCTTGCGAGTACTTTGGATGAGTACTCACGGTTGCTTTGCTCCCTCTTTTCTCCCTTTCTATACCCGATTGCTGCGAACAGACGTTGGAGCCCAAGAGCCAGATGCCACCGTCGACGACGACTACTACTACTCGGGAGGTGCCTACTACTACGTGCAGCCCGCTAACGACGACCAGGAGTAGTTTAGGAGGATCCCAGGCAGGAGGCATGCGCCTCTTTCGATCTGTATCCCAGTTTGTGCTAGCCTTCTTAAGGCAAACTTATTTAATTTATGTCTGTACTCAGATATTGTTACTTCCGCTGACTCTCTATGATCGAGCTCTTGTATTCGAGCCTTCGAGGCCCCTGGCTTGTAATATGATGCTTGTATGACTTATTTTATTTGTAGAGTTGTGTTGTGATATGTTCCCGTGAGTCCCTGATCTTGATCGTACACGTTTGCGTGTATGATTAGTGTGCGGTCAAATCGGGGGCGTCACAAGTTGGTATCAGAGCCGACTGCCTGTAGGAATCCCCCTTCCACACTCCTTGGCCGAAGTTGAGTCTAGACATTACAAAACTTTTTACTAACATGGATGTGTGCATTACGGGCCCACGTCGCCATCTGGGTGGTATTAGTTTTTTTTACTCCTCGATCCTTACTCTGGGACTCTGAACTCTTTTCTACTCGGGTTAAACGATTTTACTAACTTTAACATTAGGATCCCATAACCACGTTCACCCCAAAGTTGGATAAGCCCTAGTTATTCTTTAGAATAGTATTTGAACATTATCCACATTGTTATTTGACTCCCGTGAAAACATCTTTGTTTTTAGATGGAACCCACGAGACAGGTCGTGCGCCACACGACGGCCATTGGTGCCTCAGGATCACCTGCTGTGTTGGTTGAGATGATGACTATCTGGGTTATCGCTGGCACCCTGAGTACACTGTCTATGGGGAGTACCAGGACTTCAACCAGGAGCAGTACCGTGCCATCGTCCACCTCTACTCTCGGGAGTATGACTCCACTACCGTGCTGCACGCTGCTCATGGTGTTGGAGTGACTATCGATATGGCGGTCCACGATGCTGCTTATGCTGCTCTGACACGTCTTCGTGGAGAGTATCAGGAGTTGGACACCTCCCCCTTCAGGCACATTGCTATCGCATCCGATGTTGGTGCGGAGGGATACTACATTACTGCCTACTCCACTGTCACCCGAGAGCCCTTCTACCATTAGAACCTGGTTTTGCATGCTGATGGGCTGGATAGAGCTAACCGAGCTCTTCGACACAAGTTGTACACCACCCGTCAGCACCTGTACCATGCTCTGACGCTGTTGCACCCCTCTGTCCGATCTGGTGATCTGTCGCGTTCTGCGATCTACCCTGCCAGGACCGTGATGCCCCAGGGTGTCGGCTGGCCAGATGTGGGAGGCTACTCTCCCGCACTTGGTCCTCGCCTGCCTCCTGCGCGTGGGTTCCGCACCAGAGTATCCGCGGACCCTAGGCTACTCGCGTGGAGGTCTTCCCTTCGCGTCACTACCAGTTGTCAGGCTACACCTACCTCCACAGTTCCTCCTGGGACTGATGTAGGCTTGCTTGTTAGTGTTAGGTGCATTCGCCGCGAGCCTGCGTGCTGCCTATGATGTTCTTAGTCTGTGTACTGAACTCTGTGTACCAAACTCTATGCACGATCTCTTTTGTAAGCTATGCCAACTACTAAGTAGTGTCTATCGTGTTCCTTTCATTATGCATGTTTCATCATGAATGATTCTTGTCCTTGCAAATTCTCAATGGTGAACTACCCCTGTTATATATTAGCAGGATGGTTAGACCAGGTGGTCATGGTCGTGGTAACCCTCCCCCACCCCCGCCTGAGTACATGGCTGGGATGATGCAACAGTCGTTTGAGCTGAATCGCCAGTTTATGGAGAATATTATGGCTCAGTTTCCTCGCCCCAATATGAACCAGCAGCCAACCCAAGTGACTCTGTAGAATTTCATGCGTCTCAATCCAACTGTGTACAGCAGCTCAACTCAGCCTCTGGATGCTGATGACTGGCTCTGTGACATCACCTATGAGATGGAGTCGGCGGATGTAGCCCCTGCCAGCTATGTCACCTTTGCTTCTTTCTTCCTGAAAGGACCCGCTGCGAAATGGTGGGACAGCCACAGGCGTACTCTGCCAGTTGGAACAATCATCACCTGGCCAGACTTCCAAGCTGCTTTCCGTGCTCGCTTCATTCCTCAGGGAGTAATGGACCGTAAGAAGTGCGAGTTCCGCAGCCTCACCCAAGGCAACAAAACTATGGAAGCTTATCAACGGGGGTTTCTGGACTTGTCCCGCTATGCTGAAGAAGACATTGCAACTGATGCACGCAGACAGGAGAAGTTCCATGATGGCCTTCAAGCTGATATCAAGCTCGCACTTCTAGTGCACGACTTTGCCGATTTCGCCACCTTGGTGAACAAGGCCATCAATGTCGAAACCGGTCTGCAGGAACACCAGAGCTCTCACAGGCGCAACGTGACTCGGGCTCATCTTCGGGCCCGTCTTCGCAGAAGCGTAGGATATGGATTCCTAACAGCATGTATCAGCCAACTGCACCTGCTCCAAGGCAGTCCTATGCTGCACCACATCTGCCTCCCTCACCAACTAGGCAGCCAAGACTTCTAGCTCCACCACCCCAAGCTCATGTTCCCACTCCCAATAATGGTCTCTGCTACAAGTGTGGTCAGCCAGGTCACCGTGCCAGAGATTGCAATCAGAATCAGAATCAGCTGGCCCTTCCCGCAGCTGGCCGTGGAAACAACCAGCCTCGCAACAACAATGTCAGGTCTTATGGTCGTGTTCATGCCAACCACGTTGATCTTAATGAAGCTCAAGACCATCCTGCTACTGTGATGGGTACACTCCTCATAAATTCAGTACCTGCATCTGTTTTATTCGATTCAGGAGCATCACATTCATTCATGTTAGAAGATTTTGCATATAAGCATGACGTTAAATGTGAGGAGATGAACACTTCGGTATTGGTAAAAACCCCCGTGGGACAATGTCAAACCTCATTGGTTGGCATCGACGTCCCCGTGAAAATTAAAGGGTTGGAATTCTATGCCTCTCCCATTATTCTGAAGTCGTCTAAAATCGACCTCATTCTGGGGATGGATTGGTTGAAAGCGCATACTGCTTCTATAGTTTGCGCCACTAAGACCTTCCATCTGCTACATCTTTCCGATGAAATAGTTACTTACCAGGCTCATCTAGTTCAAAATGCCGAGGCATGACTTTATGCCTTGAATGTGTTGAACGCTGCACCACTCGAGGGCATTGAAAACATTCTCGCCGTTCGTGAATTCCAAGGCGTCTTTCTGGAAGAACTTCCAGGATTCCCCCTGCTAGAGCTGTCGAATTCATCATTGACTTGAAACCCAGCACCACCCCTATAGCCAAACGACCCTACAAGATGCCGCCACATTAACTCATTAAGCTTTAAGGAGGAAATCGACAAATCTCTTGTCAAAGGTTTCATTCGCCCTAGTTGCTCTCCTTGGGGAGCACCTTCTCTCTTTGTTAAGAAGAAGGATGGGACGAACCGATTAGTCCAAGACTATCGTCCTATAAACCAAGCTACCATTCAGAATAAATATCCTCTTCCTCAGATCAGTGATCTTTATGATCAACTGGCTGGTTCCTCAGTGTTCTCCAAACTCGACTTGACGTTGGGTTACCACCAGATCCGTGTTCGTGAAGATAACATCCCAAAAACCGCCTTCGTGACTCGGTATGGATCATACGAGTACACCATCATGTCATTCGTCTTAACGAATGCTCCCGCCACCTTCTCTCGGCTGATGAACTACATATTCATGGATTACCTCGACAAGTTCGTCGTGGTTTATTTGGATGATATCCTTGTATTTTCCAAGAACAAAGAAGAACATGCTGAAGATCTTCGTCTTGTGCTGGAAAAGCTTCGAGAGCATCAACTGTATGCTAAGTATTCCAAGTGTGAGTTCTGGCTCCCCAAAGTAACCTATCTTGGGCATGTCATTGTTGGGGAACGTAGCAGAAATTTAAAATTTTCTACGCATCACCAAGATCAATCTATGGAGTCATCTAGCAACGAGGAGAGATGAGTGCATTTACATACCCTTGTAGATCGCGAGCGGAAGCGTTCAAGAGAACGGTGTTGATGGAGTCGTACTCGTTGTGATCCAAATCACCGAAGATCCTAGCGCCGAACGGATGGCACCTTCGCATTCAACACACGTACGGAGCGGGGACGTCTCCCACGCCTTGATCCAGCAAGGAGGAGGGAGAGGTTGATGAAGAGGGCTCCAACAGCAGCACGACAGCGTGGTGGTGGTGGAGCTGCAGTACTCCGGCAGGGCTTTGACAAGCTCTTGCGAAGGAGGAGAGGTGTTGGGGAGGGGAGGGGCTGCGCCTTGAATGGTGTATGCAGCCCTCCCCTTGCCCCTCTATATATAGGGGAAGGAGGAAGGGGGCCGGCCCCCTCTAGATGAGATCTAGAGGGGCGGCGGCGGCCAAGGAGAGGGGGGCTTGCCCCCCAAGCAAGGGGGCGCCCCCCTTAGGGTTTCCCCCCAACCCTAGGCGCATGGGCCCAAGGGGGATGCGCCTAGCCCATGTAGGGCTGGTCCCTTTATTCTACGGCCCATTAGGCCCTCCGAGAGAGGTGGCCCCTCCCGGTGGACCCCTGGAACCCCTCCGGTGGCCCCGGTACAATACCGATATGCCCCCGAACCTTTCCGGTGACCGTATGACAACTTCCTACATATAAATATTCACCTACGGACCATTCTGGAACTCCTCGTGATGTCCGGGATCTCATCCGGGACTCCAAACAACATTCGGTAATCACATACAAGTCTTCCTAATAACCCTAGCGTCATCGAACCTTAAGTGTGTAGACCCTACGGGTTCAGGAACCATGCAGACATGACCGAGACAACTCTCGGCCAATAACCAACAGCGGGATCTCGATACCCATGTTGGCTCCCACATGTTCCACGATGCTCTCATTGGATGAACCACGATGTCGAGGATTCAAGCAATCCCGTATACAATTCCCTTTGTCAATCGGTACGTTACTTGCCCGAGATTCGATCGTCGGTATCCCAATACCTCATTAAATCTCGTTACCGGCAAGTCAGTTTACTCGTGCCGTAATGCATGATCCCATGACCAACTACTTAGTCACACTGAGCTCATTATGATGATGCATTACCGAGTGGGCCCAGAGATACCTCTCCATCATACGGAGTGACAAATCCCAGTCTCGATTCATGCCAACCCAACAGACACTTTCGGAGATACCTGTAGTGCACCTTTATAGCCACCCAGTTACGTTGTGACGTTTGGTACACCCAAAGCACTCCTACGGTATCCGGGAGTTGCACAATCTCATGGTCTAAGGAAATGATACTTGACACTTTGAAAAGCTCTAGCAGACGAACTACACGACCCTGTGCTATGCTTAGGACTGGGTCTTTTCCATCACATCATTCTCCTAATGATGTGATCCCGTTATCAATGACATCCAATGTCCATGGTCAGGAAACCGTAACCATCTATTGATCAACGAGCTAGTCAACTAGATGCTCACTAGGGACATGTTGTGGTCTATGTATTCACACATGTGTTACTATTTCCGGATAACACAATTATGGCGTGAACAATAGACAATTATCATGAACAAGGAAATATAATAATAACCATTTTATTATTGCCTCTAGGGCATATTTCCAACAGTCTCCCTCTTGCACTAGTCAATAATCTAGTTACATTGTGATGAATCGAACACCCATAGAGTTCTGGTGTTGATCATGTTTTGCTCGAGGGAGAGGTTTAGTCAATGGATCTGCGACATTCAGGTCTGTATGCACTTTACAAATATCTATGTCTCCATTTTGAACATTTTCACAAATGGAGTTGAAGCGACGCTTGATATGCCTGGTCTTCCTGTGAAACCTGGGCTCCTTGGCAAGGGCAATAGCTCCAGTGTTGTCACATAAGAGAGTCATCGGGCCCGACGCATTGGGAATAACTCCTAGGTCGATAATGAACTCCTTCATCTAGATTGCTTCTTGTGCTGCCTCCGAGGCTTCCATGTACTCCGCTTCACATGTAGATCCCGCCACGACGCTTTGCTTGCAACTGCAGCAGCTGACTGCCCCACCATTCAAAATATACACGTATCCGGTTTGTGACTTGGAGTCATCCAGATCTGTGTCGAAGCTAGCATCGACGTAACCCTTTACGACGAGCTCTTCGTCACCTCCATAAACGAGAAACATATCCTTAGTTCTTTTCAGGTACTTCAGGATATTCTTGACCGCTGTCCAATGTTCCATGCCAGGATTACTTTGGTACCTTCCTACCAAACTTACGACAAGGTTTACATCAGGTCTGGTACACAGCATGGCATACATAATAGACCCTATGGCCGAGGCATAGGGGACGACATCATCTTTTCTCTATCTTCTGCCGTGGTCGGGCATTGAGCCGTGCTCAATCTCGTACCTTGCAACACAGGCAAGAACCCCTTCTTTGACTGATCTATATTGAACTTCTTCAATATCTTGTCAAGGTACGTACTCTGTGAAAGGCCAATGAGGCGTCTCGATCTATCTCTATAGATCTTGATACCTAATATATAAGCAGCTTCTCCAAGATTCTTCATTGAAAAACACTTGTTCAAGTAGGCCTTTATGCTTTCCAAGAATTCTATATCATTTCCCATCAATAGTATGTCATCCACATATAATATGAGAAATGCTACAGAGCTCCCACTCACTTTCTTGTAAACATAGGCTTCTCCATAAGTCTGCGTAAACCCAAACGCTTTGATCATCTCACCAAATCGAATGTTCCAACTCCGGGATGCTTGCACCAGCCCATAGATTGAGCGTTGGAGCTTGCACACCTTGTCAGCATTCTTAGGATCGACAAAACCTTCCGGCTGCATCATATACAATTCTTCCTTAAGGAAACCATTAAGGAATGCCGTTTTGACGTCCATTTGCCATATCTCATAATCATAGAATGCGGCAATTGCTAACATGATTCGGACGGACTTCAGCTTCGCTACGGGTGAGAAAGTCTCATCATAGTCAACCCCTTGAACTGTCAATAACCCTTAGCGACAAGCCGAGCCTTATAGATGGTCACATTACCATCCGCGTCTGTCTTCTTCTTAAAGATCCATTTATTTTCTATGGCTCGCCGATCATCGGGCAGGTCAGTCAAAGTCCATACTTCGTTTTCATACATGGATCCTATCTCGGATTTCATGGCTTCCAGCCATTTGTCGGAATCTGGGCCCGCCATCACTTCTTCATAGTTCGAAGGTTCACCATTGTCCAACAACATGATTTCCATGACAGGGTTGCCGTACCACTCTGGTGCGGAACGTGTCCTTATGGACCTACGAAGTTCAGTAGCAACTTGATCTGAAGTTTCATGCTCATCATCATTAACTTCCTCTCTAGTCGGTGGAGGCACCTCAGGAACATTTTCCTGAGCTGCGCCACTCTCCGGTTCAAGAGGCAATATTTCATCAAGTTCTACTTTCCTCCCACTTACTTCTTTCGAGAGAAACTCTTTCTCTAGAAAGGATCCATTCTTGCCAACAAAGATCTTCCCTTCGGATCTGAGGTAGAAGGTATACCCAATAGTTTCTTTAGGGTATCCTATGAAGACGCATTTTTCCGATTTGGGTTCGAGCTATTCAGGTTGAAGTTTCTTCACGTAAGCATCGCATCCCCAAACTTTTAGAAACGACAGCTTAGGTTTCTTCCCAAACCATAATTCATACGGTGTCGTCTCAACGGATTTCGACGGAGCCCTATTTAAAGTGAATGCGGCAGTCTCTAAAGCATAGCCCCAAAATGACAGCGGTAGATCGGTAAGAGACATCATAGATCGCACCATATCCAATAGAGTGCGATTACGACGTTTGAACACACCATTACGCCGAGGTGTTCCAGGCGGCGTGAGTTGTGAAACTATTCCACATTTCCTTAAGTGCGTGCCAAATTCGTGACTCAAATATTCTCCCCGACGATCTGATCGTAAGAACTTGATTTTCCTGTCATGTTGATTCTCAACCTCACTCTGAAATTCCTTGAACTTTTCAAAGGTCTCAGACTTGTGTTTCATTAAGTAGACATACCCATATCTACTCAAGTCATCAGTGAGGGTGAGAACATAACGATAGCCATCGCGAGCCTCAACACTCATTGGACTTGTGTTACACCCTCGATGCGGTTATAGCTCCCACGTGTCGAGGCATGACTTAGAGACATAACCGCATTGAAAGCAATGTCGCAAGTTCGGCAATCTTCACAACATCCCATGTAATATAGATAATAAAAGGGGAGATACATAGTTGGCTTACACTCGCCACGTCAATCAAAGTACATAAATAGCATTACATCAAACAAACACTCATAGCCCGACTACGACGCCAAAATGAAAGATAAACCCAACATGCGACACGGTCCCGATCACCCCAACTGGGCACCACTACTGATCATCAGGGAAAGACACATAGTATCGGCGTGAGTCCTCGTCGAACTCCCACTTGAGCTCAAGCGCGTCATCTGGAGCGGAGTCATCAGGCCCTGCATCTGGTTTGGAAGTAATCTGTGAGCCACAGGGACTCAGCAATCTCGCACCCTCGCGATCAAGACTATTTAAGCTTATAGGTAAGGCAGGATAAAAATGTGGAGCTGCAGCAAGCGACTAGCATATATGGTGGCTAACCTATTCGCAAAAGAGAGCGAGAAGAGAAGGCAAAGCGCGAACGGATAACTAGAGGGCATCCTGCGGCAAGCATTACTCCAACACCGTGTTCACTTCCCGGACTCCGCCGAGAAGAGACCATCACGGTAACTCACACTGTTGATTCATTTAAATTAAGTTAAGGTTCAAGTTATCTACAACCGGACATTAACAAATTCCCATCTGCCCATAACCGCGGGCACGGCTTTCGAAAGTTCAAATCCCTGCAGGAGGGTCCCAACTTAGCCCATGACAAGCTCTCACAGTCAACGAAGGAATAGACCTTCTCCCGAGACATTCCGATCAGACTCGGTATCTCGGTTCTTCAAGACACTTCAACAGGTTAAAACAAATCCAGCAACACTGCCCGAATGTGCCGACAAATCCCGATAGGAGCTGCACATATCTCGTTCTCAGGGCACACTCAGATGAGCTCTCCATACAACTAAAACCAAACCTCGAGTTTCCCCGAGGGGGCGCTGCACAGGACTCTAGTTTGGACCAACACTCAGAGGAGCACTGGCCCGGGGGGGTTTAAAATAAGATGACCCTCGGGCTCCGGAAACCCAAGGGAAAAAGAGGCTAGGTGGAAAATGGTAAAACCAAGGTTGGGCACTGTCGGAAAAGCTTTAATCAAGGCGAACTATCAAGGGGTTCCCATTATCACCCAACCGCGTAAGGAACGCAAAATCCGGGAACATAACACCAATATGACGGAAAACTAGGGCGGCAAGAGTGGAACAAAACTCTAGGCGAGAGGCCGAGCCTTCCACCCTTTACCAAGTATATAGATGCATTAAGATAACATGGCAATATAATGATATCCCAACAAGTAAATAATGATCCAACAAGGAACGGTCTCCAATCTTCACCTGCAACTAGCAACGCTATAACAGCGGCTGAGCAAAGCGGTAACATAGCCAATCAACGATTTGCTAGGACATGGTGGGTTAGAGGTTTGACATGGCAATTTGGAAGGCATGATAAGCAAGTGGTAGGCATCGTAGCATAGGCATAGCAAAAGAGTGAGCATCTAGCAAAGCAAAGATAGTAGTGATTTCGAGGGTATGATCATCTTGCCTGCAAAGTTGTCAGAGTTGACTGGATCCTCGAAAGCAAAATCAACGGGATCCTTGTTAGAGAACTCGTCTCCCGGCTCTACCCAAACAAGACAAACAAGCAACAAGGACACAATCAACCACGTGCAAACTCAAACAACATGATGCAAAGATGGTATGCTATGCGGGATGCAATATGTGATGCATATGCAATATTTGACAAGGAATGCATGAACCTGGCCTCAACTTGGAAATCGAAGTGTGCCACTGGAAAGATGAGATGAAATCGCTTGAAAATGATATAAAGAACGCCGGAATCGGAGTTACGGTTTGGAAATGGCAAGCGATTCAAATATGACCACGTTCTGCGATTTACAGCAAGTAGCCATCTAAATGCAACAAGATGAACATGCTACAGCACCCAAACATGGCATCAAAATACATGGCAGGGATCCATTCATGATGCTTAACAAAAGACTAGCACCGAGCTATGGCCAATTCATCCATTAACAGGCTCAAACAAGCATGGCAAAAATGCATTTGGTAAACAGATTTCAGACTTAGTGAAATTAACACTTGTCTGGAATTTCAGATCAGATAGCACTCTTTGGAGCATGAAAACAATAAGCTACAGGACCTGAAAATGGCAAGGCAAAGCAAAGCATGGCATGGAGATACTCCAAGAGCTTAACAAAAGTCCCTTAGTGACCTTGAGCCAAAAGGGATCAGAAAATACATTTGCAAGCATGTGAACATGGCAAAAACATAATCAGTTCTCAGACTTTGTGAAAACTGGAGCATGCTGAAACAGATATCAAGTAGGCATGTTTAGGAGCTCGATGCACTCACTACAGAGCAAGTCATGACAATCTAAGCTTACACCCATCAAGAATACACAAAATACAAGCTAGACATGTCAAGAATAATAACATAGCATGCACGGATCAACTACAACATCCTCGGCAAAATTGCTAACAAGTAGACAATCTGCCCAGATTCACGAAATGACAAAAGCAGAGCTCGATTGACTCAAGCTAGGGTGCTCCATAATTGCAAACAAAGACATGGATGGATAGAGCACTACAAGATTAATAAAACATCCTTACTGATCATCCTCAAAAGAGGACAGATCACTAGGAAACAACATGAACATATGGCATATTGAGATAACCAGGTCAAGGACTTAGTGGAAATGCTAAGTCCCTGAAATCAGCATTAACGAATGCTCCACTTTGCAAGCTTGTGCTAGTCATCACACACATCACAAAAATACATGGGTTGCGCCTCTGGATAGATGGCAAAACATATAACAAAACTCATGAAGAGCTCAGGGGCATATCATGCACACAATAATCATGGCAAAAATGACAAATATCTAATTGGAGCAGCAGATCTGACAATTAACTCAAATATCATTCTACTAACAGCATTTCGGGCATCAAGATGAACTCAAATGAAAATGATGCAATGAGATGAAATGATGTGCCCTCTGAGGCGAACATTTTGATATGCTATATGTCCAAAATGGAGCTACGGATGCAAAGTTATAGCATGATGAACATGGGCATATGGATCTGGGAATTTGAGGACTTAGAAGAAAATCACCACCCGCGGATCTAGGGTTCCTCGCGGGCATGCAACCAGAGGTGACTCCGGCGAGGTCGGTCCGTCGGCTGGGAGATGAAGGAGAGGCAAGGCCGACCTCTCCCCGGCCGGATCTGACGGCGGGCGGCGGCGGGCTTTGTGGAGCGGCGGTTGGCGAGGTCGCCGGGGCCTGCGGCGGCAGGGCGGTGATGGCCACGGTGGTCGGAGCGGGCGGAGGGAGCTCCGGTCGCGGAGTTGGCGAAGGAGGCGGCGATGCGGCGGCGGGGAGCGCCCTAGCGCGGCGCTGCGGCGGATGGGCCTCGGGGGCCCGATCTGGGCCTCCCGGGCCGGCGGCGGCGATGAAGTGGGGCGGCGACGCGGGCCAATGGTGGCGTGACACGTGGCGGCGGGGTGGAGACGGACACATCCAGCCCGCGGGAAATTGTCCGGCGGTAGCGGGTGGAGTGGATCTAGGGTTTTGTGTGGAGGGGATCCGGGATTTCGAATGGGGGAGGTATATATAGGCATTGAGGGAGCTAGGAGAGTCCAAATGAGGTGCGGTTTTCGGCCACGCAATCGTGATCGAACGCTCTAGATGATGGAGAGGGTTTTGGTGGGTTTTGGGCCAACTTGGAGGGGTGTTGGGTTGCAACACACATGAGGCCTTCTCGGTCCCTCGGTTAACCGTTGGAGCATCAAACGAAGTCCAAATGGTACGAAACTTGACAGGCGGTCTTCCTTTAGTAAAACAAGGCCGCTTGGCAAGTCTTGGTCCAATCCGGAAATGTTTAATCCCTACACACGAAAGAAAGGTAGAAATGACCACCGGAGGAGAACGGAGCGCCGGAATGCAAAACGGACAACGGGGAAAATGCTCGAATGCATGAGATGAACACGTATGCAAATGCAATGCACATGATGACATGATATGAGATGCATGACAACGACAACAACACACGGAGACAAAAACCCAAACCCAAGAAAATAAAATAACTTAACGCCGGAAACGGCAAGAGTTGGAGTACATATTGGGAAAATCATATCCGGGGTGTTACAGTACGATTTCCAATAAGTTGGTTGCTCGCTCCATTGTTCCGGAGAATGGAGTATTGGTCATTTTTTCCATGAGGCATGGTTCGCACGTGTCAAATGATTCATAATCAAGAGACTCCAAAAGTCCATCTGCATGGAGTTTTTTCATGCGTTTGACACCAATGTGACCAAGGCGGCAGTGCCACAAGTATGTGGGACTATCATTCTCAACCTTACATCTTTTGGTATTCACACTATGAATATGTGTAACATCACGTTCGAGATTAAATAAGAATAAACCATTGACCATCGGGGCATGACCATAAAACATATCTCTCATATAAATAGAACAACCATTATTCCCGGATTTAAATGAGTAGCCATCTCGTATTAAACGAGATCCTGATACAATGGTCATGCTCAAAGCTGGCACTAAATAACAATTATTGAGGTTTAAAACTAATCCGGTAGGTAAATGTAGAGGTAGCGTGCCGACGGCGATCACATCGACCTTGGAACCATTTCCGACGCGCATCGTCACCTCATCCTTCGCCAGTCTCCGCTTATTCCGCAGCTCCTGTTTTGAGTTACAAATATGAGCAACCGCACCGGTATCAAATACCCAGGAGCTACTACGAGTACTGGTAAGGTACACATCAATAACATGTATATCACATATACCTTTGGTGTTGCTGGCCTTCTTGTCCGCTAAGTACTTGGGGCAGTTCCGCTTCCAGTGACCACTTCCCTTGCAATAAAAACACTCAGTCTCGGGCTTGGGTCCATTCTTTGGCTTCTTCCCGACAGCTTACTTACTGGGCGCGGCAACTCCCTTGCCGTCCTTCTTGAAGTTCTTTTTACCCTTGCCTTTCTTGAACTTAGTGGTTTTATTCACCATCAACACTTGATGTTCCTTTTTGATTTCCTCCGCTGATTTCAGCATTGAATATACCTCAGGAATGGTCTTTTCCATCCCCTGCATATTGAAGTTCATCACAAAGCTCTTGTAGCTAGGTGGGAGCGACTGAAGGATTCTGTCAACGACCGCATCATCCGGGAGATTAACTCCCAGCTGAGACAAGCGGTTGTGCAACCCAGACATTTTGAGTATGTGCTCGCTGACGGAACTATTCTCCTCCATCTTACAACTCTAGAACTTGTCGGAGACTTCATATCTCTCGACCCGAGCATGAGCTTGGAAAACCATTTTCAGCTCTTGGAACATCTCATATGCTCCGTGTTGCTCAAAACGCTTCTGGAGCCCCGGTTCTAAGCTGTAAAGCATGCCGCACTGAGCCAGGGAGTAATCATCAACACGGGACTGCCAAGCATTCATAACGTCTTGGTTTGCTGGGGGTGGTGCTTCACCTAGCGGTGCTTCAAGGACATATGCTTTCTTGGCAGCTATGAGGATGATCCTCAAGTTCCGGACCCAATCCGTATAGTTGCTACCATCGTCTTTCAGCTTGGTTTTCTCTAGGTACGCATTGAAGTTGAGGACAACATTAGCGTGGGCCATTTGATCTACAAGACATATTGTAAAGATTTTAGAATAAGTTCATGATAATTAAGTTCATCTAATCAAATTATTTAATGAACTCCCACTTAGATAGACATCCCTCTAGTCATCTAAGTGATACATGATCCGATTTAACTAGGCCGTGTCCGATCATCACGTGAGACGGACTAGTCATCATCGGTGAACATCTTCATGTTGATCGTATCTTCTATACGACTCATGTTCGAACTTTCGGTCTTCCATGTTCCGAGGCCATGTCTGTACATGCTAGGCTCTTCAAGTCAACCTAAGTGTTTTGCGTGTGTAAATCTGGCTTACACACGTTGTATGCGAACGTTAGAACCTATCACACCCGATCATCATGTGGTGATTTGGAACAATGGACCTTAGCAACGGTGCACAGTTAGGGGGAACACTTTCTTGAAATTATTGCGAGGGATCATCTTATTTATGCTACCGTCGTTCTAAGCAATAAGATGTAAAACATGATAAACATCACATGCAATCAAATAGTGACATGATATGGCCAATATCATTTTGCTCCTTTTGATCTCCATCTTCGGGGCGCCATGATCATCGTCGTCACCGGCATGACACCATGGTCTCCATCATCATGATCTCCATCATCGTGTCTTCATGAAGTTGTCTCGTCAACTATTACTTCTACTACTATGGCTAACGGTTAGCAATAAAGTAAAGTAATTACATGACGTATAAGTTGACACGCAGGTCATAAATAAATTAAGACAACTCCTATGGCTCCTGCCGGTTGTCATACTCATCGACATGCAAGTCGTGATTCCTATTACAAGAACATGATCAATCTCATACATCATATATATCATTCATCACATCCTTTTGGCCATATCACATCACACGGCATATGCTGCAAAAACAAGTTAGACGTCCTCTAATTGTTGTTGCAAGTTTTTACGTGGCTGCTATAGGTTTCTAGCAAGAACGTTTCTTACCTACGCCAAAACCACAACGTGATATGCCAATTTCTATTTACCCTTCATAAGGACCCTTTTCATCGAATCTGATCTGACTAAAGTGGGAGAGACAGACACCCGCTAGCCACCTTATGCAACTAGTGCATGTCAGTCGGTGGAACCAGTCTCAAGTAAGCGTACGTGTAAGGTCGGTCTGGACCGCTTCATCCCACGATGCCGTCGAATCAAGATAAGACTAGTAACGGCAAGTAAATTGACAAAATCGACGCCCACAACAACTTGTGTTCTACTCGTGCATAGAAACTACGCATAGACCTAGCTCATGATGCCACTGTTGGGGAACGTAGCAGAAATTTAAAATTTTCTACGCATCACCAAGATCAATCTATGGAGTTATCTAGCAACGAGGAGAGAGGAGTGCATCTACATACCCTTGTAGATCGCGAGCGGAAGCGTTCAAGAGAACGGGGTTGATGGAGTCGTACTCGTCGTGATCCAAATCACCGAAGATCCTAGCGCCGAACGGACGGCACCTCCGCGTTCAACACACGTACGGAGCTAGGACATCTCTCGCGCCTTGATCCAGCAAGGAGGAGGGAGTTGTTGAGGAAGAGGGCTCCAATAGCAGCACGACGGCGTGGTGGTGGTGGAGCTGCAGTACTCCGGCAGGGCTTCGCCAAGCTCTTGTGGAGGAGGAGAGGTGTTGGGGAGGGGAGGGGCTGCGCCTTGGATGGTGTATGCAGCCCTCCCCTTGCCCCTCTATATATAGGGGAAGGAGGAAGGGGGCCGGCCCCCTCTAGATGAGATCTAGAGGGAGGGCGGCGGCCAAGGGGAGGGGGGCTTGCCCCCCAAGCAAGGGGGGCGCCCCCCTTAGGGTTTCCCCCCCAACCCTAGGCGCATGGGCCCAAGGGGGGATGCGCCCAGCCCATGTAGGGCTGGTTCCCTTTCCTCTACGGCCCATTAGGCCCTCCGAGAGAGGTGGCCCCTCCTGGTGGACCCCCGGAACCCCTCCGGTGGCCCCGGTACAATACCGATATGTCCCCGAACCTTTCTGGTGACCGTATGACAACTTCCTACATATAAATCTTCACCTCCGGACCATTCCGGAACTCCTCGTGACATCCGGGATCTCATCCGGGACTCCGAACAACATTCGGTAATCACATACAAGTCTTCCTAATAACCCTAGCGTCATTGAACCTTAAGTGTCTAGACCCTACAGGTTCGGGAACCATGCAGACATGACCGAGACAACTCTCCGGCCAATAACCAACAACGGGATCTGGATACCCATGTTGGCTCCCACATGTTCCACGATGGTCTCATCAGATGAACCACGATGTCGAGGATTCAAGCAATCTCGTATACAATTCCCTTTGTGAATTGGTACGTTACTTGCCCGAGATTCGGTCGTCGGTATCCCAATACCTCGTTCAATCTCGTTACCGGCAAGTCACTTTACTCGTGTCGTAATGCATGATCCCGTGGCCAAGTACTTAGTCACACTGAGCTCATTATGATGATGCATTACCGAGTGGGCCCAGAGATACCTCTCCGTCATACGGAGTGACAAATCCCAGTCTCAATTCATGCCAACCCAACAGACACTTTCGGAGATACCTGTAGTGCACCTTTATAGCCACCCAGTTACGTTGTGACGTTTGGTACACCCAAAGCACTCCTACGGTATCCGGGAGTTGCACAATCTCATGGTCTAAGGAAATGATACTTGACACTTTAGAAAAGCTCTAGCAGACAAACTACACGACCTTGTGCTATGCTTAGGATTGCGTCTTGTCCATCACATGATTCTCCTAATGATGTGATCCCGTTATCAATGACATCCAATGTCCATGGTTAGGAAACTGTAACCATCTATTGAGCAATGAGCTAGTCAACTAGATGCTCACTAGGGACATGTTGTGGTCTATGTATTCACACATGTATTACGATTTCCGGATAACACAATTATAGCATGAACAATAGACAATTATCATGAACAAGGAAATATAATAATAACCATTTTATTATTGCCTCTAGGGCATATTTCCAACAGTCATCTCCAAGGACGGTATTGCCGTCAACCCTGAACGAGTTCAGGCTATTCTCGATTGGACTCCTCCGAAGAATGTCAAGCAAGTCCGAAGTTTTCTCGGTCTCGCCAGCTATTGCCGTCGATTCGTCGAGAACTTCTCCAAGATTGCCAGGCCTCTGACTAATCTGTTGCATAAGGGTGTCAAGTTTGAATGGACAGACAAGTGTCAGGAAAGTTTCCAGGCACTCAAAGACAAGTTGACTTCTGCCCCAGTGCTTGCTCCACCTAATACTAAGAAGGACTTCGTCATTTACTGCGATGCTTCCCGTCAAGGATTAGGTTGTGTCCTAATGCAAGAGCGCAGAGTGATTGCTTATGCCTCTCGTCAACTGCGCCCTCATGAAGAAAACTACCCAATCCACGACCACGAGCTTGCTGCTGTCATTCATGCACTGAAGCAGTGACGACATTACCTTCTCGGTAATCGTTGCGAGATCTTCACTAACCATGAAAGTCTGAAGTATCTGTTTACTCAGCCAGATTTGAACCTCCGTCAACAGAGATGGATGGAGACTGTTGTAGACTTTGACGTGGGTATATCCTATACCCCCGGCAAGGCTAATGTAATGGTTGATGCCTTGAGCCGCAAGTCTTACTACAACCACCTCCAGGTTCACAAAGTTCAGCCCTCGCTTGTCGAAGAATTTAGAAAGCTAAACCTTCATATTGTTCCTCCTGGAGCAATCACTCCCCCTCCCCTAGAGTTTCAGAAGATGAATCTTCGTGTTGTTACTAAGGGTTCTCTAAATACCCTGGCTATCGTACCAGATCTCGTAGATGGTATAAAGACTATTCAAGGTTATGACTCTGAGGTCCATAAGATTAAACGCCATCTAGCAGAAGGAAAGCCCTCATTCTTCACTATCGCCGATGATGGCGCCTTGTACTTCAAAGGCCGCCTAGTGGTACCACGTTCGAGGAAAAACCTGGATCAGACTAAAAAGGTTATGAAAGAAGCTCATGATACGCCTTTGTCTATTCATCCCGGTAGTACAAAGATGTACCAGGACATCCGTCAGAGATTCTGGTGGTCTAATATGAAGCAGGACATTGCTCGTTATGTTGCTGAGTGTGACGTTTGCCGTCGTATCAAAGCTGAACATCAAAGGCCTGCTGGAACTCTGCAACCTATCTCTATTCCTGAATGGAAATGGGACCATGTTGAAATGGACTTCGTCATTGGATTTCCCAAATTGCATAAAGGTAATGATGCTATTCTTGTCGTCATTGAACGGCTTTCTAAAGTTGCACATTTTCTGGAGGTCAAAGAAACAATCACTGCTAGTTAGCTTGCAACTCTCTACATGTTCAGGATTGTTTCACTTCACGGTATTCCACTGGTTATCAGTTCAGACCGTGGCAGCTTATTCACTTCAAGATTCTGGGCAAGTTTCCAAGAAGCTATGTTAACTCATCTGTCGTTCAGTACTGCTTTTCATCCTCAGTCGCAAGGGCAGGTTGAACGTGTCAACCAAGTTCTCGAAGACATGCTTTGAGCTTGTGTAGTTTCCTTCGGCAAGAAATGGGAGGAATCTCTTCCATATGCCGAGATCTCTTATAATAATAGCTATCAAGCTAGTGTGAATATGTCCCCCTTCGAAGTGCTATATGGACGAAAGTGTCGGACCCCTCTGAACTGGTCAGAAACTGGGGAACGTCTACTCTTCGGTCCGGATATTATCCAACAGGCCGAAGAACAAGTCTGCATTATTCACGAGAATCTCAAGACTGCTCAGTCACGTCAGAAAAGTCAGTATGACCGTCATCACCAAGACATGGTCTATCAACTTGGCGAAAAGGCTTATCTTCGAGCTACACCAATGAAGGGTGCTCATCGCTTCGGGATCAAGGGCAAGCTAGCTCCTCGCTATATCGGTCCCTTCACTATTCTCGAAAGGCGTGGAAAAGTGGCATATCAACTGGAGCTTCCGCCGAACCTTTCCCAGGTTCACGATGTGTTCCACGTGTCACAGCTCCGCTGTTGCTTCAAGGATCCAATCCGAGCAGTGGATCATGAAGTGCTCGAATTGCAACAGGACCTCTCCTATAAAGAGCATTCGGTCCGCATTCTCGACCAAATTGAACGCCGCACACGTCAGAAGGCGATCAAGTTCCTCAAAGTCCAGTGGTTGCACCATTCTGAAGACGAAGCCACTTGGGAACGCGAGGACCGCCTGCGTGAGGAATACCCTGCACTGTTTCCTTCTACCTCCTAAATCTCGGGACGAGATTTCTTGTAGTGGAGGAGTTTTGTAACGCCCGGATAATCATGCTACAGTAATCCCCCGCTAATCATGCCACATCACCACGGTTAGTGTTGACAATCTCACGTTAGTTCAAAATTCAAATTCTAAATATGGCAGACAACAAAGTTTTCAAACATTAGAACAAAAATGTTCGGATGGTGCCAAATATTACATAGGTGATTATAGTGAAGAAATCACATGTTTAGAATATACTTAAATGCCCTAAATTAAATAAAACAGAAAAAAGAGAAATAAATAAAAGAAAATATAAAAGACAAAACTAACAAAAAAGGAAAGAGAGGGAACCCCTCCCTGCTGGGTCGTGGCCCAGCTGGCCACCAGGCCGCCTGGCCGGCCCAACCGGCCACCCACTCCCCCCATTAACCCCACGGTCCACCCGACCGAAACCCTAGACGTCCCACTTCTCCTCTTGATCCCCCATTCTCCCCTCGCGCCCCCACCTCTCGGTCCCGATCTGGATCGGGGACAGCGGTTCCCCTCGCCGCACGCCCGACGTCGCGATGCCGCGACTCCCCGGATCCCGCCGCCGGAGCCATCTCGCCGGAGCTGCCCCGCCATCCTCTTCGTCGTCGACCTCGTCCCCCTCCTCCTCCTCGACGCCCACTGCCAGTTCCCTACATTACCCCGTGAGCTCCCCCCTCTACTCGCCCGGTCACCGCGCCCATGCGTCGTCCCGCACGCGCACACCGTCGCACAGGCTGCACCTGGCCCGCTTCGTGTCGTCGCTCCTAATGTTCGGCGCCGGCGCCCATCCACGCACCGCCCCGACGCCCCACTGCTCCCGCTGCCCAGCCTGGCGCCCTCGCCGTGTCCGCCTGCCGCAGCTCCGCTGCTGCCTTGCTCTGCGGCGCTGCCGCTCGCCTGCGCCCTCATGCGTCGCTCGCGCCCGCCATCGACCGCGGCTCCCGCTGCCGCCCCTGACGCCGTTCGTCGGCCGCGCCCCGCAGCCGCCTCGCTCCCGCTCGTGACCCATGGCCGCGCCCCCGCCGCCTCCTGCCGGCCACTGCTGCTGCCGCGCGCCTTCGGCAACAGCCGCGCTAGCGCCCCGCGCGCCCCCTCCCGCCTCCTTCGCGCACCCCGGGAGGGCTCTACACCGCCTCTGGTTGTGCCCCTCCCGCGCGGCACTGGCCACCGGCACCCCATCGGGTACGGCTGCTCGCCGTGGCCATGCGTGTTGGCCGCGCCCGGGTCTGTCCCGGCCGGTGCCCACGCCCATTAGCCCAGCGCCCGTTAAGCCCCCTTAGGGCCTATGACATATGGGTCCCGCCCACAGAACGGTTAAAAAAAGAATTATATATATATATAATAAATAAATAAATAATAATAAAATTAATTAATTAATTAACTAACTTAATTAATTCTGTTAACTAACTATTAAACCAAATTAACCTGCTAATTAATCTAACTAAACAGTTAGTTAGGCAATGACATGCGGGACCCACTTGCCAGGTTGACCAGGTCAACTGCTAACGTCATGATGACGTCAGCAAACACTATTCTGGATAATGTTGGTTTAAATTAATTAAATTAATTTTAAAATTAATTTAAATCTTTTAAAATTAATATAAAATAAACCGTAGCTCGGATGAAAAAACTTTGTACATGAAAGTTGCTCAGAACGATGAGACAAATCCGGATACGCAACCCGTTCGTCCGTCACACATCCCTAGCATAGCAAACTCGCAACTTTCCCCCTCCGGTTCGTCTGTCCAAAAACGCGAAACTTCGGAGATACTTTCCCGGATGTTTCCCCCCTTCGCCGGTATCACCTACTACCGCAATTGGGCACCCCTAGCATCACGCTTAGTCATGTCATGCATCGTCATGCATCTGTTTGCATTATATTTATTGTTTCTTCCCCCTTTTCTCTCGTTAGACACCGAGACCGACGCCGCTGCTACCCAGTACGACTACGGAGTTGACGACCCCTCTCTCTTGCCAGAGCAACCAGGCAAGCCCCCCCTTTGATCACCAGATATCGCCTACTCTTCTCTCTACTGCTTGCATTAGAGTAGTGTAGCATGTTACTGCTTTCCGTTAATCCTATTCTGATGCATAGCCTGTCATTGTTGCTACAACTGTTGATACCTTACCTGCAATCCTAAATGCTTAGTATAGGATGCTAGATTATCATCAGTGGCCCTATATTCTTGTCTGTCTGCCATGCTATACTATCGGGTCGTGATCACTTGGGAGGTGGTCACGGGTATATACTTATATACATAATATATGATACTTGTGGTGACTAAAGACGGCTCGACTCCTAGGAGCACCCGCGAGTGATTCACAGATTGGGTCCGAAAGGAAGTTTGTCCCGACGGCCCTCTGAGTGGATCTTTGTGGCGAAGCGACAGGGCAGGTTGAGACCACCTAGGAGAGAGGTGGGCCTGGCCCTAGTCGGCGTTCGCGGTTATTTCAAGATAACACGATTAACGAGATCTTGGTATTTGATCTGAGTCTGGCCACTAGCCTATACGCACTAACCATCTACGCGGGGACAGTTATGGGCACTCGACGTCGTGGTATCAGCCGGAGCCTTCATGACATCAGCGATTGAACGGCGCGCGCCGGATTGGACCATAAGCCTGCTCTTGTATTAAGGGGGCTAGTTCTGCTTCCGGCCGCGTACGCAACGTGCAGGTGTGCAATGGGCGACGGGCCCAGACCCCTGCGCCATAGGATTTAGACCGGCGTGCTGACCTCTCTGTTGTGCCTAGGTAGGGCTGCGACGTGTTGATCTTCCGAGGCCGGGCATGACCCAGAAAAGTGTGTCCGGACAAAGGGGATCGAGCGTGTTGGGAAATGTGGTGCACCCCTGCAGGGAAGTTAATCTATTCGAATAGCCGTGATCTTCGGTAACATGACAACTTGGAGTTGTACCTTGACCTTATGACAACTAGAACCGAATACTTAATAAACACACCCTTCCAAGTGCTAGATACAACCGGTGATCGCTCTCTCACAGGGCGACGAGGGGAGGATCATCGGTTAGGATTATGCTACACGATGCTACTTGGTGAACTTACCATCTACTCTCTTCTCCTGCTACAAGATGGAGGTGGCCAGAAGCGTAGTCTACGATAGGACCAGCTATCCCCTCTTATTCCGGCATTCTGCAGTTCAGTCCACATATGATACCCTTAATCCATTTGATACCAATGCATACATATGTAGTGTAGCTCCTTGCTGGCGAGTACTTTGGATGAGTACTCATGGTTGCTTTGCTCCCTCTTTTCTCCCTTTCTATACCCGATTGCTGCGAACAGACGTTGGAGCCCAGGAGCCAGACGCCACCGTCGACGACGACTACTACTACTCGGGAGGTGCCTACTACTACGTGCAGCCCGCTGACGACGACCAGGAGTAGTTTAGGAGGATCCCAGGCAGGAGGCCTGCGCCTCTTTCGATCTGTATCCCAGTTTGTGCTAGCCTTCTTAAGGCAAACTTGTTTAATTTATGTCTGTACTCAGATATTGTTTCTTCCGCTGACTCGTCTATGATCGAGCTCTTGTATTCGAGCCTTCGAGGCCCCTGGCTTGTAATATGATGCTTGTATGACTTATTTTATTTGTAGAGTTGTGTTGTGATATCTTCACATGAGTCCCTAATCTTAATCGTACACGTTTGCGTGTATGATTAGTGTACGGTCAAATCGGGGGCGTCACAGGCAGCCACCACCATTTCTTCCCATTTCCCTCAAAAACCCTCTCGCCCGCACGCGCTCCCGCCCCACACCCGTCATGGACGACGACCTCGACCTCGACGCTGCCGCCGGCCTCACCTCCCTCGCCTCGTCCGGCAAGACGGCCACCCCCTCCGGCAAAGGCAAGCCTCGTGCCGGCGCAAGACCGCCTCCGCGCCCAAGCCAAAGGAGGAGGCTTGAGATGAACGCGGAGAAGCAAGCCAAGATGCTAGAGATCGAGACCGCCAACGCCAAGACCAAGGCGAAAGAAGTGGCTCTCGCAAGCATGATGACCGGGGTGGAGATCATGAAGGTGGATCTCAACATCGTGTAGCCAAGGAAGAGGCCGTGGTTCGATAAGATGTAGGCTGGCATGCTCAAGTTCACCGACGAGTGATCTCGTGGCCGCAAGCGCCTTCCTTTTTTGTATGACGGCTTGTGTGCTGGCATGACCACGAGGCCGCGATTACGTGGATGAACTCAAGTCCCACCCCTTTTTGTGTGCTGGCATCTGTGCCGGCCGCTGGCGAGTGCGCCAGCATGAACTGCGGTGATATTTTTCGAAGCCGGCAATGTATGCCGGCATTGGCATGGTGTCGGCATGATCTATGGCCGCTGGCATGATCTGTGGCCGCGGGCCTTTTCTTAAAATTGAGTGCGGGCATGAAATGGGTCGGCGCGTTGGGCGCACTGCCGACCCAAATGCAAAAGAGGGCGGATGCCGGGCGGGCGGTCGACCCAAACGGACAAAAGGCAGACAAATGCGCCGTTCGTTTGGGTCGGCCCGTTGGAGTTCCTCTTAGGAGTAACTGTAGCTTAATATAAAAATATATTCTGAATTGATATTTGTAGCCACACGGTCAAGATATTTTCATCAATTTGGTTCTTGTCAAAAAAATATATTCTATTATACTATTTGCATCAAATGGTTCTTAAGTGGTGATACAAAATTAGTAATAGATACTTCTCAGTTACCTTAGAAATAGTAATTTCTCACATAACCTAAAATTTCATCTCCCATATTCGACTCATCTATATTTGATTAATATTTTGTCACTAACATCAATAATATCATATTTCAACACAAGTAAGCACTCATTTAAGCATTAAAACTCACATCCAAAATATTTGTTGACATTATAATTAATAGTTGCAAGTAAGATATGAGCTATTCAAAATGTCACTAAGTTACCCTGCATTAAAATGTTAGAGTGGTTACCATAAATAATTACAGTTTTGCTAAAGCACACCTAGATGTGCGATAAGTATCACACATCTAAATCAAATATCACTGATCTTACGTGGAGATTCGTGTGAGTATTGTTTTTTCTTTTTCTATTTATGCTTGATTAAGTCATTTTAGATGTGCAATATCTAGAGCACATCTAGATGTGCTCTAGACAGACCCGAATAATTATTGGATAGCATACATTCATCATACAAGCTCTCCTATATTTGATTAATATTTTATAACTAATATAATATCTGCAACACAAGCAAGCACTTCTTTAGCAATATAACTCACATCCATAATACTAATTGGTATTATAATTAGTAGTTGCAACTAACATATTTTCTACAAAAAAAAATGCCATTTGGTTAACATGAATTAACAGGCTACAGTGTTTCCTGCAAAAAATGTTAACACTATAAATTTGAATTGACCATGCACGTTTGCAGCGCAATAGCTTTCATAGAAATTTTAAGATGGTCCCAACTATTATGGACCCTTCATTATTTTTGATTGAGTGACATAGATTGAATGTGATGGCCTACTACCTCCCACAAGGTAATAGATCAACCATAATAGGTATAAGCCATATTTGTTAACTGTTAGACAAACCAAAATTGGAAAAATAAATATTACGTCCATAGAGGGCGAGACCGAGTAGAGGAAATTATTCCATTCCTAATTTATGTGATTGAGGCCCTTAAGTGATGTGGTTTATATACGCAAATGTTGCGAGGTCATAGAAGATAGGAATGATTTTGTTCTCCCGGTGATAATACTAACATTGGAAAAAAATGCACACTTGCATGGTCATGTACAATGGCAAACTTTGTTTTATTGAACTGTGAACTTCATTAAGTAAAGAACATGTAAAGAAAACATACTTATTGGTTTATATTAGTCCTCTATTTGTATTCAATGTGATTTCATCTTAATTTTTTTAAGAAATCAAAAATAACCTAGGCTTTTCAGGATCTAAGAGCATCTCTAACCGATCCCTATAATTTAGTGCAAGGTATGGCCGGGTATCCTCTAGCAAAGAGTATTTGCTCCCCTAAAAAATTGACGTTTCTAACCGATCTCCTAAACTTATAGTGGAGTAAAAGAATGTCAAGCTCATTTAATTTTGGGCATCTAGCAAATTTATCGCTATCAATAGATCAATGTACTCTTCTTCCAACATCAAAAGTTCCATCTTTCCTACTTACATTTTTGAGCAAACAATGAGTTTCAAATCGGGATGAATCTGAAAAACAACCATACAAAATGGAACTCACTCTGTCCTTTTCACACTTGTAGAAAAACCATTCGGGATGTTTCGGCATGCTTGAGACGAGGTGCAACACTAACCACCAGCAGTGACCACACTTGATGACCGTTAGAGGTACACCGATGAGCTGTTGTCAAGGGCCGAGCCCAACCGACCAGGGAGGGGGGTGCCAGCTATTGGTTGATGGTTAAGATGTGAGTGGTGAGAGGAGGAGGACATACTGAGAGGCGGCGCAGAGCGGTCGAGGTGGCTGCGCGGGCGACGACGGTGACCTCGAATCTGGCGATAGACGTAGATCCATCAATTTGGGCGCCCGTGACTGAGTGACTAAATCAACCGGCGACGAGGAATGCGGGGGGTGCTACTGGGGTCGGCGATGGTGTGTGGTGGCCGGTGGAGGCAACTAGGTTGGCGTCGGAGTGGATGCTGTGCAGGGTGGGGAGGGTGTATCCGAGGGAGGAGTGGGAAATTTTACTTCTCGGGTGCGCGACCGAGTATATTTAGAAGTCGGGGCGGCCATAAAAGATGAAGTTTACTCCTCTAATCATTGTAAGGGATCGGCTAGGTGCGGTTTAGAGGAAGAAAACTGAAACTTTACTCCTTCAAAGATTTTTAGGGATCGGTTAGAGATGCTCTAAGCTTACAATTTTTGCCTATATTCTTTGTCGTTCATGATAATTAGTAAAATGAACATGAAATTGAAAGATCATGGTAAATGCAAAATAACTTCTCTGATTTACCAGACGTATAGAGCAGGTTTGAGCGGTCTGGATATAGATGCTATTACCTTCTGTGAGGTAAGACGGAGCATGTTAAAACTTCTCTAGCTTACAGACATGTTCTGCATCTCAAGTTGGGTTTAGGGGACTCCATTCTCCTTGTGACGGAGAATGGGTGGTCTGTCTGCTAACACAATTTCTGCATCTTTTCTTCCTTTTTCCTTGTACCTTGGATGGGAAAGGAACGTGCTGGCGAACCGATGGACCTGCGTTGGCGAGAACAAAAAGAAAGGGAGGACCTGCATGCGGTGTGCCTGCAAAAGGACGGTCGGGCAACACGCATGTATGTAGTACAACCGATAGACCTGCAAAAAGCACAGGGAGAAAACTACTGTAGCTTTCTCTTGGAGAGGAGCCAACACGTGACGGCTTGGCCTCACAAAGGCTGCTTGTTTTTACCACGACCACGGACCACCATGGATGAACGAAGAGGCATCCGCTTCCTCTCGAATCTCGCTCGTTGGCATTTACGTTTTCACTGCTGCTGCTACGTATACAAGCCTGCCTGCGCTTCATGTTAATGGTTGGCTCATGTGATGCTTGTGGGTGTAAATTCTGTGCAAACCCGATGCTTGCTGACCATGTGTGGTGTGACCGTGGTTCTGGCTGGGGATGCACCTGCGTTTTCTGGGACATGTGTGTGTGCGCGCCGAAAGGCAGCCTCCAAGGCGCAAACATTTCGTAGCAAAATATTTGTTTCCTGTTGATGCAGGGATATGGTGGCGAGGCTAGATAAATATAAAGAGCTAATTACTCCCACAATACATAAAAATATTGCAGTGCGGTAACAATATCATACATATACATAATCGTGAAAATCCCGTAAAAGTGGTACAACAACTTACCTAACAACACATTTTAATAAGCTTCCATGAATTCAGCTTACGCTCAAATGCTCCCTGGTGAACAGTAAGATTGAAAAAAAAATGTACAAATGTCTGAATTTTTTCTGAGATCAACTTTGACAATGTTTTGTGTGCCTGCCAAATTTCGTCACGAAAGAACATTCGTTGAAGTCTTTGAAAAAAAAAAACAACGCTCCAAAAATGCTATTTCTGAAAGCATTTTGGACTGCTGATTTTTTCCGTGATGAAACTTTTTAAATTGTCTTATTTTACTGTTCACCCTGAGCTCATTTGAGCTCAGGAGTAGAAGAGGACTTTCAAATTATTCCTAATAACACTTAATTTTGTGCGTGCCTATGATCATCCACATAGAAACATAAGAGAGCACCCAACACAGATATATCAAAAATGAAAATTAACGGACCAAATATCACACATTCATATCTTTTGTGACATAAATATTTCTCCACTAAACCATGATAATCCATAGATGAGCCTAGGCTTACAAACAGCAAATTCGAAAAACTACTGCCTCCATCCCATAATATGAGAACGTTTTTGACACTACACTAGTGTAAAAAAACTTTCTTATATTATGTGACGGAGGGAGTAGCAAACATAAACAAAAAAAATCATGAAATGTTTTCGCACCAAAGATGCTCGAGTGTGTTGGGGTGTGCATTTTTTTGTGGCGAAATCACATTCGAGGAGGCGTAGACAAGAAAAGGGGTCTCCAAAATGTATTTTTTTTCAAAGTTCTTTGAGAGTCGATTTTGTTCTTTTTGTGAGAGCTCCTGGAATGTTATTTGTCCATGACATTTTGCACACTCCTAGAACACTCGAGCATCTTTGGTGTAAAAAAAATCATTTTTCTCCGAAAAACATGTCTGAATATACTGTTCATGCAGGGGCGATGCACCTTAGCACCAAAACGATGTCCTCATTGAACCATTTCTTTAGTTTTATCAAAGGTCCCGACTTCTTGATAATATGAATTTAGATCACCCAAACTACTGAACTAAACTAAGAGTTGATCAGACTGAAAACATGTTGACAAGAGTTGGCACCTGAACTCTCGGGGCACCGGTCAATCTCGGTCGATGACTCCAGTAGCAAACTTTTACATCGCGTCACCTCCTAGATTTAAAGGATGTACCATTGCCAACCAACTATTGACATATATATATATAACCGATGTAATTCATTCTTCCTTAGAATAAAATCAGTTCTTTTTGTATCTTTTTTGAAAAATTACTGCAACAGATTTGTTTAACTAGGTCGTTGTGTTGATCTTACGACGCGTTTGGTTCCGCAAAAAAGGCGCGGCTTCCGATTACACCGACTTCCAAAACCGTAGCTGGCGTTTGTTTCGCGCACGACGTTTTCCGTAGCAGCGCCTCCTGATACATCGCTTCAGAAAAGCTAAACCGCCCGATCGGAGGGGATTAGAAAAACAGGACTCGGCCGCACCAACCAAACAATGGACGTATTGCGTAAAATTAATCGGAAGCGGCGCTTCCTGATACGGCGAAGCGAATGCGTTACCGGGGCCGAACCAAACGCGTCGTTAGTTCCACGCCTTAAAGCCCCCATAGTGTAAGAATATTGTAGGAATCCGGTATGACCAATGTAATTTATCATGTGATTTAATTAAAACAATTACCGTAAATAGTTGCTAAAAATAAAAGTCTGGAATCCTTTAATTCCTCTTTTCTCCTTCCATTAATCATATACTTATTTTTTTTGAGCATCAGTACAGACACAAGCGTTTATATACACGCGCATACACTCACCCCTATGAACGCACACACGCACACCCTACCCCTATGAGCATCTCCGAGAGACTGAGCCGGCGTATCATCTTGAGATTTACGAAGTCACCGTAGGCGCCTCGTCGTCGACGGGAATGTCTCCTCGCACTGAAAGCGCATCGCCGGAAATCCTGAAATAAATTTAGGAATAATGCGAGCACCAGAATTTGAACCCTGGTGGGTTGGGGATACCACTGTCCACCTAACCAACTCAACCACAGGTTGATACTTATGATGTACGTGTGTGCAAGTAAATATACCTGTCAATATATACACTGTGATGGTTATACAATGATTTTTGACAGAGAAAAATGGCTGAAGCCAGAAAAAATATTCAGGCACCTATCACATAGGTGCTCCGATGTTTAAATACAGATCTAAATATTTGCACTTTAGACCAGGTGCCAAGTTAATGTACAAATGATATATGTATAAACACAAGTTAAATACGTACTATCTTCGTCTCAAGATATAAAACGTTTTTGTAGGCCAGTTTAGCATATGAAATGTTTTATATGGTTTTTATCATTTATGTCATTAGTTGTGTCCCACTACCCACTTTTGCCACTAGAAATTTTAACTGCTCAAAAATTCCACTAGACATCATTGTTGTCAACTCAAAGCTCGTTTATCATGTCATATTACCAAAATACACATGGACCCACATGGCAGTTCGTCCTTTATCTTACTACAGTAAAGTGTGGTCCCACTCGATCTCCAACATTGTTCTTATTTTCCTATAAATTTTTCGCTTGCTTACTCATATCAAGTGCGGCCTAACTTATCATTGTGAGATAGAGAAAGCTGACATGAGGGTCTACAGGTATTCTTGTCATATAACATGGTCAACAGGTTTGACCTGATAGTAACAGTGTCTAATGGCATTTTTAAGCAAAAATCTAACAAAATGATGGCAATTTTTAGGTGCCTAATGGCATTTTGGAGCAAGCATCTTATTGAGTGATGGCATTTTTGAGCAGTTGTAATTTCTAATGGCAAAATTGAGTAGTGAGACACAAAAATCCTTTATTTTAAGACAATGGTAGTAGTAAATAGAAAGTCACTTTGCAGGACGAGCTTCAGTTAGCCCTATATTTGAATAGTGCCAAAATTGTATTTTGAAGTTCTAAAGAAATATGGAAAGAATTCAACTTGTTTATATGGATGTATATTACACATATGCAAATTATGCTGAAATAAATAAGCATGTGAGTGACACAAAAATAACAAAATCATGATTTTGAAAAAATAAACAATGCATGTATTCACTATTTAAAAATTACCATTTCACGATTTTGTATAGCTCATGCGCTTACTTATTTCATCAACAAATTTTACACATCCCCCGCAAAAAAAACAAAATTTACACATGTGTAATATACATCCATATGTTCATGTGGAATTCTTTTTAGATTTTTCTAAACCCTTAAATGTGACTTTCAAACTATTTAAAATAAGGTCCTCCATTGCACCCGGGCTCCAAAAATCCACTCTCTGCTGAACACACATCAAGCAAAATATTTCTGTTTCATTTGCCCACGGTGCTCGATTGTCTGCTGAGCATGGAACAAGAAAGCCACATAGCAATGGCTGCTGCATTGTGTATCTGACGAAACTGCAGCTACAAAATTTGGTGATCTCCCGGATTGAATCGTTCTGCGTTACTCGATTGCATCGAGGAGGAAAACGATCAGCGAGCTACTCAAGCGGCACGACCAGCCGGAGCGTGACGGCCTCGCCAGCGCTGGTACCCCTCCAGCGCGAGCTCCGCGCGCCGCCGGGCGTTCTCTTCGGAGGCCAGAAGCTCCTGCACCGCCGCCGCCGCCTTGGCGCTCTCCAGCTCCGCCTCCGCCGCGGCGAGCTTGGCCTTGGCCTTCACCAGCTCCGCCTCCGCCGCGGCGAGCTTGGCCTTCGCCTTCACCAGCTCCGCCTCCACGGCCCGGTTCGCCGCGGCGAGTTCGGCGTTCGCCTTAGCCGTCTCTGTCTCCGTGGCACGCTTCGAGGCGGCCATCTCGGCCTTCGTCTTCACCGCCTCTGCCACGGCCGCGGCGAGTTCGGCCTTCATCTTCACCGCCTCCGCCTCTGCCTCTCGCTTGGCGGCGGCGAGCTCGGCCTTCGTCTTCACCACATCCGTCAGAGACGCGGCGAGCTGGGCCTTCGTCTTCACCACCTCCGCCTCCGCTGCTTGCTTCGCTGCGGCGAGCTCTGCTTTGGTCTCCCCCAGCTCCGCCACCTTCGCGGCGAGCTCGTTCTTCGCCCCCTCCAGCTGCTCCCGCAGCGCCGCGGCTTCGCGCTCCCAGGCCTGAACACAAACAAGATGATCGAGGACTCCCGACAAGCACCTACCGATCGAACGATTTCCCATGGCATTTGCTGGCAATACCTGCCGAATCGCTGCGCCGTCGGAAGGCTCGTTCGCCGCAAACGCGCGCTCCTGCAGGTGCATCAGCTCCCGTGCAGCCTTCGTGGTGTCTCCGTCGTGCCTGCAGGGGAAATGCTGTGGCGGTGGCGAGCGCACGCTGGACAACACTGAAAGAGGCGAAACCTCCTCCCCGCCGTCGGCTTCCTCCCAAGTCCTCTTCTTCGCCGACGCCGACGCCGACGCTTGCGCGGCCGTCTTCTCCCCCTGCTCCCCGCTTGTGTCATGGACGGAGGGATCCGTACCTAGATAGCACGCAACACCATCCTAAGGGCTCGATGAAACAGGGGAATCAGAGGGATTTGGAACAGAATAATACGAGTTGAGGAAGGCGGCGGCGGCGGGGATGCGGCAGTAAGGCGGCTGCGGGGCCTTGAGCACGTAGGAGGGAGCAGGTTCCTGAGATCAACAGCGGCGCCACCATGAGCACTTAGCAGCTTCAGCATCGACTGGCTTTCCTCAACGGTGAGCACCGGGTTGCAGGAGGAGCGGTTGGACCGCTCGCGCCACTCCACGGCGCAGGACCACGGCTCCGGCGACGAGAGGAAGAAGAACTCGTGTTTCCACTTGATGGAGTTGGCATCCGGCTTCGGCAAACCCCTGAAGCACAAGCCGGAGCTGTCCCGCCTGGGCCGGAATGAGTACCAGCCTTTTTCGTGCTCCTGGCAGAGACTGCACATCACGAAGAAACGCCGGAACACCGCGAGCGACGGCGGCACCCCAGCGGAGTCGCAGAGCGCGTGGAAGCCCGCCATGGCGCGCCACCCGTTGGGCGAGAGCTGCGCCGGCGCGATGCCGAAGTGGGCGAGCACCTCGCGGAAGAAGCGGTGCAGCGGGACGCGCATCCCGGCCTTGAGCGCCCTCGCGTACACGCAGATGGCCCCCGGCGGCGGCGTCGAGTTCGCGCGCAGGTCGCCTGCGGGGCGCGCGGTGAATTCCTTGGATACGCCGTACTTCTCGCAGAGCGCGTCGACCTCGTCCTGGGTGCGCAGGGACGAGGCGAAGCCCTCGGCGCCCGTGGCCCTCGACGGCACGGCGGCGTAGGCGGAGAGGAGTTCGGCCGCGGTGACGACGCCATGTTCCGGGTTGACGGAGGAGGAGGTAGGCATGGTGCGCGTCGGTGCTGCTGCCAGCCGGCGGCGTCTCCTCCGTTCCTGCCCTGTCCTGCAGACTGCAATGACCCCTTTTGACTATATCTTGACCGAGAATCTTTCAGGCTTGAGGCCGATTTGGGCTTCGTTGGCTGGTCTCCAAAGAAAAGGATGAGACAAACGGAAGTGAAGTTTCTCGAAGCTTGGATGAAGAGTAAAATAAATAAAAATATAAAAAGTATATATAATATTGTTTTGCAAGATGTTCTAAGATCTGGCAAAATTTCATTATGAAATCACATTTCTAAAAGGCGCGGCAAAAAAAATCGATACTTGAAGATGCTACCCCTCGTAGGTCGGTTGTGCCATGTAGAAGAGGCGTCCTCAACTTCGATCTACTCCGATTTGCGCCGATCCCGGTCCCTGGCGGCTTCGGTTGCCAATTATCGGACATCGGCTGCGCGGATTTGATGGGTTGGGGCTGATCCGGGGGAAACCCCTGGCCGGCGCGGCGGCCACACCAAAGACGTTGCCTTTGGGCATCGTTTCCCTTGCTGAAGGCTTCAATGGGATCCCCTTTCCTTCCACCCCGTCCATGAGCTCAGATGAAAACCTCAGGTCCTCTTTTCCTGACGATAAGGGCATTTTGGTGGCATGTTCCTTCCTGAAAGTGTCGTCTAGGGACTGCTTGAGTGGTGGTGGAGTTGGGCGTGATTCAACGATGGCATGTGGTGGCCTTATCTCATCTTCGGCAACCTGCTCTTGTCCAGGTGCGTGAGAGTTCCAGCCGCTGGTGTGAGGGGATTGGTGTCCCTTCCTCGGTGTGGGCGGTAGGCCTTTGGCTTTGGTGATTCCTATCCTTGACCGGTGCATGGTGTTGCATCCTTTTGGCCTTCTCCCGGGTTTCAGCGCCTTCGTTCGACAACTCTCGTCTGGTTTTCTACCTTGCTGTTGTCGACGACAGTGATTGGGTGGTCGGTTCTCCATTTCATGTGGGTATGTTCCTCGTGCCTCTCCTTTGGCAGCTTGGGCACTTTGATTTGGGTTTTAGGGTGAACTACTCCGTCGGCCACTGGGGCGGCACCCGTCGAGCTTGGGTGAAAGGGTAGATGCCCTTTGCGGCGGCGGAATCAGATCGTGTGTAGCCCCTGTTTGGTCCTTTGGTGGCAGTCGGCGACACAAAACATGCATGGTGGTGCCCTCCTCCCGTCGCCTTAGTAGATTAGCTAGTTTCGGCATAGTGGCGTTCGATGGTATTGGTGTTGTGTGCTCACTGCCTTCAAGTTGTTCTATTGAGCACATTGAATCTTCAATTCTGCTTTTCTTTCTTTCTCGTTGTAAGTTGCAGTCATGTAATTCTAATCGGTCGATGGCTTTGTTAATTCAAAACCGGGATCTTCTTGAACCTTCGTTCTAAAAAAAGGGAATATAGCATCGACTGAGACATAACGAAGTTTCAGTCGACCGAGACTTAGTAAAACTGAAATGAGAAACAAGAACCTTAGTGACTATGTAAGATGTGAGTTTGTACTAGGAGGACTAGGCGTGCTTCCTAAGCTATCGATGTTGTTGGGATTTCATGTTTCTTTTATTATTTGGATTGGCATTTGGGGAAGATCATGTAGTGTTTTCTTTGTAATGCCGTGTTTTGGGGCGTCTTCTTGGCACTATGGTTTTATGTTATCTTCTAATCAATTTTCATACTTATATAGGGAGTTCCTTGTACTAATGGTCGCATGTAATATATTGATTTTATATTGTCAAATATTGATGCTTTTTTCTAGGTGGTGAGAAGGTGGGCGTGATTTATGTGTTTTTATAGGCCTGTTGTTGTCGATTGATTGGAAAAGTCGCTTATCCATTCAGAATTGTGACCAAATCCAAAATTGAAAACCTCAAATTGAATGAGAGTGCTCCTTAAAAGTCATTGATCAGGTCAAAATTATGAACCAAATTCAATATTTGACACTTCTATTAAATGGGAGAGCTCCAAAGTTAGGTAGCGTAGGAAATTAAATAGAATCGTGAACCAAATTCAAAATTGAACACCTCATTTGAATCAGAGGGATTCTTGAGAAATCGTTGAGCCAGACAAAGTTGTGAGCCAGATTCAAAATTGAACACTTCGATTGAATGGGAGAGCTTCTATGTTAAGGAGCATAGTGAATTAGAAGATGCTTACTATATGCAATAGTAGAAGAATTTAGAAGGGAAAAAACGTGTCAAAACATAACATTTATGGGCCTCTTTGATTCACAACAATCTAAAAAGAGAAAAGTAAGTTTTTGGTCAGTCAAGTTCCCCAAAAATATAGACTTGGTCCCTCAAGATCTTTTGGTAGACATTTGGTCCTACAAGTCTCAAAACGGATAAGTTTCGTCCAAAACCAGATTTTGATCGTGTTTTCACCGATTAATAGTAAATCTAAAAAAATATAGAAAAAATGAATTTTTGTGGCAACCAAGATGATTAGGTGCGTGAAAATTTATGTGGTGTTTCGACATTCGTGGATCTTGTGGCAAAAAATATCAAATTTTGCCTCAAAAAAATTTCAAAAATTGTTCTTTTTGTAGAGCTCCTCGGATGTTATTTGACCACAAACATTTACACGCAGCTAGCGCACCCAAGCATCTTGGTTGTCACAAAATTTCAGATTTTGTGCTATTTTTTGATTTTACTGTTCATCGATCAAACTTGGTCAACGTACTCAAAATCTAGTTTTGGACCAAACTTATCTGGTTTTGAGAGTTGAAGGATCAAATGTCTACCAAAAAATTCTGTGGCATCGAGTCTATACTTTTGGGAAACTTGAGGGACCAAAAAGTAAGTATTAAAAATCACATCCAAAATATTATTCAACATACATCACACAAGCTAGGGCATGAGCTATGGAGGCTACACCGTCGAGCTCTGCCTCGCTGATCCACGCAGTAGTTTAAATCGCACGAAGCAATAATTTTCACCCAACCTACCCAATGCAGCATCCATCGCCTCACCGAGAGGGACGGGAACTTGGTGCTCTCGGGTTCTGGCGCACCCTATATGCGCCAAAAAAAATTAGTAATTCACAAAAAGTTCAAAAAATTATAAATCTTCTTTGGAATCAAACATGATCAGGTATTCTACTCGTATAAAAAGTTTGGACAAGAAATGACTCATTTCGACTTCAGGGCAAAAAAGAGAAGTTTACGACGACAATATAGCGTGTATAGTACTTGTATATAGCGTTTTTTGCCAAATCTTCGACCTAGGATGCAACACAAGTCATTCTCCGATGAATCTTTTTATACGACTACAATACTTGATCATGTTTGATACCAAAAAAGATTTGAATTTTTTTGAACTTTGCCAACTGTTTTTGCCAACTGTTTTTTTCACGAATACGCTTGGAGGCGTATCATTCCATTGATAGATAGAGTAGAGAATGTGGAGTTATGGTTTCGTCTTGTCGTGCACAGAGAGGCGACAATAGGGAATCCCGCGAGCCAGAGAAAGCCCCAAGTTACACGAATCATGTTACGGGAACTATCCTATCCAGTCCCTTTGGCTACAGCTCGAGCCCAGCGCTCTGGCTCAGCCTTGATTGCATCAAGCAGTTCATCAGTCGAAGGTCAGGCGCCATCAAAGATAATAGCGTTACCGTGCTTCCAGATGGCCCAAGCGGTAATGATGTCTCGTGTGCTATCGGCCGATCGATCTTTCGGTCGGTGCGGGCAGGCCTCGGATGGTGTGGCCGTTTTGAACCATGTAGAAAGAAAGCAGCTTTCGTCAGGTTTTTGCTTCTCTGCAACACTGCAACCAAAGGCATGCAGTTCTGTTCGTTCAAAAAAGGAAAAATGACCAGCTTCTTCTGCGACACTGCACCACGCTGGCTGCTCCTCGCTTTCTTTTCGCTCTCACCAACCCAACTCATGCGTGCGTGGGGAGGCAGGAGAATAGGGATCGATCGGGGGCTTCCAGAGAAAAGATGCGACGAGAAAAAAGTACCGGCTCTCGGTGAGGCGATGGATGTTGCATCGGGTCGGTTGGGTGAAAATTATTGCTTCGTGCGATTTTAACTACTGCGTGCGATTTAAACTACTTCTGCACCCCTATTCTGCGAATATACATCCGAAAGTTTATAGAAATGAGTATGAACATTCACATTACCAAGTTTTTCTTTCATTTTCTTTCTTCTTTAGGATAATACCAATGTAATTCATTCCTCCCAAGGCTTCTGTTTTTGTTTTCATTTTTTGTATTTGTTTTTTTTACGGCAACAATTTTTGTTTAACCGGGTCGTTGTGTCGATCTTAGTTCCACCATCTTAAAGTCCATAGTGTAAGAATATTGTTGGAATCCGATATGACCGGTGTACTTATCATGTGATTAATTAAGAAAAATTCCTTAATTCCTTTTTTTGTCTCCTTCCATTAATCATATAATTTCGATGTACGTGTGTACAAGTAAATATACCTGTCAATATATAAACTGTGATGGTCATATAGTGATTGTTCATAGGAAAAAAATGGCTAAAACCAGAAAAAATCAGGCACCTGTCACACAGGTGGTCCCAACTTTAAAATGCCGATCTAAATACTTTGACTTGAGACCAGGTGCCTATACACCACAAGTTAAATAGGCACAATCTTCGTCAGGTAGTAGTAAACAAGTACTAAGATGTTTGCAGCTTCATAGATTTTTTTAAAAAGAAATATACTAATATCACGGAGATACCAATTACATCCAACCTGTGCATCAACAAAAAATCATAAAGACATCTAAGATACACACAATCTGGAAAAAAATTGGCCTTGGTAAAGTGATCAACTCCTCTCAGCATCAGCACATAGCCAGCACCAAAGACAGCATTCTGAAAACATAAAAGGCCTTCAAAAACGACGTCTTCAAGAAGAAAATAATACATAAGCGCTGTCGTTGTTGCAGCTTCATAAATGTCTGCTGAACACACATCAAGCAAAACATTTTTGTTTCATTTGCCCACAGTAGTCGATTGTCTCCTGAGCGTGAAACAACAAAGCCACGTAGCAATGGCTGCTGCATTGTGTATGTGACGAACCTGCAGCTACATAGAATTGGTATGCGACTCTGCGTTACTCGATCGCATAGAGGAAAACGATCAAATACGGCCAATTCTAACACTTTGCGCGCGCAATGTGAATCATCGTCGTTGCCGCTTCATATGGATGCGAGCACCTTGCATGTGCCTGGCTTTTTTCCCTCTCTTTTCCTGTACACGCACTGACACATGCATGTCTTACATCAAGACATGCATGTGTACTTTATCTTCCTTCTCTCTTTTAATTCCATCATTTTTCATTTTGTCTTGACAATTTAGATGGTTTATATCTTTAAAACCATAATTGCGTTTTTGAAACTTTTTACATATTTGAACTCGTGGCGTCAAGCCCTTCAGAACAAGATCAGTTTTGGATACAGTTGAAATACATTTTTGTTTGAAACAGTGAAGAACTTTCTGAATAGTCAGTTTGCACTTTATTAGAAATATTAAAGAACTTCCCTAGAAATTTTATTCGGAACCGAAGAACTTTGTTAACACGTTGTCTAAACTTTGTCATAAAAATCAGAAGAAATTTATATACACAGTGTGATTTTTAGTTCATGATGGGTTAAAAAAAGGAATCTCCAGAATATCAATTTGTATGCGATCTTAATTAGCATCCACATAGGTTAGGCACGCAACTAAAAAGTTGTAGTCACATAACTTGCGTCGGATGTGTAGTTTGGTGTTAAAACTTAAAAAATACGGTTTTTTGGTCATCTAACTTGTGTTTCGGTGCAAATACGATCACTCTGGCTGTCTGCACGCGTATCCGCCGCCCGCGTGGCACGCATGTTAGCGTAATGCATTTTTACATATAAGCCCCTTGATATTTAATTACCCTCAAAGTTCCTCAAATAAAATAAAAAAGCCTCCAGCCGATGGTTTTGAACCCACTACCACCTAATAATACACTGGCATGTAAATTCACCTCACCAGCGCATGTTGACCTTAGAAGTGCACTACTAATTTTTTTTAAAGGAGGCCATCGACTAATAAATATTTAATTATACACATATAAGCCTCAAGTGAATGACAGGTGCAATAGGATTGTGGTCAACGCTGTCAACTTTTCTTGGTCAATCAGATAAATGGGCCCAAATGCCACTAACTGGTTAAGGTTAGAGTCTAACTGGATAATTTAGGATTGGGGCCAGAAGTCAGTGGGACACTAACAACATGTTAGGGTAATCTATGCAGGGCCTGCCTGTCCGTCGGTCAACCATGGGTTCTTCACCCGCACGTGGATAATTTTTCTAGAAAAGGTGCCTGGCGGAGTTGATCTACCTTGAACATGGGTGCGCGTGAGCTAACCACTGCACCAAGCAACTATTTGTGTTCATAAAGAGAGACACTGAATTTTCTATTTTTGCAATAATGACGACTACTCGTATCCAAATTTTTTGGAATGAATTTCTATTAAGAGAAAAATTGTTAAAGGCCGAAATTTTTGAATTTAAACAAGAGAAGCTAGTCTAAAAATACATGGACGTAACTTAAATCCTTAGATAGGCATACTATATCAGACCCTCTTTTTGGAAAAAATGTATTATTCATGCTCATTTAAAAAAATTGTGTTAGTTAAAATATTGCTCTCAGTGCCGCAACAATGAATTGGATTCATGACTTTCTATAAGAAACGAGTCAGGCTGACTTTTAAACTAAACATATTTAGACACTAAAAATGAATTCAAAATTTCGGGCAAAAAAACCCGGGATTGCTGAGATATTTCAAAAACCGGATTTTGCAGCCCCTTCCAAAAAAAATCGGAAAAAAGGATCTTGCTCAAGAACAAGTTTGTTACATTTTGGTTTAAACATTATACCTTTTGAAGCGTTTTATAATTTGAATTACAATTGACAGTTTCTGGCAAAAATAGTTTTTTCGTAAACGTATATTTGTGGCCGAACCTGGTAAAACGGAACCAGTCTAAAAGCAAATGTATCTCTTCGTAACCATGGAATTGTCTTTATTGTGGTGGTTCTCTAGTGTTTGCGTATATGGAAAGTCTTGAGTTCGAATCCCCACCTATTGCCTTTTTATTTCTCACTTGTTCGGATCCATACGTGCTGATGGGGTCTTTTGTGTGTTCAAATATAGAGTGAGGGTTGTTTCTGCAAAAAGATGCGCGGGCATGTTGCACCAATTTTTTTCATTCGTTGACAGTGGGCCACAGCCCAGCTGGCATGCCATATAAGCACGGGATACGTCCCGATACGGACAAAGTGACCGTATTCGTACAAGATGACAAATTATGTGACCACAATTCTGTATTTTACAAATTTTGTAACCAAACTGAACATTGAGCGCAAGTTGTATGACTTCCAGTGATATTATCTCAAAAGAATTCTACTTCAGTATTGCCTCCTCAGAACGTCATCAATGCAGCCCTTGTGACAAAGAATATAAAGGGCTGTACCATGCATTGCATGGCTGATAGAGTGGTGGGCCTCATCGATTGGGCACCACGCTTGATGAGCAGCAGCGATTCGAGTTACGCGCGCATAGAGTTAGGAAAAATCCATGTCCGAAAACGATCGACGAGCAATGTGATTTCCAAAAATATAAGGACCACGATAACACCCGAATGTTCGGGGAGGGGAGGGATCAGACCGAACGTTTTGTTCGATCGGGAGAGAGGACCGAACGAACAATTTTGTTCGTTACGATCTCCATCCCTCGCGAACGACCTACCGCTCGCCTTCAGCGGGTCAGCCCAATGGCTCCAACGGACAGGCCCAAAAACGCCAATGAATTGAAGAATTAAAAAAACAAAGAGTTGCATTTTCTGTTGGCCCACAAACTGCTACTGCGTCTCCCAAAAAATAGATAGAAACAAAAAGAGGCCTAAAAATGCACTGGACCAAGAAAACTCTCCTAGAAAATAATCTAGAAAATCCATACTACGCTAAAAAAGTTGCCATGCTCTAATGAACAAAACTACCATATAATCATGAAAAAAGGGTACTTATATTTACATGATTTGCCATAATGTTCATACACACTTCATTACAACTGAGTGTGGAAAGTATGCCATGAAATTATGACAAAATAGAAAAAAAAATGGACATATAGGATAGAAGAAAAAAGATTTCTACAAAAAATTGCCATTGGGTGTGTATAAAAAAATTCTGAGCAATGTCATATCAATCGATCGAAAATTTCTTAACTTTACCATCTTTCAAATACACAATGTAAAAAGCAGGAAAATTTGCCATGGCAAATTAAAATAAAATTTGCCATGTATGTAAATAAAAGTATTTTTGTCATGGAAAAAATTAAAAATTCCCATGGAAACACAAGTATATTTACCATGTACATAGTAAAATTTGCCAAGTTCCGAAAATTGTAAATTTGCCACCATATTTAAATTAAAAATTGCCATGCTCTTTACAGTAAATTTGACATGGCAAAAAGAAAGTAAAATTTTCCATGTTATTAAAAAGTATATCATGGCAAAAATGGATTAAATTTGACTATGGAAAAAATGGAGTAATTTTGCCATTGAAATAAATTAAAAGTTGCCATGGCTACACAAGTATATTTGCCATGTTACATATTAAAAAATTCATGTTCTGGAAATGTCAATTTGCCATCATATTTAAATAAAAAATTGCCATGCTCTATACAATAAATTTGCCATGTCAAAAAACTAGAGTAAAATTTGCCATGTCATTAAAAAGTAAAGTTGCCATGGCAAGAAAAACATAGAAAAATCCCACTTTTGGCCGTGAATAAAAGTATTTTTGCCATGCCCTGTGAACTACAATTGCCATGTACGATTTGCCAAAAACATCTTAAGTTTGCCATGTTTTTGAAACATGCTAAGTTGCCATGTTTCTGCACATCTATAACTTTGCATGTTTTTGAACATGGCAAAGTTGCCATGTTTTTGAAACATGCTAAGTTGCCATGTTTTGAATATCTATAACTTTTCCATGTTCTCGAACATGGCAGAGTTGCCATGGCAAGTTTGCCATGTTTTTGAGCCTCCTAATGCTCCTGTTGAACCAACCCAAGTGGCTAATACTTAGGTTGACGTGAGCCTCCTAATGCTCCTGTTGAAGGTAAAGTTTTGTCATGGCAAAATGAAGTAAAATTGACATGGCAATTTTTTTTCTCTTCTTTGTTTTGCTATGGCAATAATACAGGTAATTTGGCATGGTTAGATAAAGTAAATTTGGCATGGTCCAAAAAAGGTGTATTTGCCATGAGCAATTGGAGTAAAATTTGCCATATATGTTAGATTAAATTTGCCATGACAAATGAAGGTAATATTTTGCCATGGCAAAATAAAGTAAAAATTGACACGGCAAAGTAGAGAAAAAATTGCCATGTATGTTAATATAAATTTGTCATGGCAATGTAGGTAAAGTTTTGCCATGGCAAAAATAAAGTAAATTTTGACATGACAAAAATAGATGGTTAAAATTGCATGGCAAAATGTAGGTATATTTGCCATGACAACAAAGTAAAATGTGCATGCTGCAAATTAAGATTCGCCATACTTGATGAGCATTCAGTTGACTGAAACATGGTTGCTGTTAATGCAGATGTGTATAGCCTTCAGTTTGACTGGAAAAAAGGCTAGGGAGAAGATACAATAAGATTGTTGCCTGCACTGTCTCTGTTTTTGTCCAGAAGATCTTGCCATCTGCTGAAAAAATCATACCTCCAAGATGGACAACTGTTGTTGCCACTCCACTCACGTCAATTCCAAGTCCAACAACCGCTGCCTCGTCAGGCACCTCCAACATGCGCCGTTCACATCGGCCTACCCCTCGAGCAGGCGAGCAGCAACACCATTGCCCTCCAACGTTGCAAGTACCTCCGCCGTCGCTAACACCGGGCGCGCCATCCCGGAACTCGGCCGCCACCGCCGCCACCTCGAGACCATCCCATGGTCAGCGTCCACCGCACCTCACCATAGACCTCGTCTCCATCGTAGCCTCCACCTCCATCCTTCTCCCTCGCCACCGCTGACGTCGGGCGCGGTGCCGAATCTCGTCAGCCACCACCACCGCATCGAGGACCACCGCCAGGGGCCTGCCGTGCTCCTTCCGCCAAGGACCGGCGAGCTGCGAAGCTCCTCGCACCGCGATCGCCGCCGAAGTCGCTCCTCGTGGCCGGCGCCGGGCTGCGGAGCTCCTCAACGCGCGGTCGTCCCGCAGGACCTGCCGCTCCTTGTGGCCGCCGCCAAGCTGTGGAGCTCCTCGCCGTGTGGTCGCCGCCACAGGGCCTGCCGCTCTCCTTGGCCGTCGCCAGGCTGCGGAGCTCCTCGTCGATGATGCGCATGGCGGATGCGGGGGAGGGAGAGGAGGGAGCTATTGAGTGGGTGGAGAGGAGAACTGTAGGAGATTAGGCTGTCTCGGGGGCTGGCCTCGTTCGGGACGAATTCCTAAATGTCCGAACGCTTTCGCATGAATAGAATTCAGCGCTGAGATTCGTGCATGGAAACTAACGGCAGCAAAGGCGTTCGGAGATTCTAAAACGTTTTAGGTTCGGGAGTTATAGATTCCGAAAAGTAAACGATCGACGGGAAATACCCCATGGTTCCTGGGTACATATATACCCTATATGAGGATTTATTTTTAATAGTTAAACAAAAAGTCAAAATAATTAAGAAACTATTTTTAGAATAAAGTTGACTTACCTGCGCACTAGTATACACAATTTTCATAAAAAAGAAAAGAAAAAAGTCCATTTTACTCCCCTGAATAAAGTGGGTGGTTCACTTTACCCCCTAATCTTTATTTATGTTCCCTTACCCACCTCAACAAACCCAAACCGGACCGAAAACCCCCCAGGCTGGTTTCTCTCCCCCCAGTGCTGATGTGGCGCAGTCAACGACGGTATTGACCCTTGTGGGTCCCACTTGTTAGATAAAGGATTTTACACGGACACCCTTCTCCAAAAATCTAAAAAGCAATCAAGCCCTTCCCTCCTCGTCTCTCCTCTCCGGACGTGCCATGGGTACCGGAGGGCCTGCTTCCCCACCGGAGAAGCATTGGCGCGGGCGTCGGAGCAGCAGCCGCCGCTAGAGGGCCGGCTGCGGCCAAGCTGCCGCGGGAGCCGGACACTTGCTTGCGGGCGGGAGCAGCAGTGGTGGCGGGCGCGACGGGCGGGAGCAACGGCGACGCCGGGCGCAAGCAACGGAGGCGCCGGCCTCGACGAGCGCGAGCACCGGCCGCGCACGGGTGGGAGCAGCAGCCGCGGAAGGCTTCACGTTCGTGCGTTGTGACGACCTGGTCAACGGTGTGCCGCCGGTGTGCACTTCGACCCGTCCGCCGTCCCTGCTCCTCGTCGGCGCGCACTTTGACCCGTCCGCCGTCCCTGCTCCCTGCCGGCGAGTCCAGCCTGCTGCTCTACTCCGTGGAGTGGCCCTGTACGAGCACAGGCGCCGCTGCCACCTCTATGGAGGACAGGCGAGGAGGCAGCCGACGGGGGCAGGAGCTGATTTCTTTTTTCATTTTTGAAGGAGGGTATCTTTGTGAAATTACAGGGACTATTTTTTAAGGAGGGTACCTGACAAGTGGGGGCCACTAGGGTCAATACCGCTGTTGATTGCGCCACGTCAACAGTGGGTGGATAGAAACCAGCCTGGAGGGTTTTCGGTCCGATTTGGGTTTGCTGAGGGGGTTAAGGGAACAGAAATAAAGATCAGGGGGTAAAGTGAACCACCCACTTTATTTAGGGGAGTAAAATGGACTTTTTTCAAAAGAAAACTATGTTAACTTCACAGCGAAAAAGACAAAAAATATTTGCTACTATAGGTCACTATTCATGCTATTATGACCGGAAATTTGTCTTTTTGAAAAGAAGTCAAAGAGGAATTTTATGTTTTTGCCACTTTTCTCACTAGTACAATGAAAGGTCAAGTTTTTATCAAAAATACTTCTAGAATTTTTTGACTTTTTGTTGAATTACTGAATTTTTTTCGCATATAAGGTACATATGTACCCAGGAACCAAAAGTTCCCCTCCACGATCGACGAGCTATTCAAGCGGCACGACCAGCCGGAGTATGACGGCCTCGCCAGCGCTCGTACCCCTCCAGCGCGAGCTCCGCGCGCCGCCGCACCTTCTCCTCGGAGGCAAGAAGCTCCTGCGCCGCGGCCGCCGCCTTGGCGCTGTCCAGCTCCTTCTCCGCAGCGGCGAGCTTGGCCTTCGCCTTCACCAGCTCCGCCTGCACGGCCCGGTTCGCCGCGGCGAGTTCGGCGTTCGCCTTGGCCACCGCCGTCTCGGTGGCTCGCTTCGCGGCAGCCAGTTCGGCATTCGTCTTCACCTTCTCCGCCTCGGCCGCGGCTAGTTCGGCCTTCGTCCTCACCGCCTCGGCCTCTGCCGCGGTGAGCTCGCCCTTCATCTTCACCACATCCGCCAGAGACGCGGCGAGCTCGGCCTTCGTCTTCACCAGCTCGGACTTAGCCTTCTCCCGCTCCGCGTCCGCCGCTCTCTTTACCACGGCGAGCTCGTTCTTCGACTCCTCCAACTGCTTCCGCAGCGCCGCGGCCTCGCGCTCCCTGGCCACCAGCTTCTTCTCCAGCTCCAGCTCATAGTTCGCATGCTGAACACAACAATAAGATCGATTGGGCTGCGTCAATGTAACGATTTCCCATGGTATTCGCTGGCAATACCTGACGAATCGCTGCGTCGATGCCAGCCCGACTTCCCATGGCATCTGATGGCTCGTTCGCCGCGAACACGCGCTCCAGCTGCGGCTCGGTGGCGCCCTGCAGCAGCTCCCGTGCAACCTCCCAGTCTGTGGTGTGTCCATGGTGCCTGCTGGGGAAGTGCTGTGGCGGTGGCGAGTGCACTGAGGGCAGAACTGAAAGAGGCGGAACCTCCTCCACGCCGTTGGCTTCCTCCCAGGTCCTCTTCTTCGCCGACGCCGACGCGGCCGCCTTCCCCGCCGGCATAATCTTCATCATGTCGTGGACAGAGGGATCCATACCTTTCGAACAGGAAGTAGTACGAGTTGTAGAAGGCGGCGGCGGCGGGGATGCTGCGGTTATCATGGCGCCAGCAAGGTTGGTTTTGCAGGGATAGCGGCGCTGCCATGGGCACGTAGCAGGGAGCAGGTCCCTGAGATCAACAGCGGCGCCACCGTGAGCAGCCAGCAGCTTCACCGCCGATTCGTTTTCCTCAACGGTGAGCGCCGGGATTCCGAAGGAGCGCCTGGGCGGCTCGCCCCAGTCCACCGCGCAATGCCACGGCGCCGGCGACGAGAGGAAGAAGAAGTCGTGTTTCCAGCCCACGATGGATTTGGAATTCCGGTTGGGCATCCCCGTGAAGCGCAGGCCCGAGCTGCCCCCCCTGGACACGAAAAAGTACCACCCTTTCCTGTGCTTTCGGTCGTAGACGGAGAGGTGGAAGAAGCGCCGGAACACCGCGAGCGACGGAGGCACGTCGGCAGAGCGGCAGAGCTCCAGGAAGCCCTCCATGACGCGCCACCCGTTGGGCGTGAGCTGCGCCGGCGCGATGCCGAAGTGGGCGAGGACGTCGCGGAAGAAGCCGTCCAGCGGGACGCGCATGCCGGCCTCCAGTGCGCGCGCGTACACGCAGATGGCACCCGGTGGCGGCCGTGAGTTCGCGCGCAGGTCGTCGGCGGGGCGCGCGGTGTACTGATCCTTGGGCACGCCGTACTTGTCGCAGAGCGCGTCGACCTCGCCCTGGGTGCGCAGGAAGGAGGCGAAGCCCTCGGCGCCCGTGCCTCTCGTTGGCATGGCAGCGTCGGGGGCGAGGATTTCTTCTGTGGTGACCTCGCCATGTTCCGGGTCGACGGAAGGCATGGTGCGAGTTGGTGGTCGTGCTAGCTAGAAGAGAGATCTGTGCACACTACTATGTTATTCATAGCAGTAACTACTCCCGTGATCAGAGGCACGCAGGCCCTTTGACATGGAGAGGTGGCTAAAGAAGAGGAGGAAGTTACAACAGATACATGCAGTGCTGTTACAGTTACACATATACTATGCCCCAATCCTTAAGTGAACACATCAGAAAATTGCAATCCGCGGTTGGATGATTAAGGGACAGTGGTATCCCAGCCCATCAGGTTTCAAATTCTGATGCTCGCATTTATTTTAGGATTTCCGGCGATGCGCATTCAGTGGGAGGAGACGTTCCCGTCGACGACGAGGTGCCTACGGTGACTTCGTAAATCACAAGATGATATGTCGGCTCAGTCTTTCGAAGGTGCTCATATGGGTAGGATGAGTGTATGCGCGTGCATATGAGCACTTGTGTCTGTACTGATGTTCAAAAAAAAGCAAATTGCAATCCAGAGGGTACATGCAGAACTCTTGCCTCTCCCAAGGCGACACGACCCGCACAAAGTGGAGGTCGATTTCGACATGCTTCTTGCACTGGTGTTGAAACGGATTGGGGGAGAGGTAGGTGGCGCTGATATTATCACATTAGACAATCATGGCGCGCGCTGGAGGGCGATGGAGTTCCTGAAGTAGTTGGCGCACCGACGTAGTTTCTGCAACGCAATTCGCGACGACCTTGTATTCCGCTTCTGCGCTCGATCGTGATATAGTGGGTTGTCTTTTGAGGGCCAGGAGATGAGATTAGACCCAAGAAAAACACAAAAGCCGGATGTGGACTTCCTGGTGTCGGGGCATCCGGCCCAATCAGCGTCAGAATAGGCCACGAGATCAGAGGACGTGGACTTGTAAAGTTGAAGCCCAAAGTGCGAGGTGCCCTTACATAGTGTAGGATTCTTTTGACGAGCTGTAGATGGAAGGTACGAGGGTCATGCATAAATAGGCAAGCCTGCTGGGGGCCAGTTCTTTTCGGCGATTCTCCCAGAATCACCCCCTCCCCAGCTTCTCCCAGAATTGTCACTCCATATTTTTTTACAATCCTATCTAGTTAAGGTCTAATTAGCTAGGATTGTAAAAAATATATGGAGTAGTGATTCTGGGAGAAGCTGGGGAGGGGGGTGATTCTGGTAGAATCGCCCAAAAGAACTGGCCCTGGACAACATATGATATGTCCGGTCGAGTGATGGTACGATATGTAGGGCCCAAGTAAGACTCCTATAAAGAGTAGGACCGGATACGGGATCGCCATCCATGGAGGAAAGTTTGGATTTAGTATCCACGGGGTGGGAATCGGGTTGCGGTGAACCATGTTGGCGCGGTCCAATATCTCGAGTGCGTACTGCTGTTGGGATACAAACAAGCCGGTGGGAGAGCGAATAACATTAACACCGAGAAAGTGATGTATATCACCAAGGTCAGACATGGCAAACTCGGAGCATAGAGATGTGATGATGGAACTTAGTGTGACTGAATTGTTAGCAGTAAGAATAATGTCATCTACATAGAGTAGGAGATATGCAATGGATGAGCCATGTCCATAAATAAAGAGGGATGTGTCACATTTGGAATAAATAAACCGTAAAGAAAGAATGAAGGATTTGAACCTCAAGAACCAAGTGCGAGGAGCTTGTTTCGAGGCAAACATGGTTGGGGTGAGAGGTGTCGATGAATCCAGTAGGCTGCGTGCAATAAACCGTCTCGCCAAGCTCACCATGTTAGAAGGCGTTCTTGATATCAAGTTGATGAATGGGCCAAGAATGAGAGGTGGCAAGACTGAGAACAACACGTACGGTGGCCAGTTTGACAACATGCAATAAAGATTTCAAGCCTTGTAAACATACATGCAAAAATAGTGTGTGCATGTCATACTATTGTTTTGTTTTTTAAGCATGTTTATAATCACCTACATGTACGAATGGTTTTGTGAAACTTCTGGCAAGAAGCTTTATGTTATAACATGTGACACATCCATGAGTTTTTCAAAAAAAAATTGAAACTTTGGGATGTATATATATGTTCTCAAAATAGGGTGCGGACGCAAGGAGGGGAACTTTTGGTTCCTGGGTACATATGTACCCTATATTCCAAAATAATTTAGTAATTCAACAAAAAGTCAAAAATTTCTAAAAATATTTTAGATAAAAACTTGACCTTCTATTGTACTAGTTGATAGAACATGCGGTTGCCCCATGTTTGGTTTTGGTAATTGATGACAATCTCTATGGACTAATGGTTGCCTTGAGTTATATTTGAAGGTTTTGTCCATAGACTTTTCTTGGAGTACATGTGTTGGTTTGAAGAAGAGTTTGTTTCGACCAAGGTGCTATTCAAGGAATTACCTAAAGATTGGTCTTGTGAGAGGTTGATCAAGACTAAGTTAAAGAGTGAATCAAGATGATCAACCCACAAAGCATAGAAGATGTACCGAGAGGGATCAAGTGATCCCATGGTATGGTAAGCATTGTCAATTACGCTTTGTGTACTAACCCATGGTCTTCGTGAGGGTTCTTTGTGGGGTTAGGTTGCGGTGTGCAAGTTCAAGTGGAGCACCACGAAGAGATCAAATGCTTGAAGCTTGTTGTCCTTTGTGGTGACAATGGACTGGTGAAGATGTGCGGAAGAGTAGCTCGCCCATAGTAAAGTATGGGGGAGCAATCAACTAGTCTTCATCGACTCAACACAATCAAGAAAGGTTGCGGTGCAAGTTCAAGTGGAGCATCACGAAGAGATCAAATGCTTGAAGCTTGCCGTCCATTGTGGTGACAATGGACTTATGAAGATGTGCGGAAGAAAGGCTCACCCATAGTGGAGTATGGGGGATCAATCAACTAGTCTTCATCGAACCAACACAATCAAGAAAGGTGGTCCAACTTGAGGGAGTCAAGATCGTCATCATTTAGCTCAAGTGGACCATGTGCAAGGCAAAGGTTTGCCCTTGATAGGTTTTCTATTTTACCGGTCTCATGATGGTAGTTGGGAGACCGGGTTATAGGATCGATTGCCATACTATCAAGGGGGGCTCTCAATGAGTAGCTTGATCGTATCGTTCGTTGAGAGCTCAAACTATTGCATCCTTGCATCATCTTTCTTGGTTCTTGTTTGGTTCTCTTTGTGAGTCTTAGAGCTTACGGTCATCTTGTTGACAAGCTTGAGTTCATCGAAAACGGAGTTCGCTTGCATCTTCTATGATGTTTTCGATGTTGGAGGTTTTGTCGGTTCTTCTCGGTTGGAGGTTTCACTCCTCTTTTTGTTAGGCATACCTCTCCTGCCTCTTCTTACTATAACCAGTCGCTGTTTTGATGCTACTCGTCGTCTTGTTTCCAATAAGCTTGAGTTTGCTCAATTCGAAGGTCATATGCAGAAGTTATGGCAATTCTGGTTTTTTTGAGTGTGGTTTTTGTCAGCGTCCCAGCGGTAGTACCGTGGTACCCAGCGGTAGTACCGTTGAGGAGACACAAGCGGCAGTACCGCTCCGCAGCGGTAGTACCGGCGGTGACTCCGTAGCAGTACTACCGTTGGCTTATCAGGTCCCTACCGCGTCGATTCGAGGGGTCTTTTCCTGTGTCGGATTGTGCGGTACCTCGCTGCGGCAGTAGTGCGGCAGTACCGCTCCTTAGCGGCAGTACCGCCCTTCCTCCGCGGTAGTACCGCCCGATTCCCTCTTTCCCTTTACCCTTCGTTCTGCGCGGCAGTACCGCCGAAGGGTGCGGTAGTACTGCCTAACCCAGCGGTAGTACCGTTGTCTCCTACGGTACTACCGCCCCAAGGTTCATGTTTTGTTGCTCCTTTTCCCTGTTTCTTCCGCTTGAGCGGTAGTACCGCTCATGGAGCGGTAGTATCGCTCGTGTGCGGGCTGAGCACATAACGGTTGGATTTTCCCCCTCCTATAAAAGGGGGTCTTTTTCCCCATTGAACCTTATCCTTTGAGCTCGTGTTCTTCCCCATTGTTGACCTTCTTCGAGCTTGCTAACTCTCAATCTCTCCATGGATTCTTGCTAGTTTTTGAGGAAAAAGAGAGAGGAGATCTAGATCCACATTTCCACTAATCACTTTCTCCTCTATGTGAGGGGAACCCTTGGATCTAGATCTTGGAGTTCTTAGTGTTCTCTTTCTTGTTCTTCCTCTCATTTTTCTCCCTAGCATTAGTTGCTTCGGTGGGATTTGAGAGAGAAGGACTTGGGCACTCCGTGTGCCCTTGCCATTGCATTTGGTGCATCGATTTGAGTTCTTCACGTGATACGTGGAAGTTACAAGTTGAGAAGCTTATTACTCTTGGGTGCTTGGTACCCTTGAGCTTGTTCCTCTTGGGTGCTTGGGCGCCCTAGATGGTTGTTGGTGTTCGAAGCTCAATCATTGTGGTGCAAAGCTCCGGGCAAGCGTCGGGGTCTCCAATTAGGTTATGGAGATCGCCCCGAGCAATTTGACGGGTACCGGTGACCGCCCCCAAGGGTTGCCAAAGTGTACAGGTTCGGTGACCGCCCCCAAGGGTTGCCATTTGTACAGGTTCGGTGACTGCCCTCAAGGGTCCCTTAGTGGAATCACGGCATCTTGCATTGTGCGAGAGCGTGAGGAGATTACGGTGGCCCTAGTGGCTTCTTGGGGAGCATTGTGCCTCCACACCGCTCCAAACGGAGATTAGCATACGCAAGGGTGTGAACTTCAGGATACATCGTCGTCTCCTCGTGCCTCGGTTATCTCTTACCCGAGCCCTTTACTTATGCACTTTACTTTGTGATAGCCATATTGTTTCTTGTCATATATCTTGCTATCACATAGTTGCTTATCTTTCTTAGCATAAGTTGTTGGTGCACATATGTGAGCCTAGTTGTTTTAGGTTTTGTGCTTGGCAAATTAACCACTAAGTTTATTCCGCATTTGTTCAAGCCTAAACCGTAATTATTTTAAAACGCCTATTCACCCCCCTCCCCCTCTAGGCGACATCCACGATCTTTCACTAGTGAGAAAAGTGACAAAAACATAAAATTCCTCTTTGACTTGTTTTCAAAAAAGACAAATTTCGGGTCAAAATAGTATGAATAGTGACCTATAATAGCAAATAAATTTTGTCTTTTTCGCTGTGAAGTCAAAATAGTTTTCTTTTTTTGAAAATGTGTATACTAGTGCGCAAGTAAGTCAACTTTATTCTAAAAATAGTTTCTTAACTATTTTGACTTTTTGTTTAACTATTAAAAATAAAACCCCATATAGGGTACATATGTACCCAAAAACTTATTTTTAGGGTGCTCTGGACTTTTTGGCTGTGTGCATCTAGCTATGCAGAGGCCGGGCTTTCTTTCAATATGATTGTATCATCTCGATATATCTATTCAATGAAAAGTCCTATATCAAAAAAAATGTACCCAGGAACCATTAGGTATTTCCCGCGGACGCAACCAGTTCCGACAAATCCATTGGGAAAATTAAGGTTAGTGCATGTAGTATTGCAGAGAGCAACTCAAGCAGTATCCCAAAATTTTGAAACATTGAACCCTTATATTAATACAGAGTAACGGTAGCTCAATCAATTAAAATGTTTTATTTCCCAGTCAAAATTTGTGGACGTATGTTCAAGGTATTTTCATCAATTTGGTTCTTCTTTTTGCAGGGATGATCAATTTGGTTCATGTTCTAGAAAAAATAAAACCAATTCTACACTCGTATGAATCTCCTGTTTACATCAGATGATTATTAGTGGTGATTTAGAAACAGAAACGGTTATTTCCCAGTCACCTACGAAAGAGTAATTTCTGACATAACCTCAAATTTCATCTTCCAGACCCCACTCTCCGATATATGATAAATATTTTATCAGCAGCATCGCTAATATCATAGTTCAACAAAAGTAAGCCCTCATTTGGCATTAAAACTTGCGTCCAAAATATTTATCGGCATTTTAAATGGTAATGGTTGCAAGCAATGGTACGATCTATCGAAAAAATGTCAATAAATTATACCATGAATTGACTTGCTAGAGTGGTTAGCATAAATCACCATTGGCAGCTCAAAAATAATAAAAATAAATAATCACTGTCCAGCATACATTCGTCACACAGGCAAGGCCAAGAGCTCACCCGCAAAAAAAAGAGGCAATGGCAGGAGCTACGCCATCGTGCGCTGCCTCATCGATTCCTCCTTTTTTATCTCCCGATCCCTAGCTTTCTCCTGCCTCCCCACGCATGAGTTGAGTTGGTGAGACCGAAAAGAAAGCATGGTGCAATCTTGCAGAGAAGTTGGTCTTCTTCTTGTTTGAATGAACAGAACTGCCTTTGGTTCATTGGTTGCAGCCTTGCAGAGAAGCAAAGATAAATCTGACAAAAGCTTTTTGTTTTTTTACCCAACCAACACGATAACCACCATTGCAGAACATTCTTTAAAACGGCCGTCAAGTCACACTTGTACTAGCCAGCTACTCGTTGCTCATGGTCTCTGAAAGAAAACAGAGTCCATTAGTAGTTGTCTAATATTATTGAATTGTATTTGAGTTAAATTTAAATGATTACATATCAATATGTATACTTTGGGTTAACACACTCTCCTTATATGCTTTCCAATGAAACTCGGAGTCAAGAGGCATTATGTTCCAACGAATATGTTGTCCATAACCAATATTATACCTTCCGATTAAGTCTGCTCCATCACTTTCTTCCATCCAATTCAACCTTCTTTGAAGATCAACCACAACCTCCTCAAGGCTAGGACTTGTGGGAAATACCATCACCACCGGCTTTTTTTTTTGGGTCACCATACTCCGCGTCTTCCTTCTCAAAGGAAACAAAGTCCACATGATGCACATTCACGGTCCTCGCCATCTACAATCATAAACACCAAAATGCATCAACAAAAATAGCAAAATTGGATGACCTAGGGTTTCCCCAAATCGCCACAATGCGGAATTTCAACCAATGAAAACAGGAAGAATGATGGAGAATACCTTGAGGGGTCGAAGGGGAGGATAAATCACTGATTTGGAGCTCCGGTCCACGAAATTTTATGGGCATTAGGGAGGGTCATGAGTGGGGCGGCTGGGGTGGAGAAGGGGAAAAGAGAGGGTTTGTGATGGGGAACAGAGGAGCCTGGCGCCCTGGGCAGGGGCGTCATGCTGCTGACCATGGCGCCCTGGCCTGGGGCGCTATGGGGCCATGCCCTGCCAACATGGCAAGTCATCGGCGACTCGTATGACGCCTTTGATCAGGGGATCATGTTGTTTACCATGGCGCTCCAGATGCGGGCGTCAGCCATTTCGTGAAATATTATTAAAACAAGGTCATTTTGTGCTGAGTTTTGACCAAAGGGCCAGTTTTGTCATTTTTCACCGCACACAAAAGCGCCTACATTTGTCCTAGCGTGGGCAGTGTCAGGTAGACAGAGCGAGCAGCCGAAGCAAAAGATTGGTTGGTTTGCTGTTTTTTTTTTTTTTGAGCATTGTTTGGTTTGCTGTTGATCCAGTGATACGCTGCTCCTGCTAGTACTGTACTAGGCATGAAACTGGCGAGAGAGCGAAAACAAAAGAGAAGAAAGCAGCCGTGGGCCAACCAAACGACACAAGACTTTCGGAGTGGGAAAAACGACAATGGACTTTTCTCTGGCTCTGAAACAGGAGCGACTGGGCGTGCAGGGGGCATACAAAAGCCATAGGCATCTCTCTGCATTAAGAGAAAATGAAAATAAATATTTTTTTAGGGAGGGGGGGGGGATGAAAATGAAACAGAGTAAATATCAGATGATCATATTTTTTGTGTTATACATTCGCACACTCAGCAATTATTTCACTTTTTATCAATGCTCCCGACTTCTCGGGCAGATTACTTTAGATCACCCAAACTACTGAAATGAAGGAGGCGCCGATTTAGTTGCAAACGTTGCCGCGGGTTGCCATCTGAACTCTTGCGGCACCGGTCAAGTTCGGTCAATGACTCAAGTACCAAATTCGATAGCAAAAAAATGGTCATTGGTTAAAAAGCTTTTTCAGGAATAGCGAAAAAAATTGGCACCGATTGGCATTTCTGCTATCTTTTGTGCCATTTGAAGATGTAGAAATGATGTTGTGTTTGAAAAGAAAACGATTAGTGATCCAATTGCGCTGATAAAAAATAAGCATGTCACTAGATAACAAGTTGGGCTATTTTGCAGATAAAGGAGGAAAACAAAATGATGCTGGCAGCAAGACTTATCAAAAAAGTGGCAAATGAGATGTACGGAGCTTCGCTGGTGTGACGTCCGGGATTGCTTTGCATTTGTGGCTAAAAGATTGCTCCTTCACAGTCTCCCTTGTCAATCAAGCTCGAACAAGTGTGGTGGAAAACTTGATTCCTTGATGTCTTACCCCAATTCTCTATGTTTACTTTATTTGCTAAAAACGTGTCCTCATCTATAGCATAATCTTCACTTTCTCACCACTAAAGGATTTTAAACATATAGTTTGAAAGTTATTTTTTTTGACTCTTACTGATATTTTAAGCCATTAGTAGTTGCCAAAAAATATAATTATAAATATCATCTAGTGATGATTGATTTTGATATGGCTGATCTACATACTTGAATGATTTACCATAATATTTACCTTGCCGTCTAAGGCCTCGTTTGATATGCAGTATTGGTGAAGTGTAGGGACATGAAAACTAGAGGAATAGGATGCCATGTCCAGTGAAATCCCACGGATTGCAAAACAGAGGAATTCTCACACAACTGCTATTTGCTTGTTATACAGGAAAACCACTGGAACTCATGAGCAAGGCACCGGCGCGCGCACACACGCGTTTTCTTCCCGCCAGGAATTTTCCATGAAGTTTGACCTCGTTTTGTTTTTCCTGTGAAACTGAACTATGGAACACAATATTGTTCGAACAACATCGCAGGAAAGTTTCCAGAAGATCCAAATCCTACAAAAAATCGTCTGCAAATCCTACAAATCAGACGAGCCCTAAGGTGTCAGTATCAGCAAATTCGAAGCAGCAGTCCACAAATCAACTGAGTGCTCCTATTTGACGCCCTTTGGCGTCCAATAGTTGAGCTTTCGCACAAGTCATCCTAATTGGGTTGGTCCAACAGTGAGATAACACTGTACGTAGCAGCGTCCTGTAGCGAATTTTTTCAGCCTCTTTAGTTGGTTTCACATATTAAAATGCGGAATTTTCGGAGCAAGAACATTTTTGAAAAATTTCAGCCAATTTTGAGTTCTTCAAACTATTTTTAAACATTTCGAACAATCTTGCCAACATTTCTTTAGTTTACATGAAGATTTTTCTAATATATGGTGAACATTTTTGTAAGTATATTATGAACATTTTATAAATACATATTGAAAATAAATGATAAATAATTTTATAATACATATTGAGTATTGTTTGAAATTCCAGACAATTTTGAACAAATATTTAAATAACTGAAAAGTGCGAACATTTTTATTGAAATTGTGGAACATATTTTTAAATGTAAGAGTTTTGAATTTCTGAACAAAATTTAACATTTAACTAATTTCTAACTTTTTTGAAAACATGAACATTTTCTTGGAAAAGAACAGAATAAATACTTTGGTTTTGAATTGTTCGAAACAAAAAAAATACCGAACAAAAAACCACTTAGAAAAGAACACAAAACATGTTCGAGTGAAGAACAAACAAAACTAGAAGAAGAAAAATGAGCCGTACAAAAGTACCCCCTCCCCGCGGAGAAAAATACCCAGAAATGGGCCGGTCCACCTCGCTCCACCGCAAATAAGATTCGCCAAATCAACTAGTATAACACTCTATTCTCAAGGATCTAGGCCCAATCTAGAGAGTTTACCAGATGTGATTTTATCTTTGAAGTCCGACAGATGAATGTTGATGCTCATAATTTAGTTAAATTTTGTACTTCCATAGGGGCAAGGCGCCACTTGTGGCTGGGTGTACCCCATGATCCCTATGTTATTTCTGTATAAGCCGAAACACCAGTCAATAAAGTTTGGTTTACCTCTCAGAAAAATACTCTATCCTGAAAAAAAAAAACTAGTCAAATACTCTTTGTGTAAAAAAAACTGGATATCATCTGAGTGTAGTCCTCTCTATAAACAAGTGAAATGTTATCTTGTGTAAGGTTTTATTTTGTACTTGGGCTCAATTAGGCTGACTCGTCCCTTTGAACTAAAATGATCAAACAAAATAAAGAAAAACAAAAATTAAAGTGAAGTTAAAAACTTTAACTATGCTTGAAAATTTAGAAAAGTTTGACAATATTTTTCATGAATGAACACAAAATAAAAATAGTAGACCATGCCTTAAATAGAATTACAGCGAGGATAAAAAGGTTCCATATAAGTGATACTTTGGAAGATTCTCTGGTCTCTGATGCAGACACTGGGAACAGTAGCACGAGCTTGCTATGTTCAACCGGTTTGGTGACAATCTAGCAGTAGTATTTGTGCTACACAAGTGTGGGCATGGTAAATCCCTGTTGTGTAGCCGGTGGCTGGCGAGCTGTTCTTTTCTTTGCACTCCCTCGGTCTTTATATAATCCACGTGTTAGTTTTGGTCAAAGTCTAGCTTTATAAACTTTGATAAAAATTATAAGCAAATTGACATATACATTAACAAATCAATACCATTAGATTATTTTACTTTGGCATCATACATATTTTTTATGGTAATTATTTATATTGTTTTCTATAACTTGGTTAAAGTTTACGAAATTTGTCTTCAGTCAAACCTGATATATATAGTAAATAAAAATGAAGAAAATATGACACAAACTTCGCAATAAATTCGGCACAAGAGTGTGCCGTCGGCCTGCCGCCTATTCTACTCCAGCATGTCGTGCACGAGGTCAACCTATATGGGTGCACGAGGTCAACCTATATGGGTTACGGCCGGTGCTAGGAAACTAGGTGTATTATAGCATACGGGTAGTTGCCATGCCGTTTTGTTGGGTCATTTGTAAAATTTCAAACTCTTCATCTAAGTCTGTGTGCATCAATCAACAAGAGGCTGGTGATTATCTTCCTTTTGTAAAGAAAAAAAAAGTACCCCCTCCTTTCCGATTTATAGGACTCAATTCAAAAATCTCTCCAACGAGGTAGATGATGAGTGGTCGAATACTTTTTGTAGTTTGCAAAATCACCTAATTAATGCGTTTGTTTTCCTTAAAAAATTATGTTTATGAATTCATTAATTGCAATGCATGCATGCATAAAGTACATGCATTGATCAATTTTCTCTTAATTCTTGCATGCAATGATTTAATGCACATTGGAATCTGAACATGTGATGTGAAACAATCAAATTGAGTCTTATAAAATGGAAAAACTAAAATTTTGAGATAAGTCTTATAAACCGGAAAGGAAGGAGTGTATGTGGTAGGAGTAGTGATAAGCAAGAAACAGTTAAACGTAGTGAAACTTTGGACTGAAAATCGACAGAGATTGAAAAATATCAGAGTTCTCTAGTATTCAGTTGAGTTCATCCACCGGCTCTACTCATCCTGGCTACAGAACCCACTGCTTCTTGTCATACTTGGTGGATGCACATGCTCTCCTGTGCCGGCCATTGGCGTGGATCATCTGCTGGGTGGGTGCAGTCGAGGTAGTCGGAGCACCGGAGGCCGTGACATGCGCCGACGAGTCATCTGGCCATCATCAGGTGAACGTGAGCACGAAATGCGTCGGCAACGTTAGAGAAAAAAATAAATCAATCAACGAGCTAATCAGGCGGCCGGAGCGCGCCCCATGTCCTCGGCGCCGCTCTCCTACTACCTCGCCAGCGCTCGTACCCCTCCAGCGCGTGCTCCGCCCGCCGCCGCGCGCGCTCCTCGGGCCCCAGGACATGCTGCTCGGCGGCGAGCTCCGCGTTTGCCTTCCCCCGTTCTGCGTCGGCTTCTGCCGCGCGCTGCACTGCGGCGAGCTCCGCCTTCGCCGCCTCCAGCTGCTCCCGCAGCGCCGCGACCTCCGCGTCCCGCGCCGCCAGCTTCTTCTCCAGCTCCAGCGCGTAGCCCAGGGAGTACGACGCGTAGTTCGCCGCCTGCAAACAGTCAGTGCGGTCGATTGGACTCCGGGCAGCCCGATGAATAATTCGCCGTTGCATTTGCCGGCAAGACATACCCGCAGAATCGCAGCGTAGCTTGACCTCACGACGTCGGAGGGCTCCTTCGCCGCGAACGCGCGCTCCTGCAGCGGCGCCACGGCGCCCTGCAGCAGCTCCCGTGCAGCCCCCCAGCCCGTGGCGTCTCCGTCGTGCCTGCTGGGGAAGCCCGGCGGCGACGAACACATGCCGGACAACGGCGTGTTCAGCAAAGAATGAGCTGAACTGTCCTCGCCGTTGGCTTCTTCCAGGCCCCTCTTCTTCCCGCACAAAGGAGGCGGCGCTGGCGCGTTGCTGCCCGGCTCGGCTTTCGCCTTCCTCGCCGACGCCGACGCTTGCGCGGCCGCCTTCTCCGCGAGCATAGTCCTCATCATGTCGTAGGCGGAGGGATCCATACCTAGATAGCACTCAACAGCAAGATGAGCGCTCGAAATAAACAGGGGAATCAGAGGGAATTCGATGTTCAGTTACCTTTGGAACTGAAATTGACACTAGTAGTAGTAGAAGAAGGCGGCGTCGGAGATGCGGCGGGGATCATGGCGATGGCCGCACGGTTGCCATCGCACAGACATGTCTTGATATCAACGGAGGCGCCGCCGTAAGCGCGCAATAGCTTCGCCGCGGATTTATTTTCCTCGCTGGTGAGGGCCGGATTTACGAAGGAGCTCATGGACGGCTCGCCCCACTCCACGGGGCAAGGCCACGGCTCCGGCGAGGAGAGGAAGAAAAACAATTTCTTCCAGTCCATGGGTGTCCCTGGCATCCCCGTGAAGCGCAAGCCGGCGCCGGAGCTGTCCCTGGCTCGGAAACAGTACCAGCCTTTGTGCTTCTTGTTGACGATGGAGAGCAGGAAGAAGCGCCGGAACACGGCCAGCGACGGCGGCACGCCGGCGGAGTTGCAGAGCGCGAGGAATCCCGCCATGGCTCGCCACGCGTTGGGCATGAGCTGGGCCGGCGCGATGCCGAAGTGGACGAGCACCTCGCAGAAGAAGCTGGGCAGCGGGACGCGCATCCCGGCCTCCAGGGCGTGCGCGTAGACGCAGATGGACCCCGGCGGCGGCCGCGTGCAGGCGCGGCGGTCGTCGCCGGCGGGGCGCGCGGCGTACACGCTCGGGATGCCGTGCTTCTTGCGGAGGTTGTCGACGTCTGCCTGCGTGCGCAGGGAGGACACGAGGCGCTCGTCGCCGGTGGGCCTCGACGGCAGCACAGCTTCGGCGTCGTCGATCTCGGCGGCGGTGGCGACGCCGTTGTCCGGGTCGACGGAGGAGGAAGGCATCGCGCGCGTCACCTGCACTCAGTCCTGTCGTCGTGTGGCAGGGGCGGTGCGCAGCGGAAAGATGGAAATGTGCGTACAAAGTGCAATGACTCTTTTGGACTTTGGTGGTTGGTCTTTATTTTTCCCGGGATGTTTCTAGGTGTTTTATGAGGCGTTTCTATATAAAATTTCCAATTACCTAGGAATAATATTTGGGTCAGTCGATTTTTCACATGAAGAAAGCAGCAGCCGGAGGAAGGAGCGGCCATCGGCTCGCCGGAGAAGCCCCCTGGGTCCTGGTAGGCTCACCGGCTGTCTATCTTAGGGCGGCAGACTCACCCAGTTTCTACCTTAGGGTGCCAGGCTTGCCCGGCGTCTATCTTAGATGTCAGGCTCGCCCGGTGTCTATATTAGGGGGAGAGGGGAGGGGTCAGGTTTGCCGAAAAAATCTACTCACTGTCGAGGTTAGAGGGATGGTCGGGGCGGCGGCTGAGGGGAAGACGGGCGACGGAGACCGGTGGTATGTGGGGTGGTTTCGAGGAAGAAGGTTGGGCGGGAGAATAAAGAAAGCGATCTAGCCATTCATTTGGTATCTAACGGCTTAAAACCAAGTGATTGACCCAAAAATTATTTTCAGTCGAGTGAGGACTAGCCAGTCCCTAAAGCTTATAGTTCCTCACAAGTAACAACAGAGATTATAAGGTAGGGAATGAGAAACGGAAAAATTCAAGAAAAAAAGGAAGAGAATGAGAAACTAAAATTTACGACTCATTGCGGAAGCAATCATCTGAAATGTGAAAAGAAATGGTGTGAGTGTTTAGTGGTAACAAAAAGGATCATGTGAAAATACTATACATGTGAATCATGAACCTATGACAAATTTGTGTGTAGGTGCCATAGTACTTAGGTTTTATTTTCTCATCTTTTTGTCTATCGCTTTGAGTCGGTGTGTGTGTCAACAATAATTATAATTTCGAGATGTATGGTTACAAAATGGATTGCGTATAGAAAACAAATGTATTAGTTGAAAACCCGCTTGTTCTCTTCGGGACAATAGATGAATTGACAGCCTGACATATCACATTGCTGGATTCCAATGTGTGCTCCGATGAGCTTAACTAGGGGTCGTTTCTTGCACAAATGCCCTGTAGGGATTATGTCTCACATATGTATAGGTGAGCACTCAGATAGTGTCAAAGCTCTATTAGACCTTGTACAATGGAAGGTGTTTAGAGAGATGCTTAGAAAAAATAAAACGATTTTTTCGGAAGCACCGATGCCTATTTCTACAAGAGATGCGCTTAGTTAAACGTCTATCCTGTATAAATAAGCACCGGTGCTGAAGAAAGTCTGATTTATTTCTTTAAGCACCTCCCCTAAGCATCTCCCATTGTACAAGGCTTTAATGGTTAGGATTGCTTTGGTGGATCAGAAGGCACTCACGGTGGTGCGGCCACAATGACGAGTCATTGGGTCAAGGGTGTGATGGATGGTGGGGGGTTGATGAGGCTCACGGTGCTTGAAGATGTGCTTTGTCTGCGAACGTCTATTCTGTTGGATTGGTTTGTCATAGTATTCATTTTGTTTAGTGGTGCTTTAAGCTTAGTTATCTGGTTTTACATGCATTTTTCATATGATTTTCCTTAATTAGCTAAGTCCGTGTAGTTTTCATGTTAGTTTCTCTTATAAATGGGCCGACATTTCCCCTCCCAAAAGTCTCCAACTGTTTCTTTGTTAAATTTTTTTTTGAGTAACTCTCTTTGCTAATAAATAATCCATCGTTGTGATTTCATAAAGAAAGGAAGTACTCGAACCGATCACACACAAAATATCCAAGGAGCAGCAGTACATGTAGCTAGTTCTCGAGTTTTTTTGTCACTGGACAAGAAAAAGACTAAGGCGGGGCATGTGCATCTTTTTTCTCAAAAAGGGACTAGATTCCACTATCAAAGGATAACAGAACGAAGAAATGAAAGCTGAAAAAAAAATCCACATAACACTGCCGCAAGGAGCTAACAGGAAAATCAAAACAGAGGCATGTGATTGTGCATGAGAACTTCTGGATTGTCCCATTTCTTACGAATCCTCCTTCTACAATCGGTTTAAAAGGATTTCATATGTGCATTTATGTGTACTCCATCTAAAACATCAATCGACATCATAATTCACAGGTGATGTAACTAGGGAATGTCTAGGACAAATGTAAGTGAATTTTTTTGAAGTTTAAGTAACTCTTTACCACAAAGCTAAAGTGCAATTGCAAAATAAACATAGAATCGCAACAAATATGCCAAAAAAACAAAAACAAGTAAAAATAATGAAAATGCGACTACACATTTTTTTTGTGGGAAAAATTCCGATCTATTTCATCTTCATGGTAGTACAACCAACAACAAAAATAATAAAAAAATACATCTAGATTCGTAGACCACCTGGAGGTGAGTACAAGCACAGAAGCGAGCCGAAGGCGCGCCGCCATCGTCACCCCTCCCTCGCGGAGCCGGCCAAAACTTGTTGTAGAAGACAATCAGGAAGTCGCCGTGCGAAGGCCTCATAGAACCAATGCACAAGAACAACAATGGCCATAGATCGAAAGAATCCAACATGAAGACATATGAACGTCAACAAACGACGACCAGGTCCAAACAAATCCACCAAAGACAAATGCGCTACACACCTTCACACGCCCACAGACGATGCTAGACATACCACCGGCGCGGGGCTAGGCGCGGAAAACCCTTGTTCCATCTTCAAGGAGCCGGCACCGTCTCGTCTTCCTGAGCATAACACAAACCCTAACAAAACTCGAAGAAATATCTAAAAACAGAGACCTCCCATCGACAAAGGCTGGGATCCACAACGCCACCATGGCCCTAAGGCCATCGGAGATGAGCCGAACCGTCGGCGACGCTGAACCCTAGGCTTTTTTTTAGAGGAGGATGGTGCATCTACACTACACAATTGAAGAAGCGCAACTGCACAAAAGAAACCATAATAGCGAAAAATAGAAAAAAAAACACAAAAACAAAATGCGGTTACTATAATTTCACGAAAGTGAGCGTTCTTTTTAAATGGGTGAAACTTCACAAATTGACTTTGATTTTTCAAAAAAAAAAGATAACAAATGTACTTCACAAAGTGACGGGAAGCAAGCACAAAGTGAGTAGGCCACCTTTATAAATACCTAGAAGTTGAAAAACATTCCAGATGCGTATGATTTAGCAAATAAAGATTAAAATCGAAGCCTATGGTTTAGCACACTTGAATTCAATCCCAGATGGGGCCTCCATGATAGAGGGCAGGGGCCAGAGGTCACCGGGAACTTCTCTTTCATCTTTCCATTTTTGGCCAGGACGGATGGGACGAGTGTCTGGAGATAATGCTGGAGCTGCTTCGTTGAAATAGATAAAAGCTGGAGGTGCTTCGTTCCAGAAAAGAAAAGCTGGAGCTGCTCCAAGAGTCAAGTAATGCAATAATGGCCTGCGCCATGAAACGTGTCGAGGAGGCATGACACCGGTGAGAAGTGAGAGCCGAAAATGGAGTGATGATCACTATCCCTAGTGTGGTGCAGTGCAAAGGCAGGTCAGCAACTGTGATCTCACGATCCGACGCCCGTGGGTGCACGCCTGACCTATGGGAAGACTGGGCATAGGCTCATGTCATGGCACATGGTATGCGGCAGTGGCCAGTGGCAGCTCGCCTGAGCCGGGGTTGCGGTGCGTCCTGCGTGCGCTTGGGGCGTTGGGCGAAGCTGCTGCACGCAGGGAAGGACCTGAGGCGAGCGCTGCGTCCAGCGTGTGCTTGTGGCGTCGAGCCGAAATAAAGTTTGAAAAATAAAAAATTATTCACGATTTTGAAAAACGTATTCGAGTAATTGATCAAAGTTTAAGGTTCACAAATTTTTTAAAAAAAGTCATGCAATAAGAAAAATATTCATTGATTCAAATCAAAAAATGTTCATCAAAATCAAAAAGTGTTTGTGAATTTCAAAAAATATTCCATAATTTCCAAAATTGTTCATCGATTCACAAAAGGTTCACGGGATTCAAAGAAAATGTTCACAAATTTGTAAAAAAAAGTTCAGAAATTAGAAAATTGTACGTTATTTCAGAAAAACAAATTCCAAAAACAATGTTCGTCAATTCATAAAATGTTCACCCATTCCAAAAAATATTCACGCATTCCAAATAATGTTCACAATTTAAAAAAAATCCATGAATTTAGAAAATGTTTGCATATTAAAAAATGTTCATAATTCGAAAGATATTCATGATTTTTTTTACAATATCGTAAATATCAGAAAGTGTTCATGCTTTTTAAAAAACACAAATTTGAAAGATGACCACAAAATGGACAAATGAAAGAAATAAAAGGAAAAAAGAAAAGAAATGACTAACATAAAAAAAGATAAAGAAAGACGAAAATGGAAAAGGAAATATTGAAAATGAAAAATAAAAGCATAAAAAACCTGCGACAGAATATTATGTAACCTACCCAAAACTGGGGGAAAAGCGAATGGGTTGGGCCAAAAATGTGCATGCGGGGAGCTGGGTGGTGCATTCGTGGTCACAAACTATCGATCCACGAGCTAAATAGTACTAGTAAATAGCACGTGCCATGCACGTGTAGAGATAGTTATTAACACACATACATGTGGGTAATTTTAAGTAGTATCATATTTCACAAAAGAAATTAAGTAGTATCATGATTTGAACTAATTAATTATTAATTATAAAACTTTGCACGATTTAATAAATATATCCATGTAATACCGAATTTACACAATATAGAATACCATAAGAAAAAGGATACCAGGTTCGTCCTCAAATTTGTCTTAATAAAGTTTAAGTTTAACTTCAGTTCAAAACTGCGATACTTACTATGGATTCAGAGGAAATATTAGATTGAGCAACAGAGAGAGTACTGTTTGCAAGTTATTTACCGTTAGAAAAAAAATAATAATTTAAACATTAATTCTGTCTGTTTTGCAGATCAGAGTTTTTTCACAGAATTGTTGATAAAAACTAAGGCTGTGTTCGGAACAAAGGGAAGCAAAACACAAGGTTGGAGTGAAACAAAGGAAATGTAATGGAATAGCAATGCATAACATTGGAAAGGAAAAATCTGTATAGGCATGCAGACCAGGCGTTCGGAACGAAGGAAAGAAAACCGAGGGAAATCAACTCACATGGCCCCCTGTAGCGATTTTTAAACAGATCAACTCCTCACATCCATCCTTCTGGATGTGGGTCCTGACATGTACGTATCGACACTGACATGGGCCCTTCCATAAAAAAAACCGCACATGGGCCCCAAGGTGCATGGTTCAGCAGCTTTTCCTTGCGTTGCCTCGGCCACTGTGAGAAAAAGAGCTAGGACTGGATGTTCATTTTTCCCGTGAAAACACGGGCACGTAAACCTTTCCACAGGATCGGTAGATGCACATTGCTTTGTACCGAACGACCTAAAAGCTAAAAGCTAGCGATTCCTTCGGAAGGAGTTTCCTTCGGTTTTCCTCCATTTTTCCTGCATCCGGAACATGGTCCAAGAAAACAAGGGTAATAAATATTTTTTAAATAAATTTATAAGAGAAAGTAAAAGCTATTTAAATGTACATATATTACATTTTCACTGTTTGCCACTTTTTAATTCTGTTTTAGCTTGTGCGCCTTTACCCAGGCTACACCATCACATGCTTTCTCTCTCTCGTCATGATGCGTACTTGCTAGTTGCTACTCCTAGTACTCCTCGTGCTACTCTACTCTACTCCTGCATGCATCACCGGAGTCTGCTGGAAAATTCTGGATAGTGGCTTGGCTACAAAGAACGCAAGAAGAGTCACATGCACATCCTAGAAAGTACGACTACATCTGAGAGTGGCAGACTGGCAGCACGGAGAAATGGCCCAGTGAATCCCTGCAATGTAGGCTATTAGATTGACATATCCAACGATTCATATGCAGCCACGTATATCGGTAACACAAGCCATTTAATTTGAGCCGCCCGATTAGGAAGATCGAACGGTCCATACGACTTGCTCCTCGTATATTATATAGGAGTATAGATATTGGCTGCTAGTCTACAGTGATGCAAGGCTTAAAAAATGAAAAGATTATAATTATATGATCAGTATGCACTATTGGCCTATCCTGGCCCAATGGGCTAGCTCAGCTACTAGTCGCGTGGAAGGTAATACCGCATGAAACATGTGGTACACTCTTGAGCATGACAAATCACAATGAATCACAAAATATATTTGTGTTTGCTTCTGCTAAGACTAACATGGTTTCAATTTGAAAGGCACTCAACAACATGTCATGATGTATTTTTGTAACATCCAAATTTTTTAATTTGGAATGTTCTACATAGATCATTCTTGCATATCATATTTTATTGTATTTCGTCTCGCGATCCTCGAAATCCTAAGCAACTCAATGACCCTCGGAGAGAGTTGGGGATTTCCCCGGTTTTCAAATTTGATTTTTATCAAATATTGAAATGAGGATTTTTGGTTTTAATTATTTTTATCTCCGAAAATATTTCATATTAAAGTATATGAGAGGAGATAATATGACTTCTTCAAAATAATTGAAATATTGGAGGAAAAATACTAAAATCAAATATTTGTTTTTATTTGGATTTTATTGCAATTTTGTTCGCATTAGAAAAATTGCACATTTTCAAAATTGCATTTTAGGGCCAAGAAAATGTTCATCTCGTTCTAAATATTTTATTTAGACGGTGAAAATTTGTTTTGACATTTTTAGATTTTAATTTTATTTTTCTAGGATTTTTTTTTCTGTTCGGCGAAATTGTTAAAAAAAAGTCTTACCCAACCGGGCCGGCACATCTTCCCCGCCGCCTCGTCCCGCGCCAGTACAGCGTCGCCGCCGCCGCCGACTCGGACGGAGTTTGAGCCGGACTCCGCCTCCCCGCTGCCTTGCCCCCTCCCCTCTTTAAATACCCAAGCCCCCCCCGCCACCCACCACCCACCCCCGCCGCCCGCAGCCCCGCCACCGCAGCCGCGCCACTCCGCCTCGCTCCGCCGCCTCGCGTCGCCGCCACCACGCCGCCTCGCCCCGCCGCCGCTCCCGCGTCTTGCCGGACCCGACGAGGTAGCCGTTCGCCGCCAGTTTTTTATAAAAAGAAACCGTTTCGGTTTTTTTGAAAAACCTAATTCTTTTTTAGATCGGTTCACCGGTTTTTCCCGGTTCTTCTCTTTAGTGGACGTTCGTCCGTACGTCCTTTCTAACGAACGGTTTTCGCTCGTTAGTTACAGACAACGAACACTCATTCGTTAGCCTATTCGTCAACTTTCTTTTATCGGATTTTTCCGCGATTATTTCTCATCGCGATTTCTGATCCGATTTCCGTTTCAGTTTATCTTTTCGCTCGTTTATCGGAATCATGCGATTCAAGCGCCTAGATCTTCGTCTCGAGACCCTCTTTCTGTTTAATCAACTTAAACAAGATTTTGCTACTGTAAAATTTGACCTTAGTCCATATTAGTAAACAGATCTTGTTTCTTTCGCCGTTCGAGTTTCGTTGCTCCGTTTGATTTGATTCTTTTTGCAAACCGGAGTTCCTAAGTTGAACTTTCTGTTAGATCTTCTTATTTGAGATTTATCCGTGCTTATTTGCTTGATTGCTTATGCATGCTATTGTTTGTTTGTGATAGAATTCCCGGAGTGCGAAGCGTGTTATTTGGAGTCCCTAGGTTTCGCGGATCATCAGCAAGGCAAGTTGTGACGCCCCCGATTTGACCGTACACTAATCATACACGCAAATGTGTACGATCAAGATCAGGGACTCACGGGAAGATATCACAACACAACTCTACAATTAAAATAAGTCATACAAGCATCATATTACAAGCCAGGGGCCTCGAGGGCTCGAATACAAGAGCTCGATCATAGAAAAGTCAGCGGAAGCAACAATATCTGAGTACAGACATAAGTTAAATAGGTTTGCCTTAAGAAGACTAGCACAAACTGGGATACAGATCGAAAGAGGCGCAGGCCTCCTGCCTAGGATCCTCCTAAACCACTCCTGGTCATCGTCAGCGGGCTGCACGTAGTAGTAGGCGCCTCCCGAGTAGTAGTAATCGTCATCGACAGTGGCGTCTGGTCCTGGGCTCCAATGTCTGGTCACAGCAATCGGGTATAGAAAGGGGGAAAAGAAGGAACAAAGCAACTGTGAGTACTCATCCAAAGTACTCGCAAGCAAGGAGCTACACTACATATGTATGCATTGGTATCAAATGGACTAAGGGTATCATATGTGGACTGAACTGCAGAATGCCGGAATAAGAGGGGGATAGCTAGTCCTATCGAAGACTACGCTTCTGGTAACCTCCATCTTGCAGCAGGAGAAGAGAGTAGATGGTAAGTTCACCAAGTAGCATCACATAGCATAATCCTAACCGATGATCCTCCCTTCGCCGCCCTATGAGAGAGCGATCACCGATTGTATCTGGCACTTGGAAGTGTGTATTTTATTAAGTATCCGGTTCTAGTTGTCATAAGGTCAAGGTACAACTCCAAGTCATCCTGTTACCGAAGATCACGGCTATTCGAATAGTTTAACTTCCCTGCAGGGGTGCACCACATTTCCCAACACGCTCGATCCCCTTTGTCCGGACACACTTTTCTGGGTCATGCCCGGCCTCGGAAGATCAACACGTCGCAGCCCTACCTAGGCACAACAAAGAGGTTAGCACGCCGGTCTAAATCCTATGGCGCAGGGGTCTGGGCCCATCGCCCATTGCACAGCTGCATGTTGCATACACGGCCGGTGAGCAGACCTAGCCTCCCTTATACAAGAGCAGGCGTTCCAGTCCAACCCGGCGCGCGCTGCTCAGTCACTGATGTCACGAAGGCTTCGGCTGATACCACGACGTCGAGTGTCCATAACTGTCCCCGTGTAGATGGTTAGTGCGTATAGGCCAGTGGCAAGACTCAGATCAAATACCAATATCTCGTTAAACATGTTAAGTATCCGCGAACGCCGACCAGGGCCAGGCCCACCTCTCTCCTAGGTGGTCTCAACCCGCCCTGTCGCTTCGCCTCAAAGTAACAGTCGGGGCCGTCGGGAACCCAGGCCCACCTCTACTGGGATGGAGCCACCTGCCCCTTCAGCCCCAACCCCGAACAATATCATAAGTAATGTTCAGTACAAAGTATATAGCATATGCCCGTGATCACCTCCCGAAGTGATCACGGCGTAGTAGTATCGCTTGGCAGACGGACAAGAGTGTAGGGCCACTGATGGAACACTAGCATCCTATACTAAGCATTAGGATAGCAGGTAAAGGTAACAACAGTAGTAGCAAGGACAAACTATGCATCCGAATAGGATTAACGGAAAGCAGTAACATGCTACACTACTCTAATGCAAGCAGTATAGAGAAGAGTAGGCGATATCTGGTGATCAAGGGGGGGGGGCTTGCCTGGTTGCTTTGGCAAGAGAGAGGGGTCGTCAACACCGTAGTTGTACTGGGTAGCAGCGGCGTTGGTCTCGGTGTCTAGCGAGAGAAGAGGGGGAAGAAACAATAAATATAATGCAAACAAATGCATGACGATGCATGACATGACAAAGCGTGATGCTAGGTGTGTCCTAACGCGGTACGAGGTGGTACCAGTGAAGGGGGAAAACATCCGGGAAAGTATTCCCGGTGTTTTGCGTTTTCGGACAGATGAACCGGAGGGGGAAAGTTGCGTGTTTGCTATGCTAGGGATGCATGGCGGACGAACGAGCTACGTATCCGGATTCGTCTCGTCGTTCTGAGCAACTTTCATGTTGAAAATAATTTAATCCGAGTTACGGATTAAAATATATGATTTTCTAAAGATTTTATTAATTTCTGGAATTTAATTAATTATTTAATTTAATTCAAAATTGGATTTATGACATCAGCATGATGTCATGCTAACGTCAGCAGTCAACAGGGGTTGACTGGGTCAAACTAACGCGTGGGTCCAGTGGGACCCACCTGTCATACTCTATTAGGTTAATTAGGGTTTAGTTAATTGATTAGGTTAATCTAATCAGGATTAATTAGTTTAATTAATCAATATTAATTAATTAATTTATTATTCATTTTAAACCTTTTTTTAAAACGTTCTGGGCATGGGGGCCCACTGTCATAGGCCCCAGGGGGGGCTTGCGGGCGACGGGTTTGTGGGTGCAGGGGCGCCGCTGGTTACGGGCGCAGGCACCCATCGGGGCGGGCGCGTGTGTGCGCCGGAGCGCCGGCGCCGGGCGTGTGGTCGCGGCGCGGCTCGTCGGCCGGGCACGACAGGTGGAGGCGACTCAGGGCAGCGGCGCGCGTGCGCTAGGGCGGTGATGGCGCGTCCGGACGAAGACGAGGCGGGTGCGGGGAGCAGGATGCAGGGGGCGAGGGGAAACGGCGGGCCGAGCGTGGCTTCGGCCAAGGCGGCCATGGGCAGGGACGAGGGGAGCCGGGCGCGCCCTTGGCCGACAGTAGGCGTGGGCGGCGTGGGGCGTCCGTGGCCAGGCGGGCTTGAGCAGCGGCAGGAGCAGCGATGGTGGCTGCGGGCAAGCGCGAGGGAGCAGCAGCAGGTCCACGGCGGCGCGTCGTCGTGGCCAGCGACGCGCGCGAGCAGACGATGGGAAGGGCGCGGTGATGGGCGCGGGGAGCACGGTCGGGAACGGTGCCGTGGCATGCACGAGACAGGGAAGAGAGGAGAGGGCGTGGCCCTCACCGTACGATGCAGGGGTCAAGGGCAGCGGGCTCGACGGAGGTCGGGGAGGTCCGACGAGGGAGAGGACGAGGCGGCGGCAGTCCGGCGACGACGGGCGAAGACGTAGGGGATGGGCGTCGGCGTCGAGGCGCGTTGGGGCGGCGCGGGATCTGGCCCCTCCCCGATCCAGTCGAGTGGGGGGCGCCTGGGAGGAGGCAGGGGGCGGCGTTCGACGGGGTGGAGGTCCGGCGGCGGCGGGCGTCGTCAGGGAGGCGGGGTGGGTCGTTCCCCTTCCCGATCCAGATCTGGATCGGGGGGAAGGAGAGAGCGATGGGGGGGTGAAAGTGGGATGCGGGGCGACGGGTGGTTAGGGTTTCGGGGAGGGAGTGGATAAGAAAGAGTGGGGAAGTGGCCGGCTGGGCCTTTGCCCATTTGGGCCGGTGGCCTAGTCGGTTGTGGCTTGGTGGGCCGAAGCCCAAGGGGCCGGGTTTTTTTGTCTTCTGCTTTTGTATTTTCTTTTCTTTTATTTCTTTTCCTTTTCCGTTTTATTTAGTTTAGGGCATTTAGGTATTTTGTAAAATTGTGTCTTCTACACCATAATTACCTATGCCACTTTTGGCACTGTCCGAACATTTTTGTTTCAACTTTTAAAAACTTTTGTTGTTTGCGATTTTTTTGAATTGATTTTTGAATTGGTTTGAACTAACGAAAGTTTAGCAACAGTAATCAAAGATGACATGGCATCATTAGGAGAGTTTTACTGTAGCCTAATTATCCGGGCGTTACAAATATCCTCCACTACAAGAAATCTCGTCCCGAGATTTAGGAGGTAGAAGAAAACAGTGCGGGGTATTCATCACGCAGGCGGTCCTCGCGTTCCCAAGTGGCTTCGTCTTCAGAGTGATTCGACCACTGGACTTTGAGGAACTTGATCGCCTTCTGACGTGTGCGGCGTTCAGCTTGGTCGAGAATGCAGACCAGATGCTCTTTATAGGAGAGGTCCTGTTGCAATTCGAGCACTTCATGATCAACTGCTCGGATTGGATCCTTGAAGCAACGGCGGAGCTGTGATACGTGGAACACATCATGAACCTGAGAAAGGTTCGGCAGAAGCTCTAGTTGATATGCCACTTTTCCACGCCTTTTGAGAATAGTGAATGGGCCAATATAGCGAGGAGCTAGCTTGCCCTTGATCCCGAAGCGGTGAGCACCCTTCATTGGTGTAACTCAAAGATAAGCCTTTTCGCCAGGTTGATAGACCATGTCTTTGTGATGACGGTCATACTGACTTTTCTGACGTGACTGAGCAGTCTTGAGATTCTCGCGAATAATGCGAACTTGTTCTTCGGCCTGTTGGATAATATCTGGACCGAAGAGTGGACGTTCCCCAGTTTCTGACCAGTTCAGAGGTGTTCGACACTTTCGTCCATATAGCACTTCGAAGGAGGACATCTTCAGACTAGCTTGATAGCTATTATTATAAGAGAACTCGGCATATGGAAGAGATTCCTCCCATTTCTTGCCGAATGAAATTACACAAGCTCGAAGCATATGTTCGAGACCTTGGTTGACACGTTCAATCTGTCCTTGCGACTGAGGATGAAACGCCGTACTGAACGACAGATGAGTTCCCATAGCTTCTTGGAAACTTGCCCAAAATCTTGAAGTGAATAAGCTGCCACGGTCTAAACTGATAACCAGTGGAATACCGTGAAGTGAAACAATTCTGGACATGTAGAGAGTAGCAAGCTGACTAGTAGTGATTGTCTCTTTGACCGCCAGAAAGTGTGCAACTTTAGAAAGCCGGTCAATGACGACACGAATAGCATCGTTACCTTTCTGCGATTTGGGAAATCCAGTGACGAAGTCCATTTCACCATTTCAACATGGTCCCATTTCCATTCAGGAATAGAGATAGGTTGCAGAGTTCCAGCAGGCCTTTGATGCTCTGCTTTGATACGGGCAAACGTCACACTCAGCAACATAACGAGCAATGTCCTGCTTCATATTAGACCACCAGAATCTTTGACGAATATCCTGGTACATCTTTGTACTACCAGGATGGATGGACAGAGGCGTATCATGAGCTTCTTCATAACCCTTTTAGTCTTATCCAGGTTTTTCTTCGAACATGGTACCACTAGGCGGCCTTTGAAGTACAAGGCGCCATCATCGGATAGTGAAGAATGAGGGCTTTCCTTCTGCTAGATGGCGTTTAATCTTATGGACTTCAGAGTCATAACCTTGAATAGTCTTTATACCAGCTACGAGATCTGGTACGACAGCCAGGGTATTTAGAGAACCCTTAGTAACAACAAGAAGATTCATCTTTGAAACTCTGGGAGGGGGAGCGAGTGCTCCAGGAGGAACAATATGAGGTTCAGCTTTCTAAATTCTTCGACAAGCGAGGGCTGAACTTTGTGAACCTGGAGGTGGTTGCAGTAAGACTTGCGGCTCAAGGCATCAGCCATTACATTAGCCTTGCCGGGGTATAGGATATACCCACGTCAAAGTCTGCAACAGTCTCCATCCATCTCTGCTGACGGAGGTTCAGATCTGGCTGAGTAAACAGATACTTCAGACTTTGGTGGTCGGTGAAGATCTCGCAACGATTACCGAGAAGGTAATGTCGCCACTGCTTCAGTGCATGAATGACAGCAGCAAGCTCGAGGTCGTGAACTGGGTAGTTTTCTTCGTGAGGGCGCAGTTGACGAGAGGCATAAGCAATCACTCTGCGCTCTTGCATTAGGACACAGCCTAATCCTTGACGGGAAGCGCGGGAAGCGTCGCAGTAAATGACGAAGTCCTTCTTAGTATTAGGTGGAGCAAGCACTGGGGCAGAAGTCAACTTGTCTTTGAGTGCCTGGAAACTTTCCTGACACTTGTCTGTCCATTCGAACTTGACACCCTTATGCAACAGATTAGTCAGAGGCCTGGCAATCTTGGAGAAGTTCTCGAGGAATCGACGACAATAGTTGGCGAGACCGAGAAAACTTCGAACTTGCTTGACATTCTTCGGAGGAGTCCAATCGAGAATAGCCTGAACTTGTTCAGGGTTGACGGCAATACCATCCTTGGAGATGACATGCCCAAGATAGGTTACTTCGGGGAGCCAGAATTCACACCTGGAATACTTAGCATACAGTTGATGCTCTCGAAGCTTTTCCAGCACAAGACGAAGATGTTCAACATGTTCTTCTTTGTTCTTGGAAAATACAAGGATATCATCTAGATAAACCACGACGAACTTGTCGAGGTAATCCATGAATATATAGTTCATCAGACGAGAGAAGATGGCGGGAGCATTCGTTAAGCCGAATGACATGACGGTGTACTCGTATGACCCATACCGAGTCACGAAGGCGGTTTTTGGGATATCCTCTTCACGAACACGAATCTAGTGGTAATCCAACCTCAAGTCGAGTTTGGAGAACACTGATGAGCCAGCCAGTTGATCATAAAGATTATTGATCCGAGGAAGAGGGTATTTATTCTGAATGGTAGCTTGGTTTATAGGATGGTAGTCTTGGACTAATCGGTTTGTCCCATCCTTCTTCTTAACAAAGAGAGAAGGTGCTCCCCAAGGAGAGCAACTTGGGTGAATGAAACCTTTGACAAGAGATTTGTCTATTTCCTCCTTAAGCTCAATGAGTTCATGTGGCGGCATCTTGTAGGGTCGTTTGGCTATAGGGGTGGTGCCGGGTGTCAAGTCGATGATGAATTCGACAGCTCTAGCAGGGGAATCCCTGGAAGTTCTTCTGGGAAGATGTCTTGGAATTCACGAACGACGGGAATGTTTTCAATGCCCTCGAGTGGTGCAGCGTTCAACGCATTCAAGGCATAAAGCCGTGCCTCGGCGTTCTGAACTAGATGAGATTGGTAAGCAATTATTTCATAAGAAGGGTATAGCAGATGGACGACCTTAGTGGCGCAAACTATAGAAGCAGTATGCGCTTTCAACCAATCCATCCCCAGAATGAGGTCAATGTTAGACGACTTCAGGATAATGGGAGAGGCATAGAATTCCAGCCCTTCGATTTCCACGGGGACGTCGATGCCAACTAGTGAGGTTTGAAATTGTCCCACGGGGGTTGTTACCAATACCGAAGTGTTCATCTCCTCACATTTAACGTCATGCTTGTATGCAAAATCTTCTGACATGAATGAATGCGATGCTCCTGAATCGAATAAAACAGATGCAGGTACTGAATTTACGAGGAGTGTACCCATCACGGCAGCAGGCTGGTCTAGAACTTCATTGAGATCAACGTGGTTGGCATGAACACGACCATAAGACTTGGCATTGTTGTTGCGAGGCTGGTTGTTTCCACGGCCAGCTGTAGGGAGGGCCAGTTGATTCTGGTTCTGGTTGCATTCCCTAGCACGTTGTCCTGGTTGACCACACCTGAAGCACAGACCATTATTGGGAGTGGGAACAGGAGCTTGTGGTGGTGGAGCTGGAAGTCTTGGCTGCCTAGTTGGTGGGGGAGGCAGACGCGGTGCAGCATATGACTGCCTTGGAGCAGGTGCAGTTGGCTGATACATGCTGTTGGGAATCCATATCCTACGCTTCTGCGAAGACGGGCCCGAAGATGAGCCCGTGTCACGGTTGCGCCTGTGAGAGCTCTGGTATTCCTGCAGACTAGTTTCGACATTGATGGCCTTGTTCACGAGGGTGGCGAAATCAGCAAAGTCATGCACTAGAAGTGCGAGCTTGATGTCACCTTGAAGGCCATCACGGAACTTCTCCTGCCCGCGTGCATCAGTTGCAATGTCCTCTTCAGCATAGCGGGACAAGTCCAGAAACTCCCGCTGATAAGTTTCAACAGTTTTGTTGCCTTGGGTGAGGTTGTGGAACTCACGCTTCTTATGGTCCATGACTCCCTGAGGAATGAAGCGAGCACGAAAAGCAGCTTTGAAGTCTGGCCAGGTGATGATTGTTCCAACCGGCAGAGTACGCCTATGGCTGTCCCACCATTGAGCAGCGCGTCCTTTCAGGAAGAAGGAACCAAAGGTGACATAGCTGGCAGGGGCTACATCAGCAGACTCCATCTCATAGGTGATGTCACGGAGCCAGTCATCAGCATCCAGAGGCTGAGTTGAGCTGCGGTACATGGTTGGGTTGAGGCGCATGAAATCCTGCAGAGTCACTTGGGTTGGCTGCTGGTTCATATTGGGGCGAGGAAATTGAGCCATAATATTCTCCACGAACTGGCGATTCAGCTCAAACTGTTGCATCATCCCAGCCATGTACTCAGGCGGGGGTGGGGGAGGGTTACCACGACCACGACCACCTGGTCTAACCATCCTGCTAATATATAACAGGGGTAGTTCAGCATTGAGAATTTGCAAGGACAAGAATCATTCATGATGAAACATGCATAATGAAAGGAACACGATAGACACTGCATAGTAGTGGGCATATCTTACAAAAGTGATCATGCATAAAGTTCGGTACACAGAGTTTAGTACACAGGCTAAGAACATCATAGGCGGCACGCAGGCTCGCGGCGAATGCATCTAACACTAACAAGCAAGCCTACATCAGTCCCAGGAGGAACTATGGAGGTAGGTGTAGCCTGACAGCTGGTAGTGACGCGAAGGGAAGACCTCCACGCGAGTAGCCTGGGGTCCGCGGATACTCTGGTGTGGAACCCGATGCGCAGGTGGCAGGACAGGACCAAGTGTGGGAGAGTAGCCTCCCACATCTGGCCAGCCGATGCCCTGGGGCATGACGGTCCTGGCAGGGTAGATCGCATAATGCGACAGATCACCAGATCGGACAAAGGGGTGCAACAGCGTTAGAGCACGGTACAGGTGCTGACGGGTGGTGTACAACTCGTGGCGAAGAGCTCGGTTAGCTCTATCCAGCCCATCAGCATGCAGAACCAGGTTCTGATGGTAGAAGGGCTCTCGGGTGACAGTGGAGTAGGCAGCAGTGTAGTATCCCTCTGCACCAACATCGGATGCGATAGCAATGTGCCTAAAGGGGGAGGTGTCCAACTCCTGATACTCTCCACGAAGACGTGTCAGAGCAGCGTAAGCAGCATCGTGGACCGCCATATCGATAGTCACTCCAACACCATGAGCAGTGTGCAGCACAGTAGTGGAGTCATACTCCCCAGAGTAGAGGTGGACGATGGCACAGTACTGCTCCTGGTTGAAGTCCTGGTACTCCTCGTAGACAGTGTACTCAGGGTGCCAGCGATAACCTAGATAGGTCATCATCTCAACCAACATAGCAGGTGATCTCGAGGCACCAATGGCCGTCGTGTGGCGCACGACCTGTCTCATGGGTTCCATCTGAAAACAAAGATGTTTTCACAGGAGTCAAATGACAATGTGGATAATGTTCAAATACTACTCTAAAGAATAACTAGGGCTTATCCAACTTTGGGGTGAACGTGGTCACGGGATCCTAATGTTAGAGTTAGTAAAATCGTCTAACCCGAGTAGGAGAGAGTTCAGAGTCCTAGAGTAAGGATCGAGGAGTAAAAGATCCTAATACCACCCAGATGGCGATGTGGGCCCGTAAGGCACACAACCATGTTAGTGAAAAGTTTTGTAATGTCTAGACTCGACTTCAGCCAAGGAGTGTGGAAGGGGGATTCCTACAGGCAGTCGACTCTGATACCAACTTGTGACGCCCCCGATTTAACCGTACACTAATCATACACGCAAACATGTACGATCAAGATCAGGGACTCACGGGAAGATATCACAACACAACTCTACAAATAAAATAAGTCATACAAGCATCATATTACAAGCCAGGGGCCTCGAGGGCTCGAATACAAGAGCTCGATCATAGACGAGTCAGTGGAAGCAACAATATCTGAGTACAGACATAAGTTAAATAAGTTTGCCTTAAGAAGGCTAGCACAAACTGGGATACAGATCGAAAGAGGCGCATGCCTCCTGCCTGGGATCCTCCTAAACTACTCCTGGTCGTCGTCAGCGGGCTGCACGTAGTAGTAGGCGCCTCCCGAGTAGTAGTAGTCGTCATCGACAGTGGCGTCTGGCTCCTGGGCTCCAATGTCTGGTCGCATCAATCGGGTATAGAAAGGGGGAAAAGAAGGAACAAAGCAACGGTGAGTACTCATCCAAAGTACTCGCAAGCAAGGAGCTACACTACATATGTATGCATTGGTATCAAATGGAATAAGGGTATCATATGTGGACTGAACTACAGAAGGAGCTACACTACATATGTATGCATTGGTATCAAATGGAATAAGGGTATCATATGTGGACTGAACTACAGAATGCCGGAATAAGAGGGGGATAGCTAGTCCTATCGAAGACTACGCTTCTGGTAACCTCCATCTTGCAGCAGGAGAAGATAGTAGATGGTAAGTTCACCAAGTAGCATCGCATAGCATAATCCTAACCGATGATCCTCCCTTCGTCGCCCTGTGAGAGAGCGATCACCGGTTGTATCTGGCACTTGGAAGGGTGTATTTTATTAAGTATCCGGTTCTAGTTGTCATAAGGTCAGGGTACAACTCCAAGTCGTCCTGTTACCGAAGATCACGGCTATTCGAATAGATTAACTTCCCTGCAGGGGTGCACCACATTTCCCAACACGCTCGATCCCCTTTGTCCATACACACTTTTTTGTGTCATGCTCGGCCTCGGAAGATCAACACGTCGCAGCCCTACCTAGGCACAACAAAGAGGTCAGCACTCCGGTCTAAATCCTATGGCGCAGGGGTCTGGGCCCATCGCCCATTGCACACCTACACGTTGCGTACGCGGCCGGTGAGCAGACCTAGCCTCCCTTATACAAGAGCAGGCGTTCCAGTCCAACCCGGCGCGCGCCGCTCAGTCGCTGACGTCACGAAGGCTTCGGCTGATACCACAACGTCGAGTGCCCATAACTGTCTCCGCGTAGATGGTTAGTGCGTATAGGCCAGTGGCCAGACTCAGATCAAATACCAAGATCTCGTTAAACATGTTAAGTATCCGCGAACGCCGACCAGGGCCAGGCCCACCTCTCTCCTAGGTGGTCTCAACCTGCCCTGTCGCTTCACCTCAAAGTAACAGTCGGGGGCCGTCAGGAACCCAGGCCCACCTCTACCGGGATGGAGCCACCTGCCCCTTCAGCCCCCAACTCCGAACAGTATCATAAGTAATGTTCAGTATAAAGTATATAGCATATGCCCGTGATCACCTCCCGAAGTGATCACGGCCCAGTAGTATAGCATGGCAGACGGACAAGAGTGTAGGGCCACTGATGGAACACTAGCATCCTATACCAAGCATTAGGATAGTAGGTAAAGGTAACAACAGTAGTAGCAAGGACAGGCTATGCATCATAATAGGATTAACGGAAAGTAGTAACATGCTACACTACTCTAATGCAAGTAGTATAGAGAAGAGTAGGTGATATCTGGTGATCAAGGGGGGGGGGGCTTGCCTGGTTGCTCTGGCAAGAGAGAGGGCAACACCGTAGTCGTACTGGGTAGCAGCGGCATCGGTCTCGGTGTCTAGCAAAAGAAGAGGGGGAAGAAACAATAAATATAATGCAAACAAATGCATGACGATGCATGACATGACAAAGCGTGATGCTAGGTTTGCCCTAATGCGGTACGAGGTGGTACCGGTGAAGGGGGGAAACATCTGGGAAAGTATTCCCGGTGTTTTGCGTTTTCGGACAGAGGAACCGGAGGGGGAAAGTTGTGTGTTTGCTATGCTAGGGATGCGTGGCGGACGAACGGGCTGCGTATCCGGATTCATCTCGTCGTTCTGAGCAACTTTCATGTTGAAAATAATTTAATCCGAGTTACGGATTAAAAGATATGATTTTCTAAAGATTTTATTAATTTCTGGAATTTAATTAATTATTAATTTAATTCGAAATTAGATTTATGACATAAGCATGATGTCATGCTGACATCAGCAGCCAACAGGGGTTGACTGGGTCAAACTGACGCGTGGGTCCAGTGGGACCCACCTGTCATACTCTATTAGGTTAATTATGGTTTAGTTAATTGATTAGGTTAATCTAATCAGGACTAATTAGTTTAATTAACTGTTTAGTTTAATTAATAAACATTAATTAAGTTAATTAATTAATTAATTAATTTTAAAACCTTTTTAAAAAAACGTTCTGGGCATGGGGGCCCACTGTCATAGGCCCCAGGGGGGCTTGCGGGCGACGGGTTTGCGGGCGCAGGGGCGCCGCGGGTTACGGGCGCAGGCACCCATCGGGGCGGACTCGAGGCGACGGGGCGGGCGCGTGTGCACGCTGGAGCGCCGGCGCCGGGCGTGTGGTCGCGGCGCGGCTCGCCGGCCGGGCGCGGCAGGTGGAGGCGACTTAGGGCAGCGGCGCGCGTGCGCTAGGGCGGTGATGGCGCGGCCGGACGAAGACGAGGCGGGGGAGGGGAGCAGGGTGCAGGGGGCGAGGGGAAACGGCGGGCCGAGCGTGGCTTCGGCCAAGGCGGCCACGGGCAGGGACGAGGGGAGCCGGGCGCGCCCTCGGGCGACAGTAGGCGTGGGCGGCGTGGGGTGTCCGTGGCCAGGCGGGCTTGAGCAGCGGCAGGAGCAGCGATGGCGGCTGCGGGCAAGCGCGAGGGAGCAGCAGCAGGTCCACGACGGCGCGTGGTCGCGGCCAGCGACGTGCGCGAGCAGACGATGGGAATGGCGCGGTGATGGGCGCGGGGAGCACGGTCGGGAACGGTGCCGTGGCATGCACGAGACAGGGAAGAGAGGAGAGGGTGTGACCCTCACCGTACGATGCAGGGGTCAAGGGCAGCGGGCTAGACGGAGGTCGGGGAGGTCCGACGAGGGAGAGGACGAGGCGGCGGCAGTCCGGCGACGACGGGCGAAGACGCAGGGGATGGGCGCCGGCATCGAGGCGCGTTGGGGCGGCACGGGATCTGGCCCCTCCCCGATCCAGTCGAGTGGGGGCGCCTGGGAGGAGGCAGGGGCGGCGTTCGACGGGGTGGAGGTCCGGCGGCGGTGGGCGTCGTCAGGGAGGCGGGGTGGGTCGTTCCCCTTCCCGATCCAGATCCGGATCGGGGGGAAGGAGAGAGCGATGGGGGGGGGGGAAGGGGGGTGCGGGGCGACGGGTGGTTAGGGCTTCGGGGAGGGAGTGGATAAGAGAGAGATGGGGAGTGGCCGGCTGGGCCTTTGCCCATTTGGGCCGGTGGCCTGGTGGGACGAAGCCCAAGGGGCCGGGGGGTTTTCTTCTTTTTTTGTCTTCTGCTTTTGTATTTTCTTTTCTTTTACTTCTTTTTCTTTTCTGTTTTATTTAGTTTAGGGCATTTAGGTATTTTGTAAAATTGTGTCTTCTACACCATAATTACCTGTGGCACTTTTGGCATTGTCCGAACATTTTTGTTTCAACTTTTAAAAACTTTTGTTGTTTGCGATTTTTTTGAATCGGTTTGAACTAACGAAAGTTTAGCAACAGTAATCAAAGATGACATGGCATCATTAGGAGAGTTTTACTGTAGCCTAATTATCCGGGCGTTACACAAGTAACACCTTGATCATATCCCTTTATCACCCAGTTTTTATGCATTAGTTCCAATCCTCAAACATTGCATGATTAGGATGCCATTAACATGTGGGTTGGGAAGTAGTTGATGAGGTAGAACCTATTGCCCTGCTATATTCAAACCTTGGGAGTTACTTATACAAATTGCTTATATTGCTATGCTATGCTCGTAGACGTGGTTTGGGTGAGTGAAATCCATGACAGATGTGAGATTGTTAATTAATGGTTTAACTTAAGGTGGCAACTTGAATACACATCTGGGTGGATTGAGGCACCTGGAGAACCCAGTGTTGCTTGTATTTTTGGAAATCCCGGGGTTCCGTGTGATTTTCCTATGGACCGCCACCCAGGCTCAAAGGGAACCGAGAATATTCATGCTAGAAACTTTCGTTTGCAGCCACAAGCTATTATGGGCTCTAGCATAGTTGAGTAAGTTACGTGAAGCTCTTGAAGAGGTGCATCAGCAGGTAGTGGGTTGTAGGTTTGGTATGGTCTGCCCGGAGTAGAGTTAATGTTCCTGAAAGACTGTGTCTCGGTCATCTGTTTCTCAAACACCATGTAGTGCGAGAAATCCAATGGGGGCGATCGAGTCTTGTGGGGAAAAGTGCGCAAACCTCTGCAAAGTGTACAAACTAATCATGGTTAGCCGTGTCCCCAGTTATGGACATCTTGAATATCTAGTACTTGGAGTATCTTAAGTATCTCATCACTTTTTGACTTAATATTGTTGGGTTGATAATTACTTTAATTGGGATTGAGTTGGAGGAACCTTCTCAATGATGTTTCAACTACCATGATAGTTAAATTAAAATCTATTCCCTTGTTGTAGGAAAAAATTGGCTTTTCGCAAAAACTATAACCATAGAGCTTTCCACCAGCCAAATATGCATGTAGTGATAGCATTATTCTGTTCTTGCTCTATTGTGTTACTTTGCCAGCATATTCCATGTGCTGACCCGTTTTCGGGCTGCAACGTATTATGTTGCAGACTTTTCAGACGAGGAGTAAGGTTCGTTAGGTCGTTTCCGTGCAGCTCAGCTATGTCGTTGGAGTTGATGGACTCACTTTATCTTCCAAGCCTACTGCTATTATCGTATTAGATGGCCTTAAGCCATATTTATTGTAATAAGTTCTCTTTGGAGACATTCGATGTAATAAGTGTGTGATTGCTACTCTGTTATAAATCCTCGAGTACTGTGTGTGTCAGCATTACCGATCCAGGGATGACACTGAAGCACAGAGACTTGACCGTTTGAGGTCGGGTCGCTACAAGATGGTATCAGAGCACACGCTGAGTGTAGGACACGACCATTAAGCTAAAGCCATAGATCACTATTTTCTTCTCATTTCTGACTCCTCTCCATTTTCCATTCTTTAGGATGGCGGATGCAAGGAACAAGTTTACACAACCAGATGAAGACACGCCTTTTGGACGACACTTGAAGGAAGTCACTAGGTACCTGAACATAGGAATACCAAGCTTCACCGGGACTTACAACGCCGCTTTACCAAGGGAATTCGTGGATAAGTTTAAACTACCGACCCAAACCCTTAGGACCCCTCTGTTATTAAGTTCACCTGGAGCAGAGTATATGGCTAGTCGATGGTGCGACCAGATACCCTTAACCATTGGCAACCATGTTTTTCCGTCCGACCTAATTATCTTGGAGTCACAAGGATTGGATGTGATATTAGGAATGGACTGGATGTTAAAGTATGGAGGAAGCATTGACTGTGTTAGCAGATCAATTTGCCTCACCACCCCTGAGCGAAAAAGTATCAAGTATGTATCCAGGCATGCGCCAAGAAGTAGCCAAGTAAATACCCTCACGAGAGTTGTTCAGGAGGAAGTTCCTGTAGTAAAGGATTACCTGGATGTTTTCCCAGAGGAGTTACCAGGCATGCCACCGGATCGAGATATCGAGTTTTTGATAGAGCTATTGCCAGGCACAGGGCCAATATCCAAGAGACCTTATCGGATGCCCGCGAATGATCTGGAGGAGATTAAGAAACAGATCAAGGAGTTATTGGAGAAAGGTTACATTCGACGGAGTTCATCACCATGGGGAGCCCCAGTGCTTTTGGTTGAGAAGAAGGATAAGTCCCTAAGAATGGTTGTTGATTATCGGGCCTTGAACGAAGTGACGATTAAGAACAAGTACCCATTGCCGATGATCAATGATCTGTTTGATCAACTGCAAGGAGCTAAGGTGTTTTCGAAGATCGATCTGCGAGCAGGATACCATCAGTTGAAGATACGAGAGAAGGATATACCAAAGACAACATTCACCACAGGGTACGGGTTATACAAATATACAGTCATGTCATTTGGACTGACTAATGCCCCTGCCTATTTCATGAGCATGATGAACAAGGTGTTCATGGAATATTTGGATAAGTTTGTTGTGGTGTTCATTGATGACATAATGGTATATTTGAAGAATGAAGAGGAGCACAAGGAGCATCTGCGTTTAGTTCTCGAGAAACTCAGGGAACATCAGTTGTATGCCAAGTTCAGCACATGCGAGTTTTGGTTGAAGGAAGTCGGATTCCTTGGACATGTTATATCAGGAGAGGGTATAGCAGTAGACCCCACAAAGGTTCAGTTAGTCACTGAATGGTTGGCACCCACTTCAGTTAGCGAGATCCGCAGTTTTCTTGGACTCGCATCATACTATCGGAGATTCATTGAGAATTTTTCCAAGATCGTGAAGCCAATGACAGAATTATTGAAGAAGGATACCAAGTTTAAATGGACGGAAGATTGCGAGGCAAGTTTCCAGGAGCTGAAAAACGTTTGTCTACAGCCCCAGTGCTGACACTGCCAGATATACGTAAGGATTTCCAAGTGTATTGCGACGCCTCTCGCCTAGGACTTGGAAGTGTGCTTATGCAGGACGGAAGAGTTATTTCGTATGCCTCACGACAACTAAAACCACACGAGTTGAATTATGCCACGCATGATTTGGAGCTAGCAGCCGTAGTGCATGCGTTGAAGACTTGGAGACATTACCTTATTGGAAACCATTGTGATGTGTACACGGATCATAAGAGTTTGAAGTACATTTTCACACAGAAGGAACTGAACCTTAGGCAGAGGAGATGGTTGGAGCTCATAAAGGATTATGAAATGAAGCTTCACTATCATCCAGGAAAGTCCAATGTCGTAGCAGAAGCTTTGAGCCGGAAGAGTTATGCTAATACCCTAGAGAGCACGGGATTGCCGAAGGAGTTAGCAGAGGATCTCCGGAAACTTCAATTGGAGATTGTTCCTAGAGGTTTTGTTGCAACAATGGAGGTTCAGTCTACATTGTTGGGAAACATTTGAGAAGCTCAGAAGGATGACAAAGAGATTGCGGAGATAAAAGAGAGAATGAGTGAAGGAAAGGCCAAAGGTTTTCGTGATGATGAGCACGACACCTTATGGTTTGAGGACCGTGTTTATGTGCCCAATAACACAGAGATCAGGAAATTAATACTTCAGGAGGCTCATGACTCACCATACTCGATACACCCCAGAAACACCAAGATGTATTTGGATTTGAAGGAACGTTTCTGGTGGACAGGGATGAAGAAGGATATCGCCGAGTATGTAGCCATATGTGATGTATGTCAGAGAGTGAAGGCAGAGCATCAAAAGCCAGCAGGATTGGTACAGCCTATGTCGATACCCGAATGGAAGTGGGATAAACTTGGCAAGTATTTTATCACCGGATTACCAAGGACCAAATCAGGTTATGATTCTATATGGGTAGTAGTTGACCGCTTGACCAAAGTGGCACACTTTATCCCAGTGAAAACAACTTATACCAGTGCAAAGTTGGCCAAGATATATATGACCAGGATCGTATGTATGCATGGAGTTCCGAGGACCATCGTATCAGATAGAGGAACACCGTTTACCTCAAAGTTTTGGCATTAGCTGCACCAGACTTTGGGAACGAGATTGGAGTTCAGTACAACATTTCACCTGCAGACAGATGGACAGACCGAGAGAGTCAACCAGATTCTGGAGGACATGTTGAGGGCCTGTGCACTAGATTATGGATCTAGTTGGGATGACAATCTGCCTTACGCAGAGTTCTCATACAACAATAGTTACCAAGCTAGTCTGAAGATGGCACCGTTCGAAGCCCTGTATGGACGAAGGTGCAGAACACCGTTGATGTGGGATGAAGTTGGAGACCGACAGTTGTTTGGACCAGACTTGATCAAAGAGTCTGAGGAGAAGGTTAAACTGATTCGAGATAGACTGAAGATAGCTCAATCCAGACAGAAGAGTTATGCAGATTTGAAATGCAAGGAGGTAACCTATGAAATTGGAGACAGAGCATATCTGCGAGTATCACCTTTGCGAGGAGTGAAACGTTTTGGAGTTAAGGAAAAGTTAGCCCCGAGATTTGTAGGACCGTATCGTGTTTTGGAACGGATGGGAGAAGTTGCCCACAAGTTGGAGTTACCTGAAGGACTGTCAGGAGTTCACGATGTGTTTCACGTTTCCCAGTTGAAAAAGTGCCATGCTGAGATGGCCGATATACCGCTAAGAGATACCGTACCCTTGGAGGCGATTCAGTTGGACAATGATTTGACTTATGAGGAGAAGCCAGTCAAGATTTTGGAGTTTGCCAGTCGAGTCACCCACAGCCAGGTTATCAAGTTTTGCAAAGTTCAGTGGAGCCACCATACCAAAGATGAAGCCACCTGGGAATGAGAGGATGATCTTCGCAAAGACCACCCACACCTATTTTCTAGCCAACCCGAATCTCGAGGGCGAGATTCATCTTAAGGGGGTAGGTTTGTAACATCCCAAATTTTCAATTTGGAATGTTATACATAGATCATTCTTGCATATCATATTTTATTGCATTTCGTCTCGCGATCCTTGAAATCCTAAGCAACTCAAGGACCCTCGGAGAGAGTTGGGGATTTCCCCGATTTTCAAATTTGATTTTTATCAAATATTGAAACAAGGATTTTTTGTTTTAATTATTTTTCCCTCCAAAAATATTTCATATTAAAGTATACGAGAGGAGATAATATGACTTCTCCAAAATAATTGAAATATCGGAGGAAAAATATTAAAATCAAATATTTGTTTTTATTTGGATTTTATTGCAATTTTGTTTGCATTAGAAAAATTGCACGTTTTCAAAATTGCATTTTAGGGCCAAGAAAATGTTCATCTCGTTCTAAATATTTTATTTAGACGGTGAAAATTTGTTTTGGCATTTTTAGATTTTTATTTTATTTTTCTAGGATTTTTTTCTGTTCGGCGGAATTGTTTTAAAAAAAAGTCTCCGGACGCCGATTGGGCCGAAACCCAGCCGGGCCGGCCCATCTTCCCTGCCGCCTCATCCCGCGCCAGGACAGCGTTGCCGCCGCCGACTCGGACGGAGTCCGAGCCGGACTCCGCCTCCCCGCTGCCTTGCCCCCTCCCCTCTTTAAATACCCAAGCCCCCCCGCCACCACCACCCACCCCGCCGCCCGCAGCCCTGCCACCGCAGCCGCGCCGCGCCGCCTTGCTCTGCCGCCTCGCCCCGCCGCCGCTCCCGTGTCTTGCCGGACCCGACGAGGTAGCCGTTCGCCGCCGATTTTTTTAAAAAGAAACCATTTCGTTTTTTTGAAAAACCTAGTTCGTTTTTTTAGATTGGTTCGCCGGTTTTTCCCGGTTCTTCTCTTTAGTGGACGTTCGTCCTTACGTTCATTCTAACGAACGGTTTTCGCTTGTTAGTTACAGACAATGAACGCTCGTTCATTACCCTATTCGTCAGCTTTCTTTTATCAGATTTTTCCACGATTATTTCTGATCGCGATTTCTGATCCGATTTCCGTTTCAGTTTATCTTTTCGCTCGTCTATCAGAATCAGGTGATTCAAGTGCCTAGATCTTCATCTCGAGACCCTCTTTTTGTTTAATCAACTTAAACAAGATTTTGCTACTGTAAAATTTGACCTTAGTCCAGATTAGTAAACGGATCTTGTTTCTTTCGCCGTTCGAGTTTCATTGCTCCGTTTGATTTGATTCTTTTTGCAAACCGGAGTTCTTAAGTTGAAATTTCTGGTAGATCTTGTTATTTGAGATTTACCCGTGCTTCTTTGCTTAATTGCTTATGTATGCTATTGTTTGTTTGCGATAGAATTCTCGAAGTGCGAAGCATGTTATTTGGAGTCCCTAGGTTTCGCGGATCATTAGCAAGGCAAGTAACACTTTGATCATATCCCTTTATCACCCAGTTTTTATGCATTAGTTCCAATCCTCAAACATTGCATGATTAGGATGCCATTAACATGTGGGTTGGGAATTAGTTGATGAGGTAGAACCTATTGCCCTGCTATATTCAAACCTTGGGAGTTACCTATACAAATTGCTTATATTGCTATGATATGCTCGTAGACGTGGTTTGGGTGAGTGAAATCCATGACAAATGTGAGATTGTTAATTAATGGTTTAACTTAAGGTGGCAACTTGAATACACATCTGGGTGGATTGAGGCACCTAGAGAACCCAGTGTTGCCTGTATTTTTGGAAATCCTGGGGTTCCGTGTGATTTTCCTATGGACTGCCACCCAGGCTCAAAGGGAACTGAGATGATTCATGCTAGAAACGTTCGTGTGCAGCCACAAGCTATTATGGGCTCTAGCATAGTTGAGTAAGTTATGTGAAGCTCTTGAAGAGGTGGATCAGCAGGTAGTGGGTTGTAGGTTTGGTACGGTCTGCCCGAAGTAGAGAGTTAATGTAGGATCGAAAGTATGTCTAGAGGGGGGTGATTAGACTACTTGACCAAATAAAAATCTAGCCTTTTCCCAATTTTAGTTCTTGGCAGATTTTAGCTATCTTAGCACAAGTCAAGCAATCTCCACACAATTCAAGCAGGCATGCAAAAGAGTATATGAGCAGCGAAAAGTAAAGCATGCAACTTTCAAGAATGTAAAGGGAAGGGTTTGGAGGATTCAAACGCAATTGGAGACATGGATGTTTTTGTCGTGGTTCCGATAGGTGGTGCTATCGTACATCCACGTTGATGGAGACTTCAACCCACGGAGGGTAACTCCTTGGTTCAACTCCACAATCTTGTCGGAGGCTCCCAAGTGACACCTAGCCAATCTAGGAGACACCACTCTCCAAGAAGTAACAAATGGTGTGTTGATGATGAACTCCTTGCTCTTGTGCTTCAAATGATAGTCTCCCCAACACTCAACTCTCTCTCATAGGATTTGGATTTGGTGGAAAGAAGATTTGAGTGGAAAGCAACTTGGGGAAGGCTAGAGATCAAGATTCATATGGTTGGAATGGAATATCTTGACCTCAACACAAGTGTAGGTGGTTCTCTCTCAGAAAATGTGTATTGGAAGTGTAGGTATGTTCTGATGGCTCTCTCCACGAATGAAGAGTGGGTGGAGGGGTATATATAGCCTCCACACAGAATCTAACCGTTACACACAATTTGCCAAACTCGGTGGGACCGAATGGTTAAACTCGGTCGGACCGATTCAGCAAACCTAGTGACCGTTAGGATTTTCGGTGGGACTGAGATGCAACTCGGTAGGACCGATATGGTTAGGGTTAGGGCATAACGTAATCTCGGTGTGACCGATTACACAAACTCGGTGGGACCGATTTTGGTAATAAGCTAACCAGAGAGTTGGTCAGGTAAACTCGGTGGGACCGATTCGCTCATCTCGGTGAGACCAAAATGTTACGAAAGGGAAACAGAGAATTTACATTGCAATCTCGGTGGGACCGATCGCTCATCTCGGTAAGACCGAAACGTTACGAAGGGAAATAGAGAGATTACAATCCCATCTCGGTGAGACCGAGATCCCTATCGGTGAGACCGATTTGCCTAGGGTTTGTGACAGTGGCTATGACATTTGAAACTCGGTGGCGCTGGATAGAAAGAATCAGTGGGGCCGAGTTTGACTTTTGGTTTAGGTCATATGTGGACGTGGGAGAGTAGTTGAGGGTTTTGGAGCATATCACTAAGCACTTTGAGCAAGCAAGCCATTAAGCAACACCTCATCCCTCCTTGATAGTATTGGCTTTTCCTATAGACTCAATGTGATCTTGGATCACTAAAATATAAAATGTAGAGTCTTGATCTTGAAGCTTGAGCCAAACTTTTTGTCCTTAGAATTTTGAGGGATCCACTTTCCTCATCCATGCCATGCCATTCATTGAGCTTTTCGTGAGATATTAATCTTGGAATAATGTTAGCTCAATGAGCTATATGTTGTTAGGAATTACCAAAACCACCCAGGGATAGTTGCACTTTCAGTTAATGTTTCTGAAAGACTGTGTCTCGGTCATCCGTTTCTCAAACACTATGTAGTGCGAGAAATCCAACGAGGGCGATCGAGTCTTGTGGGGAAAAGTGCGCAAACCTCTGCAGAGTGTACGAACTAATCAAGTAATCATGGTTAGCCATGTCCCCGGTTATGGACATCTTGAGTATCTAGTACTTGGAGTATCTTAAGTATCTCATCACTTTTTAACTTAATATTATTGGGTTGATAATTACTTTAGTTGGGATTGAGTTGGAGGAACCTTCTCAATGATGTTTCAACTACCATGATAGTTAAATTAAAATCTATTCCTTTGTTGTAGGGAAAAATTGGCTTTTCGCAAAAACTATAACCATAGAGCTTTCCACCAGCCAAATATGCATGTAGTGATAACATTATTCTGTTCTTGCTCTACTGTGTTACTTTGCCAGCATATTCCATGTGCTGACCCGTTTTCGGGCTGCAACGTATTATGTTGCAGAGTTTTCAGACGAGGAGTAAGGTTCGTTAGGTCGTTGCCGTGTAGCTCAGCTATGCCGTTGGAGTTGATGGACTCACTTTATCTTCCAAGCCTTCCGCTGTTATCGTATTAGATGGCCTTAAGCCATATTTATTGTAATAAGTTCTCTTTGGAGACATTCGATGTAATAAGTGTGTGATTGCTACTCTGTTATAAATCCTCGAGTACTGTGTGTGTCAGCATTACCGATCCAGGGATGACACTGAAGCACAGAGACTTGACCGTTTGAGGTCGGGTCGCTACAATTTTCAAGCACAATGAACGTAACAAAACCTAGAAACCAAATGCCGTTATTATAACAATTTTTTTGAACATATTTGAGGTGTAGCAACTAATATTAGATGCACTATTGAACACCAAAAGAGCTAAATAAACCTAGATTTTAAATATATTGGAGAAGTGTGGGCACCGAGAAACTTTATCACAATGTAAAAGTTGCATGTTTACTTTTACGAAATAGAATGAATATTGTTGAGTTTACTTTTGAAATTATGTAAAACATAATCATAGTTGTATGAATTATCAAATTTGTCAGAGTAGTCATTACTAGAACAGTTGGGCGCGCTTTGCTACGTCGTTGGGGTTGTTGGGTTTTTATAGCTTTTTTACTCACTTTGTTTCAAAACATAAGTCGTATTAGTTTTTTTTGAAAAGTCAAACTTCTTTAAATTTGATCAAATTTGTAGATAAGTATACCAAAATCCATAATATCAAATCGACAACATTAGATTCATCATGAAATGAGTTTTCATATTTTATTTATTTAGTATTGTGGATGTTGATATTTTTGGCTCTTTATTTGACTTTGCAAAATATAATATATCTTATATTTTATTTGCGAGTAGGGAAGATTATGGAGTGTATTTTATTTTTATTTATATAATGTGGTGTTTTTGGTGGGTCTATCGTGCTATGATTCTATGTTATCTGCTAAGTAACTAATATTTATGTGGGGAAATTTCTGTGTCGGTGGCTGTATGGACTATATTGGTGCTACAATATGACATGGTGGTGCTTCTTTTTTAGGTGATGAGAGGGTGTATATGATTGATATAATTTTTATAGGCGATTGCTACTAATTAATTCTAAAAATCATTATCCCAGTTAAAACCATGAACTAAATCCAAAATTAAATACCTCAATGGAATGAAAGTGCTCTAAAATTAGGGAGCATTAAATGAACTAAATGAGAGAATACTTAAGAAATTGTGTATTAAAAGATTCTCTTTATCAAACATGAGGATTATAATTACAGTTAGTGAGCATTATTTTTCTGTACATGGTTAAGCGTCATTCCCTTCCTAGAGATAGGCGTTTATATTGGATAATTTTTCATGTTGTCTTTTGTGATGTCATGTGATAGTTGATGCGGATTGTTGCTGTTGTAATTCGTTGATCATTGTTCTGATCGCTGTGGAGTTCTTTCTTTTTCGTTCGCCTAAACATAGATGGTCATGTATGACTTTGGCCTTTACCGATGTAATTCTTTGTGTGCGCGCAATTGTTGGTTGTATGCATCTTAGTCATGAAAAGACCAAGTATGTACTCATTGTGTTCATATATATCCTTAATGCTTTAATAAAATTCACCCTTTTATCAAAAAAGTGTGGGCGATATTATTTCATCCATACTAACCATTTGATCAACCCATGCTACCCCAAGTGTGTCCCCATGTTAGTGTTTTCAATCCAGGTCCTACATGTTTTTATCAGATTTATACAATAATAACAAGCGTTGTGGCGAAACATCTTAAGAAATGAACATTAATCTTAAGCCAAAAGTAACCTTAGGGCATCTTCACCGCTGACACTCTAATCACCAGCATACGTCCGGACCATGCTATCCAGATGTGTTGTGCCATCCAACGCAGACCTGTATCGGTCCGCCGGACGATCCAGACGCACTTTTTTTCCATAAACCGGAAGTAGAGTAGGGGGGGTACGGGAGTCCACAAGCAGCCACTTGGGACTCCGACACCCCCGGCCCACTAAATCCCCCCTCACGGACCCATTTTCTTCCATTTTGCCCCTCCCCCTTGCTTTGCATCCACACCCTCCTCCTCTGAGGCCGCCATTGTACCTCTCCGATCGGCACACCAGCATTACTGGACCTCCGCAACCAGCATCGATGCGCCCACTCGCCTTTCATGACAGCATCGTCCACCCAGGACCCTTCCGTAGTCAGGTACACTCCGCCCCCTTGTTGACATCATCCATGGCGGACACCACACTCGGGGTATTCAGTCAAATGCCATTGAGCTAATTTTTCAACGCCGTGTCGTTTTTTAGAGTACGAAGGATGGCAGGGTACTCAAACATAGATGATGAGTTGTTGTGCGATGCGTGGTTGGACGTATCCAAGGATTTCGTAGGCATGATTAGAGGAGGGACCTTCCGACAGCGCGTGCATGATTCATTTCATGCGCAAAAGCACATTGCATCGTACGACATGCACATCATCCAACAATGCAATGTGAGGTCGTTATCTTATCAATGGTACGCCATCCAGACCTCCATCACCAAGTTTTGTGACGTAGTTGGTTGGCTGGAGGCAATGTGGCCATTTCAAGCGGTAGAGGAGGAGATTGTAAGTTTTGTTTCTTCTTGCTCAACTTGTTGATTGAACCATTCACTCAATGTTAGTCTACACATTATGTAGCCCGCACGTGATGTCGTGATGTACCAAAGGACAAAGCGCGACACGGTTTGAAAGTCCGAAATCCCACAAACCGCAAGTGAAACCGGGGGAGGTTTTGCGAGCATCCGAAACTTCGCCACGTAAGCCTCCAACACCCGGGCCACCCAAAAACCCCACCCAGAGCACCGGTTCCGTCAATCTGCCCCCTGCTCTATATCCACCTAGTCTGAGACCAACGCCACTGCTGTACCACCCACACTGGCGTCCAAGCCTTGCTGGACCTCCGTGGATCCACCTGGGCGATAGGCCCAGTTTGCCTACATGCCTTCCACCGGTAGTCCGGCAGCCACCTAGGTACCCTTTGCCTCTACACATTGTCGTCCATGGCGGGTACCATGCGGGACAATTGTTCGGCCAAATGGCATAGCCAATTTATCGATGTTTTTGTTGTTTACTTAGAAGTAAGTACGATGGATCCGGATGATGTGTACTTGTACGCCGAGTCCATTGATGTTGATGGACGACTACTTTGTTCTCGAAGTAACATGCTCTCAATTTCAAGGGATCAATGAAGGGACACCGAGTTTTGGATCGACACAGGACATGAGAGCATATGATGTTGATGGACGACTACTTTGTCCCTGATGCGCTATTCAATACCTTCTTCTACCATCAATTAAGGATGCACTGAACTGTGTTCGGTCGTCTCTATAATGGTCTCCTAGTCTATGATCACTACTTCATCTTGAAGAAGGATGCCATTGGAACCATTGGATTCTTTGGTTACGAGAAGTGCAGGGTTGCATGGATGCTTGCCTATGACACGACCGCATATTCGTGGGATGAGTATCTCCGACTGTATGAAAGCACATGTCTCAAAGCCATGGTGAGGTTTTCTACTGTGGTGGTCAAGGTGTTTGGACTGGACTACTTGAGAGAACCAACTGCCAAAGACACCGCAAGGCTCATGGCATTGTCAGAAGCAAGAGAGTGGTCTGGTATGCTCGGATCTCTGCTACCTCTTGAGCGCTGCGTTGGTTTTCCCTTGAAGAGGAAAGGGTGATGCAGCAAAGTAGCATAAGTATTTCCTTCAGTTTTTGAGAACCAAGGTATCAATCCAGTAGGAGGCCATGCTCAAGTCCCTTGCACCTACACAAACAAATAAGAACCTTGCAACCAACACGATAAAGGGGTTGTCAATCCCTTCACGGCCACTTGCAAAAGTGAGATCTGATAGAGAAGATAAGATAATACTTTTGGTATTTTTATGATAAAGACTAAAAGTAAAGAAAGCTAAATAAACGGCTGATGACCCACAAGTATCGGGGATCTATCGTAGTCCTTTCGATAAGTAAGAGTGTCGAACCCAACAAGGAGCAGAAGGAAATGATAAGCGGGTTTCAGCAAGGTATTCTCTACAAGCACTGAAATAATAGGTAATAGATAGTTTTGTGATAAGATAATTTGTAACGAGCAATAAGTAACAAAAGTAAATAAAGTGCAGCAAGGTGGCCCAATCCTTTTTGTAGCACAGGACAATCCTGGACAAATTCTTATATAGAGAAAAGCGCTCCCGAGGACACATGGAAATTATTGTCAAGCTAGTTTTCATCACATTCATATGATTCACGTTCGGTACTTTGGTATGTGGGTGGACCGGTGCTTGGGTACTGTCCTTACTTGGACAAGCATCCCACTTATGATTAACCTCTATTGCAAGCATCCGCAACTACAACAGAAGTATTAAGGTAAACCTAACCATAGCATGAAACATATGGATCCAAATCAGCCCCTTACGAAGCAACACATAAACTAGGGTTTAAGCTTCTGTCACTCTAGCAACCCATCATCTACTTATTACTTCCCAATGCCTTCCTCTAGGCCCAAATAATGGTGAAGTGTCATGTAGTCGACTTTCACATAACACCACTAGAGGAGAGACAACATACATCTCATCAAAATATCAAACGAATACCAAATTCACATGACTACTAATAGCAAGACTTCTCCCATGTCCTCAGGAACAAATGTAACTACTCACAAAGCATATTCATGTTCATAATCAGAGGGGTATTAATATGCATATAGGATCTGAACATATGATCTTCCACCAAATAAACCAACTAGCATCAACTACAAGGAGTAATCAACACTACTAGCAACCTACATGTACCAATCCCAGACTTAGAGACAAGAATTGGATACAAGAGATGAACTTGGGTTTGAGAGGAGCTGGTGCTGGTGAAGATGTTGATGGAGATTAGCCCCCTCCCGATGAGAGGAGCGTTGGTGATCATGATGGCGATGATTTCCCCCTCCCGGAGGGAAGTTTCCCCGGCAGAATAGCTCTGCAAGAGCCCTAGATTGGTTCCGCCAAGGTTCCGCCTCGTAGCGGCGGAGTCTCGTCTCGAAAGCTTGCTTATGATTTTTTTCTCAACGAAAGACTCCATATAGCAGAAGATGGGCATCGGAGGGCCACCAGGGGGCCCACGAGGCAGGGGGCATGCTCAGGGGGTAGGGCGCTCCCCCCACCCTCGTGGCTGGTGAGTGGCCCCCCTCTAGTACTCCTTGCGCTCAGTAATTTTTATATATTCTGAAAATAACTTCCGTGAAGTTTAAGAACTTTTGGAGCGGTGCAGAATAGGTCTCTAATATTTGCTCCTTTTCCAGCCCAGAATCCCAGCTGCCGGCATTCTCCCTCTTTATGTAAACCTTGTAAAATAAGAGAGAATAGGCATAAGTATTGTGACATAATGTGTAATAACAGCCCATAATGCAATAAATATCGATATAAAAGCATGATGCAAAATGGACATATCAACTCCCCCAAGCTTAGACCTCGCTTGTCCTCAAGCGAAAGCCAAAATCGAAAAATATGTCCACATGTTTAGAGATAGAGGTGTTGATAAAAATAAAATACGGACATGAGGGCATCATGATCATTCTTAGAATAGCAACTTATATAATTATTGTTATATGATCTCTTATGCTAAAGTAACAATTAAATCACAATTTCAAGTATGAATCATAAACTTCATTGAAAACTAACAAACTATAATCTCAGTCATTGAAGCAATTGCAATTTATCATAACATAGGAAAGAGTCAATATAAGAGCTTTTCAGCAAGTCCACATACTCAACTATCTTTTAGTCTTTCACAATTGCTAACACTCACGCAATATTTATGGGTATGAAGTCTTAATCAGACACAAAGAAAGATAGGGGCTTATAGTTTTGCCTGCCAACATTTTACCTCAAGGGTAATGTCAACAATAATAGTTCATGAAAACTCACATCCAATTAGCCATATATACCAGGATCTTTCCAACATATTGTGCTTGCCAAAAGATAAAATGTAAAAAGGAAAGGTGAAGATCACCATGACTCTTATGTAAGGTAGGAGATAAAAGTAAAAGATAGGCCCTTCGCAGAGGGAAGCAGAGGTTGTCATGCGCTTTTATGGTTGGATGCACAAAATCTTAATGTGAAAGAACGTCACTTTATATTGCCACTTGTGATATGGACCTTTATTATGTAGTCTGTCACTTTTATTTCTTCCATATCACAAGATTGTATAAAGCTTATTTTCTCCCACACTAATAAGTCATACATATTTAGAGAGCAATTTTTATTGCTTGCACCGATGACAACTTACTTGAAGGATCTTACTCAATCCATAGGTAGATATGGTGGACTCTCATGGCAAAACTGGGTTTAGGGATATTTGGAAGCACAAGTAGTATCTCTACTTGGTGCAAAGAATTGGCTAGCATGAGAGGGAAAGGCAAGCTCAATCATGTTGGATGATCCATGACAATATAATTTATCTCAGATGTAAGAAAACATAACCCATTACGTTGTCTTCCTTGTCCAACGTCAACTCTTTAGCATGTCATATTTTAATGAGTGCTTACAATCATAAAAGATATCCAAGATAGTGTATTTATATGTGAAGACCTCTCTTTCTTTATTACTTCTTACTAATTGCAACGATGACCAAAACTATGTCTGTCAACTCTCAACAACTTTTAATCATCATACTCTTTATATGTGAGCTCATTACTCTCCATAAGATCCATATGATCTCTTTTGTTTCTTTTTATTATTTTCTCTTTTCTTTTATTCACTCAAGATCATGGCAAAATAATCAAGCCCTTGACTCAACACTAATCTTTATTATATAGCTCACGGACTCGATTACATAGGAAGATCATAAAGCAAAACTCACAACTAGATCATACTCACACTTTATTCTACTAGATCAAAATATTATCAAAAGAATCGAACTAAGAAAAACGGTAAAGATAAAAGTGATGGTGATACGATACCAGGGCACCCTCCCCCAAGCTTGGCAGTTGCCAAGGGGAGTGCCCATACCCATGTGATTATGTCTCCTTTTTCGGGGATGGTGATGTGATATTTTTGGCGATGATGCCCCTCAGGATACGATTCTCCTCCTCGAGCTTATTGACTTGCTGCTTGAGGTCCATTATTTCCTTTCGAAGCTTTCCTATAACAGCCAAAGCTCCTTGCACCCAAGGGTGTTGCATAGCTGTGGGAGAACAAGTGACACTCTTTTTCATATTTTCATAAGAAAGAAATCTAACATTGTAAGGGATAACCGAGTTTGGGATAGCCGAGCTCTGTAGTTCCCCCATTGTGAATCCAGCTCGGAAGAGAGAAGTGACTTCTTGATCCTCCTCCATGTCATCTATCCTCTTCAAATCAGCCTCCATCTCTTCCTCCGTTGCTGGCCCAAAGTGGTCAGCATTGCTATTTGTCATTGATCTCGATGCCGAATGAGACACCCGGCTCTCCCCGACTGACTCTTGCGAAGACAGCTTGTTCTAATCTGCAGCAGCAACAACTCAAAACACAAACAGAGGATAATTGCATGATACGGAAGTCAAAACCTTCAGGAGATTATATAATGAATTTTTACCGACCAAAATACGTAACGTGCAAGAAAACGGAGTCTGGAGAGCGCATGAGGTGCCCACGAGGTAGGGGGGCGCCCTCCACCCTCTGGAGCCCTCGTGTCCTTCCTGGACTGCTTCTTATTTTTCTATTTTTCTAAATATTCCAAAATGGAGAAAAATTTCCATTAGAACTGTTTTGGAGTCGGTTTACTTACCATACCACATACCTATTCCTTTTCGGAGTCTGAAACATTCCGGAAAGTGTCCCGTATGTATTCCTACGGGGTTACGGTTTCAATAACATTGGTTTCAACATTTGTAGGATTATCTAAGATATAATGTTTGATTCTTTGACCGTTCACCACCTTCGGATTTGTGCCTTCGAAGTTGTTGATTTTTATGGCACTGGAACGATAGACCTCCTCGATAACGTAAGGACCTTCCCATTTAGAGAGAAGTTTTCCTGCAAAAAATCTTAAACGAGAGTTGTATAGCAATACATAATCACCTATATTAAACCCACGCTTTTGTATCCTGTTGTCATGCCATCTTTTAACTTTTTCTTTAAACAATTTGACATTCTCATAGGCTTGGGTTCTCCATTCATCAAGTGAACTAATGTCAAATAACCACATAGAAGTGCGCCATTACTAACAATTGTTTTTCAAAAAAAAAATTCAAACTTTTTTTTCGTTTTTTCTTAATCTCGGGTCACTATGGCTTAATCTCGGGTCAATATGCTTAATCTCAAGTCAAATCGCACTCCGTGGTCAAACTTCCCGGAAGGTCACCCATCCTCACACTACTCCAGCCCGAGCACGCTTAACCAACTCACTTAACAGGCACTTGTTAATATATCTATCATATTAATCCTATTAAACCTTGTTGATGTCTAGGACTTTGTTCATGTTCATGAGTATGATGAAATTTTGAAAAAATATTTCAAACTTTCCGGTCATATTACGTATCATATTTTGAAAAAATAAAAAAAAATTGAAACCAATTTTTTTCTGTTACTAGTGGCGCACCTGGCAAATGGTGCGCCACTACCAAGTTTGATTGTTTTTCCATTTCCCCCCTCTAAATCTCAAAAGCCCCGTATCTTTCATTCTGTTAGGTTATTGGAGATTCTGAAAATCTTGAACGGGACCCCTCAGTTCAATACAGATGTAACTTTTCGAGTAGATGATTTTTCATATAAAAAACTTTTTAATCCGAGTTCGTATGCAAAAGTTATGCCCATTTTACTAAATTCCAAAGAGATTTTGCAAATAAAGTCGAAATTCATATTTGTAAATTTTCCCAACAAGTAGACCACATATCACATGGGAAACTTATTTTCTTTTATTTTTTTGACATTTCCATCATTTTCTTTTATTTTTCTAAAACTAAAAAGGCGGTCCGGGGGGGGGGGAGAAAGTTAGTAATGGCGCACCACCTAACAATGCGCCATTAGTAACCCTGGTTACTAATGGCGCACATGTTACGTGGTGCGCCATTACTAGTTTTTGCAAAAAAATAAAAGAATAATTGTTAGTAGTGGCGCACCGTGGTTGTGGTGCGCCATTACTAGTTTGAACTAGTAATGGCGCACTATACACTGGTGCGCCATTACTTGTTTTGAAAAAAAAGTAAAAAAATTTGTTAGTAGTGGTGCACAGAGTGTGTGGTGCGCCATTACTAGTTAAAACTAGTAATGGCGCACTATGCCCTGGTGCGCCATTACTAGTTTTGGAAAAAAAATTGTTAGTAGTGGCGCACCGTGGGTGTGGTGCGCCATTAGTGATATGGACATTAATGGCCTACCTGCACATGGTGCGCCACTGCTATATAGCAGTGGCGCACCACATATGTGGTGTGCCTTTAATGTCCATATTAGCTATAGCCCTTTTCCTAGTAGTGGAGGTGTTATGATTAGCACTACTAGTTGGAATAGCTTCTACCCACTTAGTAACGTAATCAACAACAACTAAAATATGTGTATATCCATTAGAGGCAGGAAAATGTCCCATATAATCAAAGCCCCAAACATCAAATGGTTCAATAACAAGCGAATATTTCATAGGCATTTCTTGACATCTACTAATATTACCAATTCTTTGACATTCATCACAAGACAGGACAAACTTACGGGCATCCTTGAAGAGAGTAGGCCAATAAAAACCGGATTGCAATACCTTATGTGCAGTTCTATCTCCAGCATGGTGTACTCCATAAGCTTCGGAGTGACACTTGCGTAGGATCTGTTCCTCTTCATGCTTAGGTACACAACGTCTAATAACACCATCTACTCCTTCTTTATAAAGATGTGGATCATCCCAAAAGTAATGTCTTAAATTATAGAAAAACCTTTTCTTTTGCCGGTATGTGAAACTAGGTGGTATAAATTTAGCAACAATGTAATTAGCATAATCAGCATACCATGGAGCAGTATGAGAAGCATTTATGACATTTAATTGTTCATCAGGAAAGCTATCATCAATAGGTAGTGGGTCATCAAGAACATTTTCTAACCTAGACAAGTTGTCTGCAACGAGGTTCTCAGCTCCCTTTCTATCAATAATATGCAAATCAAATTCTTGTAGCAAGATAACCCATCTAATAAGTCTAGGTTTAGCATCTTTCTTTTCCATAAGGTATTTAATAGCAGCATGATCAGTGTGAATAGTTACTTTAGAATCAACAATATAAGGTCTGAACTTATCACAAGCAAAAACAACTGCTAAAAATTCTTTTTCAGTGGTAGCATAATTTCTCTGGGCATTGTCTAGAGTTTTACTAGCATATTGAATAACATTTAATTTCTTATCAACTCTTTGCCCTAGAACTGCACCTACAGCATAATCACTAGCATCACACATAATTTCAAAAGGTAAATTCCAATCAGGTGGCTGAACAATAGGTGCAGATATCAATGCTTTCTTAAGTATTTCAAACGTTTCTACACAATCATCATCAAAGACGAATGGTATATATTTTTATAATAAATTATTCAGAGACCGAGAAATTTTTGAGAAGTCCTTAATGAACCTCCTATAAAAGCCGTCATGACCAAGGAAACTTCTTATACCTTTGATGTCCTTGGGACATGACAGCATCAACTTTAGCTTTATCAACTTCAATGCCTCTTTCATAAATTTTATGCCCCAAGACAATACCTTCATTAACCATAAAGTGGCACTTCTCCCAATTCAAGACAAGGTTAGTTTCTTCATATCTTTGCAAAACTCGATCAAGGTTGCTCAAGCAATCATCAAAAGAGGATCCATAAACGGAGAAATTATCCATGAATACCTCACATATCTTTTCACAAAAATCAGAAAATATAACCATCATGCATCTTTGAAAGGTAGCAGGTGCATTACATAAATCAAAAGGCATACGTCTATAAGCAAAAGTACCGAAAGGGCATGTAAAAGTGGTCTTAGATTGATCATGAGCTGATACAAGTATTTGAGAGAAATCAGAATAACCATCTAGAAAGCAAAAATGTGTATGTTTGGATAATCTTTCTAGCATTTGATCAATAAAAGGTAAGGGGTAATGATCTTTTTTAGTAGCCTTATTTGATTTGCGGAAATCAATCACCATCCTATAACCTGTAAAAATTCTTTGCGGAATCAACTCATCTTTATCATTAGGAACGACAGTGATACCTCCCTTCTTAGGAACACAATGGACATGACTTACCCACTGACTATCAGCAACGGGATAAATTATACCTGCCTCAAGGAGCTTTAATATTTCTTTTCTTACCACTTCTTTCATCTTAGGATTCAGTCGTTGTTGGTGATCAATAACTGCTTTGGCATCTTTTTCCAAATTTATTTTTGTTGACATAGAGTGGGACTAATGCCCTTAAGATCATCAAGAGTATATCCAATAGCAGCACGGTGCTTCTTCAGAGTTTTCAATAATTTTTTCTTCCTCCTTCTCTGAAAGGTTAGCACTAATAATAACATGATATATCTTCTTTTCATCAAGATAAGCATATTTAAGAGTATCAGGCAATGGTTTAAGCTCAAACACGGGATCACCCTTGGGTGGAGGAGGATCCCCTAAGATTTCAACAGGCAAGTTGTGTTTCAGAATAGGTCCCTATTTAAAGAACACCTCATCTATTTCCCTTCTTTCATTCATAAACATATCATTTTCATGGTCTAGCAAATATTGTTCTAAAGGATCACTAGGAGGTAAGACAATAGAAGCAAGACCAATAATTTCATCTTTACTAGGCAATTCCTCTTCATGGTGTTGTCTACGAAATTTAGAAAAGTTGAACTCATGAGACATATCACCTAAACCAATAGTAACAACACCCTTTTTGCAGTCTATCCTAGAATTAACAGTGTTTAAGGTCTACCAAACATAATGGGACAAAAACTATCTTGTGAGGAACCAAGAACAAGAAAATCAGCAGGATATTTAGTTTTCCCACACAAGACTTCGACATCTCTAACAATCCCCATTAGTGAAAAAGTATCTCTATTGGCAAGTATCATGCATAATTTCTCTGTATAAGTCAATAGGTATTGCACTAGCACTAGCACTAGCACCCATATCACACAAGCCATGATAACAATGATCTCCTATTTTAACAGAAATAACAGGCATACCTACCACAGGTCTATGTTTATCTTTAGCACAAGGTTTAACAATTTTAGCAGTTTCATCACAGAAATAAATAACATGCCCATTAATATTATCAGCCAAGAGATCCTTAACAATAGCAATATTAGGTTCAACTTTAACTTGCTCAGGAGGTGTATAGGTTCTAATATTGCTTTTACGAACCAGAGTTAAAGCTTTAGCATGATATTTTATCCTAATAGGAAAAGGTGGTTTCTCAACATAAGCAGTAGGAACAATAGGATCATTATAAGTGATAGTCTTTTCTTCAACTTTAATAGGTGCAACTACTTTTACTTCAATGGGAGGATTATATTTAAACCACTTATCCTTAGGGAGATCAACATGAGTAGCAAAAGATTCACAAAAAGAAGCTACTATCTCAGAGTCAAGTCCATATTTAGTGCTAAATTTATGAAAAACATCGGTATCCATAGAAGATTTAACACAATCAAACTTAGGTGACATACCTGACTCCTTACCTTCGTCGAGATCCCAATCTTCAGAGTTGTGTTTAATTCTTTCCAATAAATCCCATTTGAATTCAATAGTCTTCATCATAAAAGAGCCAACACAAGAAGTATCGAGCATGGTGCGATTGTTATCAGAAAGCCGAGCATAATTTTTTTGGATAATCATTTCTCTTGAGAGCTCATGATTGGAGCATGAATATAACATTGATTTAAGCCTCCCCCAAGCTTGAGCGATGATTTCTCCTTTGCGAGGCCAAAAATTATATATATAATTACGATCGCGATGAACAAGATGCATAGGATAAAACTTCTGATGAAATTCCAATTTCAATCGTTTGTAGTTCCATGATCCCATATCATCACATAGCCTATACCATGTCAATGCATCTCCCTCCAAAGATAAAGGGAAGACCTTCTTCTTGATAACATCATCGGGCATACCTGCAAGCTTAAATAATCCCAAAACTTCATCCACATATATTGGGTGCTCATCAGGATGTAATGTTCCATCTCCTGCAAAAGGATTAGCTAGCAGTTTTTCTATCATACCTGAAGGAATTTCAAAGTAGACATTTTCATTTTCAGTAGGTTCAGTAGGTTGAGGAGCAACTCTTTGCTCTACTGGTCGGGGTGAAGATACCCCGAACAAGCCCCTCAGAGAATTACTTTCCAGAGTAACAAGTGACAGTAAATTTCAACACACTATATAAATTTTTCCTTACCAAATTCCACCTACCAAAGGTGCTTCACACCTCGGCAACAGCGCCAGAAAAGAGTCTTGATGACCCACAAGTATAGGGGATCTATCGTAGTACTTTCAATAAGTAAGAGTGTCGAACCCAACGAGGAGCAGAAGGAAATGATAAGCGGTTTTCAGCAAGGTATTCTCTGCAAGCACTGAAATTATAGGTAATAGATAGTTTTGTGATAAGATAATTTGTAACGACCAACAAGTAACAAAAGTAAATAAAGTGCAGCAAGGTGTCCCAATCCTTTTTGTAGCAAAGGACAAGCCTGGACAAATTCTTATATAGAGAAAAGCGCTCCGAGGACACATGGAAATTATCGTCAAGCTAGTTTTCATCACGTTCATATAATTCGTGTTCGGTACTTTGATAATTTGGTATGTGGGTGGACCGGTGCTTGGGTACTGTCCTTACTTGGACAAGCATCCCACTTATGATTAACCTCTATTGCAAGCATCCGCAACTACAACAGAAGTATTAAGGTAAACCTAACTATAGCATGAAACATATGGATCCAAATCAGCCCCTTACGAAGCAACGCATAAACTAGGGTTTAAGCTTCTGTCACTCTAGCAACCCATCATCTACTTATTACTTCCCAATGCCTTCCTCTAGGGCCAAATAATGGTGAAGTGTCATGTAGTCTACGTTCACATAACACCACTAGAGGAGAGACAACATACATCTCATCAAAATATCGAATGAATACCATATTCACATGACTACGAATAGCAAGACTTCTCCCATGTCCTCAGGAACAAGGGAAAATTTTGTTTTTGCTACTCTAGATTTTGCCAATTTTCCTTATGCCACTATAGATTTTGACATTTCAGTTTTGCCACTCTTAGCTTTTGACAATTATCACAATTGCCATTCCATGGCAAAACCAAAATAAATTAGAGTGGCAATTGTGATACATTGTCAAAGACTAGAGTGGCAAAAGTGAAACAAAATTAATTTGCTTTTGCCACATAATGGCAATTGTGATATTTGTCAAAAGCTAAGAGTGGCAAAACTGAAATGTCAAAATCTAGAGTGGCATAAGGAAAATTGGCAAAATCTAGAGTGGCAAAAACAAAATTTCCCCCCAGGAACAAACGTAACTACTCACAAAGCATATTCATGTTCATAATCAGAGGGGTATAAATATAAATATAGGATCTAAACATATGATCTTCCACCAAATAAACCAACTAGCATCAACTACAAGGAGTAATCAACACTACTAGCAACCTACAGGTACCAATCCTAGACTTAGAGACAAGAATTGGATACAAGAGATGAACTAGGGTTTGAGAGGAGATGGTGCTGGTGAAGATGTTGATGGCGATTAGCCCTCCCGATGAGAGGAGCATTGGTGACGACGATGGCGATGATTTCCCCCTCCTGGAGGGAAGTTTCCCCGGCAGAACAGCTCCGCAAGAGCCCTAGATTGGTTCTGCCAAGGTTCCGCCTCGTGGCGGCGGAGTCTCGTCCCGAAAGCTTGCTTATGATTTATTTTCTCAATGAAAGACTCTATATAGCATAAGATGGGCATCGGAGGGCCACCAGGGGGCCCACGAGGCAGGGGGCGCGCCCAGGGGGGTAGGGCGCGCCCCCACCCTCGTGGCTGGTGAGCGGCCCCCCTTTGGTACTTCTTGCGCTCAGTATTTTTTATATATCCTGAAAATAACTTCCGTGAAGTTTCAGGACTTTTGGAGCTATGCATAATAGGTCTCTAATATTTGCTCCTTTTCCAGCCCAGAATCCCAGCTGCCGGCATTCTCCCTCTTTATGTAAACCTTGTAAAATAAGAGAGAATAGGCATAAGTATTGTGACATAATGTGTTATAACAGCCCATAATGCAATAAATATCGATATAAAAGCATGATGCAAAATGGACGTATCAACGGCGCAAGAAATAGCTTGTTGACGGGAGATTAATATGATGGAAAATAGACCCCGGGGCCATAGGTTTCACTAGTGGCTTCTCTCAAGATTGCATAAGTATTACGATGGGTAAACAAATTACTGTCGAGCAATTGATAGAATTGAGCATAGTTATGAGAATATATAGGTACGATCATGTATATAGGCATCACGTCCGTGACAAGTAGACCGACTCCTGCCTGCATCTACTACCATTACTCCACACATCGATCGCTATCCAGCATGCATCTAGAGTATTAGGTTCATAAGAATGGAGTAATGCTTTAAGCAAGATGACATGATGTAGAGGGATAAACTCATGCAATATGATATAAACCCCATCTTTTTATCCTCGATGGAAACAATACAATACGTGTTGTTTCCCCTACTGTCACTAGGATCGAGCACCGCAAGATTGAACCCAAAGCTAAGCACTTCTCCCATTGCAAGAAAGATCAATCTAGTAGGCCAAACCAAACTGATAATTCGAAGAGACTTGCAAAGATAACCAATCATACATAAAAGAATTCAGAGAAGATTCAAATATTGTTCATAGATAATCTTGATCATAAACCCACAATTCATCGGATCTCAACAAACACACCGCAAAAGAAGATTACATCGAATAGATCTCCAAGAGAATCAAGGAGAACTTTATATTGAGATCCAAAGAGAGAGAAGAAGCCATCTAGCTAATAACTGTGGACCCGAAGGTCTGAGGTAAACTACTCACACATCATCGAAGGGGCTATGGTGTTGATGTAGAAGCCCTCCGTGATCAATGCCCCCTCCGGCGGAGCGCCAAAAAAGGCCCCAAGATGGGATCTCACAGGTACAGAAGGTTGCGGCGGCGGAATTAGGTTTTCATGGTGCTCCCCGATGGTTTGGGGGTACGTAGGTATATATAGGAGGAAGAAGTAGGTCGGTGGAGCCACGAGGGGCCCACGAGGGTGGAGGGCGCGCCCAGGGGGGTAGGTGCGCCCCCTGCCTGGTGGCCTCCTCGTTGATTGCTTGACGTCCACTCCAAGTCCTCTGGATCACGTTTGTTCCAAAAATCACGCTCCCGAAGGTTTCATTCCGTTTGGACTCCGTTTGATATTCTTTTTCTGCGAAACACCGAAATAGGCAAAAAAAATAGTAATTTGGGCTGGGCCTCCGGTTAATAGGTTAGTCCCAAAAATAATATAAAAGTGTATAAATAAGCCCATTAAACATCCAAAACAGAATATATAATAGCATGGAATAATAAAAAATTATAGATACATTGGAGACGTATCAATCTCTGGATTGCATGCATTGGACATGGAAGAGTTGTTGATATGCTCAAGAAGGGAAATATCTGGGCCACCTCTGGGCCACTGAGGGAGTCCTGGACTAAGGGGTCTCGGGTGTCCGGCATGTTATCTATGGGCCAGATTGATGGGCTCTGAAGATATGAAGACCGAAGACTGTACCCATGTCTGGATAGGACTCTCCTTGGCGTGGAAGGCAAGCTTGGCGAACAACTATGAAGATTCCATATTATGTAACCGACTCTATGTAACCCTAGATCCCCCCGGTGTCTATATAAACTGGAGGACTTAGTCCGGATAGGGGATACTCAATACCTTAGTCATACATGCTAGACTTCTAGGGTTTAGCCATTACGATCTCGTGGTAGATCAACTCTTGTAATACTCGTATTCATCAATATCAATCAAGCAGGACGTAGGGTATTACCTCCATCAAGAGGGCCCGAACCTGGGTAAAACTTCATGTCCCCTGTCTCCTATTACCATCAACCTTAGACGTACAGTTCGGGACCCCCTACCCAAGATCCGCCGGTTTTAACACCAACATTGGTGCTTTCATTGAGAGTTCCTCTGTGCTGTCGCTGAAAGGTTTGATGGCCCCTTCAATCGTCAATATTGGCGCTGTCTGCGGAGAAACCTTCCTCCCCGGACAGATCTTTGTGTTCGGCGGCTTCGCACTGCGGGCCAACTCGTTTGGCCATCTGGAGCAGATCGAAAGCTATGCCCCTGGCCATCAGGTCAGATTCGGGAGCTTGAACTACGTCGCAGACATCCATGGAGACTTGATCTTCGCCGGATTCGATACCGCGGTAGCCACTCCCGACCACCCCGATGATCATGACTTAAATCTATCATCGGGCCGCATCCAGGAGATCGCTCCTGTAAACCCCCTGGTCCTAGAGCCGGAGCAAGTCGCGCCATCCAAAGATGGGAGGATTAACCGCACCACGGAGGCCGTAGATTCCACGGCGTTGGAGCCGCACATGGACCTGGTCTCACTCGATGCCTATGCCACCGGAACACCGGACTCCTCTCCGGCTGTAGGTTCCGAACCACGCGAGCCCGCGGACGCCGAGCATGATCGTTTATCGATCTTAGAATTCATTGTCGCAGACATCTTCCAGCACTCGCCTCTGGGCGATATGCTAAACTCGTTAAAGAGTCTATCCTTAGCGGAGGACTCTCAGCCAAACTATATCCGGCTCGAACTAGGGGTTGACGATGGAGAATTTCGCTTCACCCGCCACCCACTTTATAGCCACGATCGAGGATTTGACCAACGAACTTGATTATGACTCCGAGGACATCGACGGTATGGACGATGATGCCGGAAAAGAAGAAGACCAGACCCCGCCGTTCACCGGACACTGGACGGTCACTTCCTCGTATGACGTATACATGGTGGATGCACCAAAGGAAAACAGCGACGATGACAAGGAAGACCCAGTTGAGGATAAACCTTCCAAAATACAGTCCAAGCGCCGGCGTCAGCGGCGCCGCTCTAAGTTACACCGCAGTAAAGATAGCAACACCGGCACAGGAGAAGATGACACTCCGGAAGGTGCCGAAGACAACGAAGACCCGTCGACACAACAAACAAACCAGACGAACGGGAAGATGCGCAGGTTAGCCCTGTTAAATAGGCCACGCACAAAGATTCGGAGGACGACAGTTACCTTCCGTTCTCCGAGGATGAGGTGAGCCTTGGCACCAAGGATTTCATCGTGCCCGGCGAACCTCTTGAGCAGGAGCGCTTCAAGCGCCAGCTAATAGCCACTACAAGGAGTCTGAAAAAGAAGCAGCAGCAGCTTCAAGCTGACCAGGATCTGCTCAATGATAAATGGACTGATGTCCTAGCAGTTGAAGAATACGGCCTCAAGCGCCCAACCAAAAGCTACCCAAAGCGTAAACTGCTACCTCAGTTCGACGAGGAGGCGCCAGAGTATATACCACCATCGTACAATGCGGCTGACCGGCCACCGCGTGGCTGGGACAAAATGGCAACCCATGCCGAACACCAGCCCGTCCTGCCTCGTCACTTAGGCAAAGGGAAATTCGCCCACGACCATACATATGACCTCCAGCAGAACCTGAACAATAAAGCAGGACCTACCAGATCAATCTACGGATCGCGAGGACGCACCTCGACACGTGAGAACGGCCACCTATCCGGACGTGACAAACCCAGTCATGCGTAGGCCAAACACCACGGACGGACTTCATCAGAGCTGCGTCACGATACGGCCCGATACAGAGGCCCCGCACAACCTCATTGCTTCACTGATGAGGTCCTGGATCACGAATTCCCCAAAGGCTTCAAGCTCGTGAACATAGAATCATACGATGGGACCACGGACCCCGTGGTGTGGATCGACACATCCATATGGAACGCGGAGATGACCTCCACGCCATCAAATACCTCCCTCTCAAATTCAAGGGGCCTGCTCGGCATTGGCTAAACAATCTGCCTGACAATTCCATTGGCAGTTGGGAGGACTTGGAAGAGGCTTTCCTCGATAACTTCCAAGGTACATATGTTTGACCTCCGAACGCTGATGACTTAAGCCATATAGTCCAGCAGCCCGGAGAGTCCGCCAGGAAATTCTGGACAAGGTTCCTAACTAAAAAGGACCAAATCATTGACTGTCCGGACGCTGAAGCTCTAGCAGCTTTCGAACATAGCATCCGCGAGGAATGGCTCGCTCACCACCTCGGCCAAGAAAAGCCAAAATCCATGGCGGCCCTCACGACACTAATGCCCGCTTTTGTGCGGGCGAGGACAGTTGGTTGGCCCGTAGCAAAAACAATGCAAGCGATGCCGGCACCCCTGAAGTTAAAAATAACAAAGACAAGTCTCGACGCAATAAATACAAGTGCCGAAATAGCAGTGACAACACCGAGGATACGGCGGTCAACGCCGGATTCAGTGGCTCTAAGTCCGGTCAGCGGAAGAAGCCATTCCAAAAGAACAATTCGGGCCCATCCAGCTTAGACCGCATACTTGATCGTCCATGCCAGATTCACGGCACCCTTGACAAGCCTCAAAATCACACAAATAGAGAGTGCTGGGTTTTCAAACAGGCCGGCAAATTTAATGCCGAGAACAGGGGAAAAGGATCGCAAAGCGAGGACGCCGACGAAGAGGCATGATAGACAAACAAAGGGGGACAGAAGAAGTTTCCCCCTCAGGTCAAAATGGTGAACATGATATATTCCACCCACATCCCCAAGAGGGAGCGCAAGCGTGCGCTTAGGGACGTCTACGTGATAGAGCCAGTCTCCCCAAAATTCATCCCATGGTCATCATGCCCGATCACATTCGATCACCGGGACCACCCGACCAGTATCCATCACGGGGGCTCAGCCGCTCTAGTCTTAGACCCAATAATTGATGGGTTTCACATGACTCGTGTCCTTATGGACGGGGGGTAGCAGCCTCAATCTGCTCTATCAGGATACAACGCGGAAAATGGGCATTAACCAATCAAGGATCAAGCCTACAAGGACTACCTTTAAAGGAGTCATACCAGGTGTAGAGGCCCACTGTACGGGATCAATCACATTAGAGGTTGTCTTCGGATCTCTGGACAAATTCCGAAGTGAGGAGTTAATCTTCGATATCGTCCCATTCCGCAATGGCTATCATGCACTGCTCGGACGAACTGCTTTTGCTCGATTCAACGCAGTGCCACACTATGCTTATCTCAAGCTCAAGATGCCCGGTCCACGCGGCGTTATAACAATCAATGGCAATACGAAACGCTCTCTCCGTACAGAAGAGCACACAGCTGCCCTAGCAGCAGAAGTACAAAGCGGCCTTCTCAAGCAGACCCTTCATTCTGCTGATGAGCCCGCGGACACCCTTAAGAGGGTCCAAACTACTCTGCAGCAGGAGAGCTTGTCTCGTCAGGAGCTCGGCTAGCAATCCGGCCTCCGTCTCAGTCCCGATCAAGTGGTGGCATTCGTGCCGCGCGTACATAACTACACACTTAAAATTCCATGGGCATTGACGGAGGCATAAACAACTTGTGATCCATGGCACGTGTCGGTGTCAAAACCGGCGGATCTCGGGTAGGGGGTCCCGAACTATGCGTCTAGGCCGGATGGTAACAGGAGGCAAGGAACACGATGTTTTACCCAGGTTCGGGCCCTCTTGATGGAGGTAAAACCCTATGTCCTGCTTGATTAATATTGATGATATGGGTAGTACAAGAGTAGATCTACCACGAGATCAAGGAGGCTAAACCCTAAAAGCTAGCCTATGGTATGATTGTTGTATGATGAAGTTGTCCTACGGACTAAAACCCTCCGGTTTATATAGACACCGGAGAGGGTTAGGGTTACACAAAGTCGGTTACAATGGTAGGAGATCTTGAATATCCGCATCGCCAAGCTTGCCTTCCACGCAAAGGAAAGTCCCATCCGGACACGGGACGAAGTCTTCAATCTTGTATCTTCATAGTCCTGGAGTCCGGCTGAAGGTATAGTCCGGCTACCCGAACACCCCCTAATCCAGGACTCCCTCAGTAGCCCCTGAACCAGGCTTCAATGACGACGAGTCCGGCGCGTAGATTGTCTTCGGCATTGCAAGGCGGGTTCCTCCTCCAAATTCTTCATAAAAGTTTGTAAACACCAAGAGTAGTGTCCGGCTCTGCAAAATAAGTTTCCACATATTGCCACAGAGAGAATAATATTAACACAAATCTAATCCGCTGACGTATTCCGCAGCGTGACATCACACTACGGCCAAGCCTTTATTCGAATCATTTTCACTTTTCCACCTCAGCGTGTTTTGCGAGGCGGTTTCCTTGGCACGTCTTGTCAAAGCAGAGATCGTGTCCCCTTTATTTACGGGATTCTCATCAATACGGATCTGGGTAACCCAATCGTGCCCGTTAGCATGTCTTCTCGATTAAAGGCGAGTCCCAAACGGTTACGGGGAGGGCTCCTGGTATTCAACCTCTTATAAAGAGACCAAGGCCTTACTCCTTTTCTCCAATCTCAAAACAAGTTCGCCCGTCGCCTCGAGTTCCAACACCCTAGGCTCCAGATTCCAGGCGCTTCGGACCTTCGACAATGTCCGGTTCCGACCTTCAAGGCCGATGGATGCCCTCCTCCGTCACGGAGGAGGACGTGCTAAAGTTGAGAGAGGCTAAGTTCTTGACCGCCGAAATTTTGCATAGGTTGCCTGCTCAAAGGCATGCTATTCCCAGTCCCCAGCCCGGTGAGAGTGTAGTGTTCATGTCTCACTTCCTTCGGGGGTTAGGCTTCCCGATGGATCCCTTCGTGAGGGGGCTGATGGTCTATTATGGGCTGTAATTTCATGACTTAGCTCCGGAGTCCATCCTCCACATTTCCTCATTCATCGTTGTGTGCGAAGCGTTCCTCCGTGTTACTCCTCACTTTGGATTATGGCTCAAGACTTTTGGAGTGGAGCCGAAGATGATCGAGGGACGGCACGCAGAGTGCGGAGGCGCTGTCATAAGTAAGAATGCTGATGCTCCATGGCCCGAGGGCTCCTTTCAAGAGGAGCTCGGCTTGTGGCAACGAGAGTGGTTCTATATCACCGCTCCCAGGAGCACCAAGTGGGTGGCGCCTCCTGCGTTTCGCTCGGGTCCCCCACCACGGCTAGCATCATGGGTCAACAAAGGATTAGATTGGGGGTTATCCAAAGACGTGCCCTTGTTGCAGGGCCGCATTAGGGATCTCTTAGAAAGAGACCTCAACCTGGTTAAGGTGACGCAGGTCATGCTGATTCGCCGAACACTGCCCAGCAAACGTCGCTCCCTTCGTCTGTGGGAGTTTAATCCGGAGGGACCACGAGCTCTCGAGCATTTTATGGGCGCAACGCCCGTAGAGATGTATAAAATGTTCTTCGGATCACAAGCAATGTGTCCGGATTTGACCGAGGATGCAGGTTTAAGCTGCAATCGCCCGGATACTCAGGTAAGTAACCTTATGCCCGGACACGCTATCTGTAAAATTGTCATAAATTTGCCCCTAAAAGAGCTGTCCTTTTAAACAGGAGTGGATAGCGAAGGCAAAGCTGATCAGGTGTCCGGCTCCCCTTCCTGAGACCAGGCCGGATCCCGTGCTAGTCAGGATGTTGAAGATCGTGCCTTTGGAGGGAAGTGAGGGGGAGGACAAGGAAACTATGGCCTCCTCGAAGGAGGCTGCTCCGAAGGGAAGAACCGACAATTCCTCTCCTAAGGGGAAGAAGAGGGCCGCCTCTGATGACCCGGAGACCATGGCCTCAAAGCGGGGGGAAAAATCCTCGTCGGAGGGTCCGACGCCGGGGAGATCCTCGGCCGAACTACGCCCTCAAAGGGATCAGCCCTCCAGCGAGCCGTAAGTAGAGAAAGATTTTCCTTTAGAGGGATGAGAGAAATCCTTGCTTTTTATCTGAGAAGATTAACCGAAATTTTACTTTGTAGCTCGGACCTCAGCCCTTCTCAGCAGAGCTCGTCTTCGGGGGATCTTCTTCCGGAGATGATGGAGAGTGGAACGCCTCCCCCTGCCGTACCGCCTGGCGAGGCGGGCGACCCTGAGGTGTCGTCGCGTAGGGTTTCTCCGAATCCGGCAAGGGTGGAAGGTAGCCATATGTCCCCCCAAGGTTCTCTGCGTCCGGCCTTCGATGGAGGTCATAGGATGAGTCCGGCACCGTCCGATGCGCGGTCGGAGGAGCTGATGATTCTGTTGGGGCAAGCTTCTATCTCAGAGGAGCACCGTGCATTGATGGGTACGGTGATTGGAAGGATTTCGTCCGCGGAAAGCGGATTGCATGAGGCCGTCAGAAGTTTGCTGACGGGTTTTGAGGTACGTTTGATAATGTACTTCTTTGCCAGTTGCGCATAAACAAGATGCGCCCTGTGTAGATAGTAGCCCCTGAGACTCTGTGCGTTGTCAAAATTGACGGCGCGCAGAGGATCATAATCCCAGGTCTAAAATGTCGCCTTGTATACAGGTGGCGAAGTGTCCGGAATTGAGCCGAACTGATGATTTTGCCGAACTAAAGCGGCAACTTGACGTGGCAGATGCCGACATCGCGCTCGTCAACGAGCGGCTTGATGAGGCTCAAGGTATGCAATTCCTCGGGCGGCATCTGGTAAGAGGAGCTTTATGCCAGCATCTCACAATGTGTGCGCTTGACGCAGATGGTGCGGCCGCCGTGGGGAGTCTTCGGGCGGAACTTGCCCGAGCTAAGGAACAAGCCAGGAAAAGTGATGCGGCTGCCGAGAAGGCCCTTGAAGAGCTGAGAGCCGAACAGGCTGCTCACCGCCGAAGCAAGAAGGAGATGGCCGTGATGGCCATGAAGTTAAAAAGTGCTGCTGACCGTTGCAAGTTTCTTGAGAAAGAAGACCGGGCGAGACAGACGGACTTAGAGAAGGCCGTTGCTGATGCTAAGGACGCTCGCTCTGCGATGAGAGCTACGAAGGAGGAGCTGCATCAGGCCGGACAGATTGCAGCTGGAAAGCCCTTTATGCTGCGGAGGAAGTTTTGCGATCCGAAGTTTGCTCCGTTGGACTGGATGTGGAGTGCGGAGGACACCTATCTGGATTTGGCAGCGAGTGCTGCTGATGCGACTGAATACTTTCGAGATCAAGAAGATCGCGAAGTGGAAAGGCTTTTCTGGTCGCAGTTCCAGAATCCAGAGAATCCACTGGCAGTGGACGATCGTCTGGCTCAATGGGCCGAACTAAATAGATTGTCCGGACTCGCCATGAAGTACGTCATGGGTCATCTGTGGCCGGGGAGATCGGAGCCGAAGAGTTATTTCAGCTTGGTGCAGCAATTCCTTAACGCGGTGCCACGTATCAATGCGATGAAGAGGTCAACATGCATAGAGGGCGCATATATGGCTCTTGCCCGTGTCAAGACATACTGGGCAGAGATGGAGACCACCGTTGTTGCATCCCGAGATTCAGACAAAAGCCGAGTACCCTCCGAGCACTATTTTCAGGAAGTCCTTGAAGCCGCTCGTGTAATAGAGACGCAGTGCTCGAAGGATGCTATGTTCTGATAGCATATGTAATTATAAAGCAATATTTTGATGAATTGTAGTAGCCTTTTATACTTGTGCCTTCAAGTATTTGGAACACCTCCTGTGCGGCCGTTTTAAGATATATATACAAAATCTGAAAGATTGCAGTCGTTAGCTTCAGCCCCCACGCACATGGTGCGGGGGTGCTCGCAGAAGGCGCATTTTCACACTTAATCCAATGTCTTGGTCCTACAAAGGAGGTGATAGCACAGCGAGCTAGGCAACCGGACTATAATGCTTTAACACTTTCACTTAGCCATAGGAGCTTGACAATGGGACTATTTAGGTAGCCCCTGGTGGCGACTGCGCTCGCCCGAATTCGGGGCGCGTATGTGCCTGGCCGGGAAACGGCCCTTCGTTAATACGGAGGAATCCTACAGATTCTGGAGAGTCATCGAGTGGTTGACCAGTCTCACGCCATATCATGACAGTCGGTTTTAGGCTTTCTCTACTAAGGTGCTCGCCTGGCCGAACCAGGGCACAATCGCAGTAGTTCTCCTGGTGCCGCCTTAGCCGATACAGCGGAACATAAGGCGGCCGAACACAGGAGCCGGGCAACCCAACATTTGACCAAAATCATGACTCAGAGCTGATGCATATAAGGCCAAACTCGCGACGCCGAACACTCCCTAAGGTATTCGGTCTTTATGAGAGCGGGCGAGGTAATGCTCTGAGGTATAAGCCCCTAGTGTCCAGGTACGCGCAAGAATTCTAACGTGGCCACATGCCAAGACGCCAGCCTCCTCCTTGGTCATAGAACCAGGGGATGTGTATCAACAAGAGATAGTAAAAACGGTTTACGCAGGGTCTTAATCTGAAAAGAAACCTTGGAACGGGTCCCTACTGCACGTCTGTGCCTGTGTCTCCGTTGTGCCGTATCCTGGACGGGCGCAGCACGATGTTCATCTGTAAAAAAAGAGAGCAACTAAGTTGAAAAAGGGGCGTGCCGAACAAAAGTTATATGAAATAAACAAAGTGTAAAGTAAAATATGAAAAATTGAGCTTTATTGTCTCTTATTTTATACGTGTGAAGCCCCTAGTGCGGGGGTATATGGCCATTAAGCCTTTATCAACGATACTTTTGTGCCGGACTCGTCTATCCGTGTCCGTGGTCTTAATGACCTGTTCCGATGTTCTGGCTGGTGAAGCCATTGTATTGTGGGGCTGTTAAAGCGGCCGCACAATCCTCCGCTTGGGGGAGGTGTTCTCACTGCTTCCCCTTTAAGGAGATGATGCCGCGTGGACCAGGCATCTTAAGCGTAAGAGATACATAATGCGGTATTGCATTAAAGCGGGTGAAAGCTTTGCGTCCCAGTAGTGCTTGATAGCGACTTGAGAATGGGATGATGTGGAAAGTCAGCTTTTCGCGACGGAAGTTATCGGCAGAGCCGAAAATAACCTCGAGCCGGAGAAAACCCATGCAATGGGTGTCCGGACCCGGCGTTACTCCTTGAAAGGAGGTTTTGCTGTGGCGAATTCTTTTTGGGTCGATCCCCATGTGGCGGATTGAGTCCTGATATATCAGGTTGAGTCCGCTGCCACCGTACATAAGGACATTTGAAAACTGGAGTCCGCCAATTATTGGATCGAGTACCAGGGCAGTCTAGCCTAGGTTCCTGACACTTCTAGAATAATCCAGATGATCGAAGATGATTGGTTTTGACAACCAGTGGCGGGATTCCTTTGGGATAGGCCGTGGGGCGCGTACCTTTATGGGCGCCGCATGTTTTGTTATGTGGAGTAAGTTTACTATTTTTACTTCTTGTGGGAAATTCTTTTGTTTCCTAGTACTCTGCTTTTGGGGTTCGTCCTCGTCTTCGCTTGGTGTGTCGAGCCCCTTGTGTTCGGCGTTGAGTCTGCCGGATTGTTTGAAAACCCAACAATCTCTGTGGGTATGGTTAGCAGGCTTTCCGGGAGTGCTGTGTATTTGACATATCCTATCCAAGATTTTGTTTAGGTTGGATAGGTCGTCCCTGTTATCTTTGAGGGGCGGCTTTTTCTGATTCTGTCGTGAGCTTTTGAATCCGGCGTTGACTGCCGTGCTCTTCGGACTTTTTTACTTAGTCCGGCGACGGTCCTTATTGCGTCGTGGTTTTCCGTTTCCATCCCTAGTTTCGGATGTACTTGGGTCACTGGTGCCGCATCTTGCCAACCAGCTGTCCTCTCCTGCGCAAAAGCGGGTCATGAGGCTTGTTAGTGCGGCCATTGTTCTTGGCTTTTCTTGGCCGAGGTGTCTGGCGAGCCATTCGTCTCGGACATTATGCCTGAAAGCCGCTAAGGCTTCAGCGTCCGGACAGTCGACTATCTGATTCTTTTTAGTAAGAAATCTATTCTAGAATTGCCGAGCTGACTCTCCGGGCTGTTGAGTTATGTGACTAAGATCGTCTGCATCCGGAGGGCGGACATAGGTCCCTTGAAAATTTGCTCGGAAATTGTCCTCGAGCTCTTCCCAACTTCCGATTGTGTTTTCAGGAAGGCTTTTGAGCCAATGCTGGGCTGGCCCTTTAAGCTTGAGGGGTAAGTATTTTATGGCGTGGAGGTCATCTCCTCTAGCCATATGTATGTGGAGGATATAATCCTCGATCCAGACTCCAGGGTCTGTTGTTCCATCATATGCCTCTATGTTTATGGGTTTGAATCCCGCTGGAAATTCGTAATCCAGGACCTCATCGGTGAAACATAGGGGGTGTGCGGCACCCCTGTATTTGGGTGTGCCGGATTCTGATAATGGCTTTATTGCATTGCTTACGAGAGCTTGCTTTCTTGGCCCGTAAATGGACCTGGCTGGGCCATGATGCGAATCCTTAAGTGGGTCGCATGCCGGCTTAAGTGCGGCGCTGCTTGCCGCTTTATGCTGGCCATGGGGTCGTCTATCCGACCGTGTGGCTTTCTCACTTTTGGAATGCGAGGGCTCTAAGGCCTCCTCGTCGAATTCAAGCAGTAGCTTTCTCTTCGGATAGCTTTTAGTGCGGCGACTGTCGCCGTATTTGTTTGCGGTATTGATTACTTTACTCCATCTGATCCTGAGTTCATCTTCTGCAGTTTTTAGCTTCCGCTTCTGCTTTTTCAGGCTGCGTGCGGTTGCAACGAGCCGTTTGTGGAGGTTCTTCTGCTTCGTGGGCTTGTCCGGCGTAGGGTCATCCGGAATGCCATTTTCGCCGGGGGAGGGATGTTCGGTTTCTCTATCCGGGTTGTCCTATTGGGACGGTTGCTCTAAGGCATGCTAGTCGTCTACCGGCTCATCCTGCTCTATGGCTGGGTCTTTATCGAGGCGGGGCTTGGGTCGGTGTTTACGCCGACGCTTTGATTGTTTTTCGAGAGATCGGTCCCTCTTTCCATCCCCGTTTTCCTCATTGTTGCTTCCTTTAGGGGTATCCACCATGTACACATCGTGAGATGAGGTGGCTGTCCAATGCCCTATAGGCGTTGGTTCTTGGTTGTCTCCTGCATCGTCGTCCAGACCATCGATGTCTTCGGAGTCGAAGTCGAGCATGTCGGTTAAGTCGTCGACAGTGGCTACGAAGTGGGTGGTGGGTGGGTTTTGAATTTCTTCATCATCCGGATCCCATCCTTGCTGACCGTAGTCCAGCCAGGGCTCTCCTGATAAAGAGAGAGACTTTAGTGATTTCAGGATGTCGCCGAAGGGCGAGTGCTGAAAGATGTCTGCGGCGGTGAACTCCATTATCGGCGCCCAATTGGATTCGATCGTCAGGGGCGCGGGGGGCTCGGAGTTCGGAAAGGAATCAGGCTCCTCGGAGTCACGGGTCATGCGGAGTGCGGGGCTGGAGTTCGGCTCGATCGCCTCTGAGATCGCAGCCCCTGAGGCAGCGTCCAACCGCTGATCCTCGATCGGCGCAGTAGGCTCCGAATCAATGGTCGGAACCGATGCGTGTGCGGCCTCCAAGGCGCAGTTCGGCGGCAGAGCTATATCATGCCCTTCGAGACAGTTCGGCGGCAGTAGGCTCCGAATCAATGGTCGGAACCGATGCTCGAATCCGTCGAAGATCAAGTCCCCGCGGATGTCAGCCGTGTAGTTTAGGCTTCCAAACCTGACCTGATGGCCAGGGGCGTAGCTTTCGATCTGCTCAAGGTGGCCAAGCGACTTGGCCCACAGTGCAGAGCCGCCGAAGACGAAGATCTGTCCGGGGAGAAAAGTCTCACCCTGGACTACATCGTTGTTGATGATCGAAGGAGCCATCAGGCCTAAAGGCGACAACACAGAGGAACTCTCAATGAAAGCACCAATGTCGGTGTCAAAACCGGCGGATCTCGGGTAGGGGGTCCCGAACTATGCGTCTAGGCCGGATGGTAACAGGAGGCAAGGAACACGATGTTTTACCCAGGTTCGGGCCCTCTTGATGGAGGTACAACCCTACGTCCTGCTTGATTAATATTGATGATATGGGTAGTACAAGAGTAGATCTACCACGAGATCAAGGACGCTAAACCCTAAAAGCTAGCCTATGGTATGATTGTTGTATGATGAAGTTGTCCTACAGACTAAAACCCTCCGGTTTATATAGACACCGGAGAGGGTTAGGGTTACACAAAGTCGGTTACAATGGTAGGAGATCTTGAATATCCGCATCGCCAAGCTTGCCTTCCACGCCAAGGAAAGTCCCATCCGGACACGGGACAAAGTCTTCAATCTTGTATCTTCATAGTCCTGGAGTCCGGCTGAAGGTATAGTCCGGCTACCCGAACACCCCCTAATCCAGGACTCCCTCAGCACGGCTCAACCGACATCGGATACACACATACTTTCACTTTTACTTGTTTTCCTTTCAGGTCTCAATCCCACAGGCCCCATCGGGGGGTCTGGTCATCGGTCCTCTTGTAGGATAAATACACCAAGACGGCGAGAAGCGCGGACATATGGGGAACTTTTTAGGTGATTCCGTTAACGATAACTCTACCTGTTTTCCAGGACCCATATGCAGCTCTTCCCTGGTTTCGGCATGTTAAATAGCCTATTGCTTATTGCACTATTTGCATCAATGTGCCTTGATGTACTAATTACATTATAATAAAAATAGTTTGTAGCTGGAGCTTTAGGACCCCAGCTTTTGACCTTTATGTCTTGTCTGTTTTCTTTCTCTCTTTTCTTTTCAGATTCCGTGTGGATAACCCCATCAGGCAGCACCCGTACACTTTGGTACGTTTGACATTTGCCAGGGGCTTTATAGCACCTCACAACAACAAAAGTCTGAACACTTTCTATAAGTATAGTTCGGCACCCCGAATTTAGCATTATATGCATTGGCTCCGAATCATGTCTTTGGTCAATAGTTGGGTTGCCCGGCTCCTGTGCTTGCTACCCTACATTCCGCTACATCGGCTATGGTAGTAAAGGGAGAACTACTGCGATTGTGTCCTGGTCTAAACCGGATGAGCACCTCAGTAGAGAAAGCCGAAAACTGACTGTCATGATGCGGCAAGAGCTGGTCAGCTATTCGGAAGTCTCAAATCGTTGGAGATTTTTCCGCATTTTCGCGAAGGATCGGTAATTCCCGATCAGACGCTGACAGCACTCTGGTTCATATACCAGGGGTTGCGCCTATGTTTTATTATAAAACTCCAAAGGCTAAGTGAGGGTGAGGGAGTCCTGGATTAGGGGGTCTCCGGACAGCTGGACTATCTCCATTGGCCGGACTGTTACACTATGAAGATACAAGATTGAAGACTTCGTCTCGTGTCCGGATGGGACTCTACTTGGCGTGGAAGGCAAGCTAGGCAGTACGGATATGGATATCTCCTCCTTTGTAACTGACCTTGTGTAACCCTAACCCTCTTCGGTGTCTATATAAACCGATGGGTTTTAGTCCGTAGGACAACAACCATAACAAACAATCATACCATTGGCTAGCTTCTAGGGTTTAGCCTCTCTGATCTCGTGGTAGATCTACTCTTGTACTACCCATATCATCAATATTAATCAAGCAGGACGTAGGGTTTTACCTCCATCAAGAGGGCCCGAACCTGGGTAAAACATCGTGTCCCCTGCCTCCTGTTACCATCCGGCCTAGACGCACAGTTCGGGACACCCTACCCGAGATCCGCCGGTTTTGACACTGACATTGGTGCTTTCATTGAGAGTTCCTCTGTGTCGTCGCCGTTAGGCTTGATGGCTCCTACTATCATCGATAGCGATGCGGCCCAGGGTGAGACTTTTCTCCCTGGACAGATCTTCGTATTCGGCGGCTTTGCACTGCGGGCTAATTCGCTTGGCCATCTGGAGCAGATTGAAAGCTACCGTGACGCCCCGAGACCGATGTGCCAGGTGTCCTCCAGTTATTCTCTGTTGTTTCCTTGTCATTGCTTGCGATTCATGCATCTCATATCATGTCATCATGTGCATTTCATTTGCATACATGTTCGTCTCATGCATCCGAGCATTTTCCCCGTTGTCCGTTTTGCAATCCGGCGCTCCTATGTCACCCGGTGTCCCTTTCTACCTTTTTTCGTGTGCGGGTGTTAAATGTTTTCGGATTGCACGAAGACTTGTCTTGCGGCCTTGGTTTACCACCGGTAGACCGTCTGTCAAGTTTCGTGCCATTTGGACTTCGTTTGATACCCCAACGGTTTACTGAGGAACCGAAAAGGCCTCGTGAGTGTTGCAGCCCAACACCCTTCCAATTTGGCCCAAAACCCACCTAAACCTCCTCCATCATCTCGGTCGTTCGATCACGATCGTGTGGCCGCAAACCGCACCTCATTTGGACACTCCTAGCTCCCTCTACCTATATAAACACCTCCTCCCCCGAAATTCACGGACGAAACCCTAACCTTCCCCCTCCTCGCGCCGCCGGACACGTCCGACCTGCCCCGCCGCCGCCACGTGGCACTACGTGGTTCGCCCGGCCGCCTCCCCCCGCCGCCGGCCTGTCTCGGCCCAGGGCGGGCCCTCTCCGCCGCCAATCGGGCCGCGCCCCGCGCCCGCTCGCGCCGCCGCGTTTCTCGCTGCCGCCTTCGCCGACCACCGCGCCCATCGCCGGACCTCGCCGCTCCGCCGCGGCAAGCTCGCCGCCGGCGCCATCCTCCTCGCCGCCGCACGTGCTCCGCCTGCCGCGCTCACGCGGCATCACCTCCCTCCGCCCCGCGCCCGAGGTCGCTGGCCGCCGGCCACGACGACCCGCGCCGGCGCTGCCTCACCTCGCCGCTCGGCACCTCATCCCGCCGCCGCGCCATGGCCGCTGCCGGCCCCGCAGCTCACCTCAGGCCCCGCCTCCGGCCAGATCCGGGCAGGAGCGCCCGGATCCGCTCCTCGCCGACCTCCTCCGCGGCCGTCCTCGCCAGAGAAGACCCCTCCCTGGCCGGAGTTGACCTCGGGATGCGTGCCCCGTTGCCCTAGATCTAGATCTGCAGGGTAAAATTCGTCAAAGTCCTTTTCCCCCCAGTATTTTTTTGGCTTTTTCAACGCATCGTAACTCTGCATCCGTAGCTCCGATTCATGCGTGTAGCATATCAAAATGTTCGTCTCGACGAGTACATCTTTTCATCTCATTGCATCATTTTCATTTGAGCTCATCTTGAAGCCCGAAATGCTGTTGGAAGAGGGCCATGTGAGTAATTTGTCCGATCTGTTTCAGCAAATGGCATTTTGTCATTTTTTCCATGATTAATGTGTGCATGCTATGACCCTGAGCTCTACATGTGTTTTGTTATATGCCATGCCATATTTACAGTGGTGCTTGCCATGCATTTTTGTGATATTTGTGGTGACTAGAACAAGTTTGCAAAGTAGCGTAATCGGTAATGCTGATTTCAGGGACTTAGAATTTCACTAAGTCCTTGTCCTGATTTTGTTGTTATGCCATATGTTCATGTTGTTTCCTAGTGATCCGTGCCTCTTTTGAGGATGATCAGTAAGGATGTTTTGTTAACATTGTGGTGCTCTATCCATCCATGTCTTTTTTTGCATTTATGGAGCACCCTAGCTTGAGTCAATCGAGCTCTACTTTTGCTATAAAATGTTCCTGGCAGATCGTTGACATGATTAGCAATTTTGCCGAGGATGTTGCTATTGATCCGTGCATGCTATGTTGTTGTTATTGCCATGTGTAGCTTCTGTGCCATGTCTTCTGGATGGGTGTATGCTTAGTTTGTCTGTCCATGCTTTGTAGTGAGTGCATCGAGCTCGTAAACATGCCTACTTGTTAACTGTTTTGCATGCCCCAGTTTTTTTCACTAAGTCTGTATCTGTTTATGTTTTTGCCATGTTCACATGCTTGCATTTGTATTTTATGATCCCTTTTGGCTCAAGGTCACTAAGGGACTTTTGTTAAGTGCTTTGAGTAGCTTCATGCCATGCCTTGCTTTGCCATGTTAAGTTCCTATAGCATGTAGTTTTCATGCTCTAAAGTATGCTTCATGATAATAAATCCCAGACTTGTGTTAATTTCACTAAGTCTGAAACCTGTTATCATTTGCACTTTTTCCATGCTTGTTTGAACCTGTTAATGAGTGAATTAGCCATAGCTCAGTGTTCATCTTTTGTCAAGCATCCTGAGTGGATCCCTGCCATGTATGTTTTGTCCTGTTTGAGTGCTGTAGCATATTTATTTTGATGCATTTAGATGGTCACTTGCTAATTATCGCAGACCGGTGCCATATTTGTTTTGCTTGCCATTACCAAACCGTGCATCCGATTCCGGTGATCTTTATATCGATTTCAACCGAAATCACCTCACTTTTCCAGTGGTACTCTTGGATTTCCAAGTTGAGGCCAGGTTCAACCATTCCTTGTCAAATCTTGCATATGCATCGCATACCGCATCCCGCATATCATACCATGTTCATGTGTGGTTTGTTTACTATGTTGTGTGTTTCTTTCAGGTGTTGCTTCTTCGGGTTTGTTCTGGTAACGTCGCGTTTGTGAGGACCCATTCGTCTACGTCCGTTTGTCTTCTTCGTGGACCCGTTCTTCTTCCTTGCGGGATTTCAGGCAAGATGACCATACCCTCGAAATCACTTCTATCTTTGCTTGCTAGTTGCTCGCTCTTTTGCTATGCCTTTGCTGCGATACCTACCACTTGCGTATCATGCCTCCCATATTGTTAAGCCAAGCCTCTAACCCACCGTGTCCTAGCAAACCGTTGTTTGGCTATGTTACCTCTTTGCTCAGCCCCTCTTATAGCGTTGTTAGTTGCAGGTGAAGATTGGAGCTTGTTCCATGTTTGGAACATGGATATTTTGTGGGGATATCACAATATCTCTTATTTAATTAATGCATCTATATACTTGGTAAAGGGTGGAAGGCTCGGCCTTATGCCTGGTGTTTTGTTCCACTCTTGCCGCCCTAGTTTCCGTCATATCGGTGTTATGTTCCCGGATTTTGCGTTCCTTACGCGGTTGGGTTATAATGGGAACCCCTTGACAGTTCGCTTTGAATAAAACTCCTCCAGCAAGACCCAACCTTGGTTTTACCATTCGCCACCTAGCCTCTTTTTCCCTTGGGTTAGGCCAGCCCAAGGGTCATCTTTATTTTAAACCCCCGGGCCAGTGCTTGTCTAAGTGTTGGCCCAACCCAGAGCACCGTGCGGGGCCGTCCCTTGGCAACTTGGGTTACGTTGGCTCTCGTACGCTTAACTTATCCGGTGTGCCCTGAGAACGAGATATGTGCAGCTCCTATCGGGATTGTCGGCACAACGGGTGGTCTTGCCGGACTTGTTTTACCATTGCCGAGGATGTCTTGTAACCGGGATTCCGAGTCTGATCGGGTCTTCCCGCTAGAAGGAATATCCTTCGTTGACCGTGAGAGCTTGTGATGGGCTAAGTTGGGACACCCCTGCAGGGTTATGAACTTTCGAAAGCCGTGCCCGCGGTTATGGGCAGATGGGAATTTGTTAATGTCTGGTTGTAGAAAACCTGAAGTTGACCTTAATTAAAATACATCAACCGCGTGTGTAACCGTGATGGTCTCTTTCCGGCGGAGTCCGAGAAGTGAACACGGTGTCGGAGTTATGCTTGACGTAGGTTGTTCTAGGATCATTTCTTGATCATAGTTGTTCGACCGTGCTTTTGCCTTCTCTTCTCGCTCTCTTTTGCGAATAAGTTAGCCACCATATATGCTAGTCGCTTGCTGCAGCTTCACCTCATACGTTTTACCCTTCCTATAAGCTTAAATAGTCTTGATCGCGAGGGTGTAAGATTGCTGAGTCCCCGTGACTCACAGATACTTCCAAAACCAGATTACAGGTGCCGAGGATACCGTACAGATGATGTAACCAAGCTCAAGGAGGAGCTCGATGAAGATCTTGTCCTTTGTGTTGTTTCAGTCTAGTTGATCAGTAGTGGAGCCCAGTTGGGGTTGATCCGGGATCTGTTTAGCTTTTGGGGTAGTCTTCTTTTATTTTGGCTCTATAGTCGGGCCTTGATTGTATCTGGTTGATGAAATTCTTTATTCATGTAATTGTGTGAAGTGGCGAGTGTAAGCCAACTATGTATCTCTTTCCCTTATGTATTACATGGGTTGTGTGAAGATTACCTCACTTGCGACATTGCTTTCAATGTGGTTATGCCTCTAAGTCGTGCTTCGACACGTGGGAGATATAGCCGCATCGAGGGCGTTATAGCTACGCCCCTGGCCATCAGGTCAGATTTGGAAGTTTAAACTACACGGCCGACATCGGCGGAGACTTGATCTTCGACGGATTCGAGCCACAGCCCGGCGCGCCGCACTGTCGCGATGGGTATGACCTAGCTCTGCCGCCGAACAGTACCCTAGAGGCCGTGCCCGCATCAGCTCTGACCCTTAGTTCGGGGCCAACTGTGCCAATCGAGGACGGGTGGTTAGACATCGCCTCAGGGGCTGCAGTCTCAACGGCGATCGAGCCAAACACCAGCATAATCCTCTGCGCAGCCCGTGACTCCAATGTGCCTGACTCTTTTTCTGACTCCGAACCATCCGCGCCCCTGCCAATCGAATCCGATTGGGCGCCGGTCATGGAATTCACCGCCGCGGATATCTTTCAGCACTCGCCCTTCAGCGACATTCTGAATTCACTAAGGTCTCTCTCTTTGTCAGGAGAGCCCTGGCCGGATTATGGCCAACAGGATTGGGATGCGGACGACGAAGAAATTCGACGCCCACCCACCACCCACTTCGTAGCCACTGTCGATGATTTAACCGACATGCTCGACTTCGACTCCGAAGACATCGATGGTATGGACGACGATGTAGGAGACGAACATGAACCAGCACCTATAGGGCACTGCAAAGCCACCTTGTCATATGACATATACATGGTGGATACACCCAAAGAAGGCAATGGAGACGGGATAGCGGAGGATGACCCGTCCAAGAAGCAACCCAAACGCCGACGTCAGCGGCGCCGCTCTAAGTCCCGCCAAAGCAAAAGTGGTGATACCGGCACAGGAGATAATAACACTCCGGATAGTGCCGAAGAAAACAACAAACCCCTCCAGCAAGATTTAGAGCAGGAGGATGGAGGAGCCAGCTCTCCTGAGAGAGCGGCAGACGGAGAGGAGGATGACAATCACATGCCCCCTCCGAAGACGAGGCAAGCCTCGGCGATGATGAATTCGCCGTACCAGAGGATCCCGTCGAACAAGAGCGCTTCAAGCGCCGGCTTATGGTCACGGCAAAGAGCCTGAAGAAAAAGCAGCAGCAGCTTCAAGCTGATCAAGATCTGCTAGCTGACAAATGGACTGAAGTCCTCGCGGCCGAGGAATATAAACTCGAGCGCCCCTCCAAGAGTTACCCAAGGCGCAGGTTACTACCCCGACTAGAGGAAGAAGCGTATGATACGGCTGATCGGCCACCTTGTGGCCGCGATAGAGAGGCATTCCAGCCAAAAGCTCAGCCTCCACCCCAACGCCATTCAAATAAAAAGGCATGAGGAGATATGCCAGACCTGCGAGACATATTGGAGGACAAGGAAAAGCATTCAAGATCGATCTATGGATCACGAGGGCGCACCACTTTGCGAGACGACAAACGACACGCCGGATACAGTAAAAGCAAATCCGGCCGGGCCGAACACAGCGGGCAAGACCCATTCGAGCTGCGTCGCGATATAGCCCAATACAGAGGCGCCGCACACCCCTTATGCTTCACAGACAAAGTAATGGCACAACAGATCCCGCCGTATGGATTGAGGATTTCCTCCTCCACATCCACATGGCCCGCGGCGATGACTTAGACGCCATCAAATACCTCCCACTAAAGCTTAAAGGGCCAGCGCGGCATTGGCTTAACAGCTTGCTAGCGGACTCCATTAGCTATTGGGAAGATCTGGAAGCCGCATTCCTCGACAACTTTCAGGGAACTTATGTGCGACCACCAGACGCCGATGATTTAAGCCACATAATTCAGCAGCCAGAAGAGTCGGCCAGGCAATTCTGGACTCGGTTCCTTACAAAGAAAAATCAAATCGTCGACTGTCCGGATGCGGAGGCCTTAGCGGCTTTCAAGCACAACATCCAAGACGAGTGGCTAGCCCGGCACCTTGGTCAGGAAAAGCCGAAATCTATGGCAGCTCTCACGACGCTCATGACCCGCTTTTGTGCGGGAGAAGACAGCTGGCTGGCTCGCAGTAATAACATATCAAAGAACCATGGTACCTCAGATACCACTGACGACAATAGCAGGTCACGTCGCAACAAGCATAAGCGCCGCATTAACAGCGAAAATACTGAGGATACGACAGTCAATGCCGGATTCAAAGGCTCTAAACCCGGTCAGCGGAAAAAGCCATTCAAACAAAGTACGCCGGGTCCATCCAGCTTGGACCGTATACTCGATCGCTCGTGTCAAATACACGGCACCCCAGACAAGCCAGCCAATCACACCAACAGGGATTGTTGGGTGTTCAAGCAGGCCGGCAAGTTAATTGCCAAAAACAAGGACAAGGGGCCGCATAGCGTTGACGAGGAGGAGCCCCGGCAGCCGCACACTGGAGGACAGAAGAGGTTTCCCCCGCAAGTGCGGACGGTGAACATGATATACGCAACCCACATCCCCAAGAGGGAGCGGAAGCGTGCGCTCAGGGACGTATATGTGTTGGAGCCAGTCGCCCCAAAGTTCAACCCTTGGTCCTCCTGTCCGATCACCTTTGATCGCAGGGACCACCCCACTAGTATCCGTCATGGATGGCGGATTTCACCTCACTCGAGTCCTTATGGACGGCGGCAGCAGCCTGAACTTGCTTTATCAGGACACAATGCGCAAAATGGGTATAGACCCCTCAAGGATCAAACCCACAAAAATGACCTTTAAGGGCGTCATTCCAGGCATAGAGGCCCATTGCACAGGCTCAATTACACTGGAAGTGGTCTTCGGATCTCCGGATAACTTCCGAAGCGAAGAATTAATCTTCGATATAGTCCCGTTCCACAGTGGTTATAACGCGCTGCTCGGGCGAACCGCATTTGCTAGATTCAATGCGGTACCGCATTATGCATACCTCAAGCTCAAGATGCCAGGACCTCGCGGAGTTATTACAGTCAACGGAAACACAGAGCGCTCTCTCCGAACAGAGGAGCACACCGCGGCCCTCGCAGCAGAAGCGCAAAGCAGCCTCTCCAGGCAATCAACCAGTTCGGCGCTTCAAAGCCTGGACACCTTCAAGCGCGCTCGGGGCAATCGACAAATAGACCTCCTGGCACGATCTGAGCTTGCGTAGCAATACGGCGGCCACCTCTATCCCAGCCCAACGGCGATATTCATGACGCGCGTACATAATTACACATTAAAAATACCATGGGCACAGGTGGGGAGGGGGGCACAACTGCGGCACGACCCAAAACGCGGCCTAAACCGCACTAGGGGCTTCCCGTTTGGTTATTTTTATTTTTCTTTCAGGACCTTAATCTCTGGAAACACTGTCCGGCAGCACTATTGCTGAACACATTATGCAGCAACCAAGGAGGCAGACAGCTACGTTATACCACGGAATTCCCAGGTTGATTACAGTAACGAGCGAAATATTCGATTTCATATCATTCTTCAGCTTGCCCTTGGAAGGGACATAGTCCTACTCTTTGCTTATCGCACTATCTGTATCACTCTGCTTTAACGCAATTTTTCAATAAACAATGCATGACATTACGACTATTATTGCATTCTTGCTATATATATATATATCTATGTGTTCATTAATGACGCCTTGCAACCGTACACTCTGGTACGGCCAATACACCAGGGGCTTACGTACCCCACAATGCGGTGTGAAAAGTCTGAACACTTTCACAAGTGTGGCACCCCGAACTTATAGCATTATATGCATCAGCTCCGAATCATGTCTTTGGTCAAATGTTGGGTTTGCCCGGCTCCTATGTTTTGGTACCTTACATTCCGCTCTATCGGCTAAGGTAGCGCTAGGAGAACTACTGCGATTGTGCCCCAGTTCTGCTGGGTTCAGCACCTCAGTAGAGAAAGCTAAAACCGACTGTCATGATAAGGCGAGAGACTGGTCGCTGTTCGGCGAGGTTTTTCGAGTCCCTAAAGACTTATGCCGCTTAGGGCGAGGGGTCGGCCCTGTCCGGCTTACAGGCGTGTATCGCGCCCCGAATTCGGCCTTCCGAATACCAGGGGCTTCGCCGAAATTTAAAATTATAGAATTCTATGGCTAAGTGAGAGTGATAAAGCATTATTAGTCCGGTTGCCTTGTTCGTTGTGCTGAGCACCTCCCTCGAAGGACCCAAATATGGGAAAAATAGTGCTCAGGTTTATCCCGAACACCCCAGCACTCGTGGCATGGGGGCAGAAGCCGAGGACTAGCCATCTCTCAGATTGGATAAACGGCCAAACAGAAGGTAATATTTTAAATTCAAACAAGCGTTGCATAGCGCATATGAAACAAGTTTTCATAAATACAGGATAAAACGAGCAAGTCTCATTCAAATATTACATCTTTTGAACACTCGTTCGTGATGAGACGGGCGCCCGACACAACATCCTCATAGTACATCTTGGGGTGGCGGTGCTCCTTGCCCTCTGGCGGCCCCTCCTTGATCAGCTTCACGACGTCTAGCTTGACCCACTGCAATTTCACACGGGCGAAAGCCCGGCGTGCACCTTCAATGCAGACAGATCGCTTGACGACCTCCAGCCGCGGGCAGGCATCCACGAGCACCTCACCAGGCCGAAGAAGCTGTTCGGAAGGGCGTTGCCAGGCCACAACCGGACTATAAAGCTCTTCATGGCCTGATCGGCCGCCTTATGTAGCTTGACCATCTGCTTCAGCTGGTTGCTCATTGGCATCGAATGTTCGGCCTCAACATACTGAGACCAGAATAGCTTCTCCGTCGAGCTTCCGTCCTCGGCCTAGTAAAATTGTGCGGCATCGGACACACTATGGGGAAAATCTGCGAATGCTCCTGAAGAGCTCCGGATCCAGGTAAGTAATCGGTAATTTACTTTTACATGCTTGCTTTGCATATAGAAAGCCTTACCCGCCGCTATCTTCTTCATCGCGTCGATCTCTTGGAGGGCCTTTTGGGCTTCGGCCTTGGCACTTTTTACACTCTCGAGGCCCGCGGCAAGCTCAGACTCCCGCGTCTTGGAGTCAAGCTCCAACGCCTCGTGCTTCGCCACAAGAGCCTGGAGCTCTTGCTGCACCTCGCCCACCCGAGCCTCGTGCTTCTCTCACTCGGTGTGCTCCTTGGCCACTGTATCTTCGGCCCTGGTCAGCGCTTGCTTCAGGGTCGCCACCTCAATCGTGGCCCCTGGCAAACATACAATGATCCTGTCATCTTGCAATCGCGTCCTTTTTTATATATACATATCTATAGACGGGGTATTACTTACCCTTGTTCTCCTCGAGCTTCCTCTTGGCAAGGCCGAGCTCTTTCTTGGACCCCTCGAGGTCCTGCTTCAGTACGGCGACCTCCGCAGTTAGTGCGGCGGACGCCAACAGCGAAGCCAGCATATGCATATTGACATACTTATATTAGACTCCTACGATATTATTTGATCCTCTGTTCGGCTTTTCTTTGTGAACACCGAACAAAGCATCAGGGGCTACTGTCTATGCGGTAATATTTCTACTACATTTTAAAACACTTACCTCAAAGCCTGTTAGAAGGCTGGCATAGGCTTCAGTCAATCCGCTCTTGGCGGACTGAACCTTCTGGATCACCGCACTCATGATAGTGCGGTGCTCCTCGTCGATGGAAGCGCTGCGAAGCGCTTCCAGCAGATTGTCCGGTGCCTCTGGATGGACAGACGTCACCGGCACAGGCGTCTGCCCCTCTTAGAAGGAGGCCGCCTGCCCGAGCCCGGAACCGCTGGAGGGTCTGGTACGGTGTTCGGCTGAGGGCCGAACTCGGAGCTCTCGGGGGCCCCGTCCCCGCGGCTCCAAGAGTCCGGAAGGTCGCCTTGAGGCGCCTCCAAGACTGTCTCCCCTCGATCCGGTGCCTCTTGAGACAACACCTCGGTGTCGTCGGCAGGGTGAGGGGAGGTGGCGGTCGGGACTGGATCGCTATTCATGTCCGACAAGCCCAAGGAGCCGTCCGATGATACATCGATACTGGCTCGTGGCGGCCTGCATAATTGTGTTCGGCGTTAGGGAAAGCAGTGCGACAAAGGAATCCTAGGAATTACTCTAGTATCTGAATACTTATGATCTCCCTGGGGGCTTGACCCTGGGCAACCACTCGCCTTCGCCTTCGTCGGCGGCGGTGGAACTGTCCGGAAGGAGAGTCCTTCCCTTCTTGGACCCTCCGGCCTCCCCGGTTGGGGCGGCCTTACTTTTCTTGTCTCCCTCAGTCGGTGGGGGAGCATCTTCTTCTTCCTCTTCCTCGTCTTCAGGGGAAGAGTGCGCCACAGAGTCATCGGACGGTGAGTCCGACGACGCCTGGCGCCGGGAACTCTTTTGGGTTCCCTTGGCCTTCTTGGTCTTCTCCGGCACCTTATAAGGGGCCGGAGTCAGCATCTTCGCCAGAAGAGCGTCTGCGGGGCCTTCGGGCAAAGGAGCCGGACAGTCGATCTGTCCGGCCATCTTCTGCCAGTCCTGTCAAAGGTACGGGAGTTTAGATCCCGCATCGAGTCAATCTATATAAAAAATAATTATCCTGTGAAAGGTAAAACAGCTTACCGCACTGGCTTGGTGCTTCGCGCTGAATCTGCGATCCTCAGTAATAGGAGGGGGGACCTCGGCACTTTTGAACAGCACCCTCCAGGCATCTTCATGAGTTGTGTCGAAGAGCCTGTTCAGAGTTCGGTGCTGCGCCAGATTAAATTCCCACAAGTTGAACTCCCGTTGTTGGCACAGGAGTATCCGGCGGATGAGCATAACTTGGACTATGTCGACAAGCTTGAGCTTCTTGTCCACCATGTTTTGAATACATGTTTGGAGTCCGGTCAGCTCTTTTGAACTACCCCAGGATAGGCCCTTCTCTTTCCAAGAGGTGAGCCGCGTGGGGATGCCAGATCGGAACTCGGGGGCCGCTGCCCATGCAGGGTCGCGCGGCTCGGTGATATAGAACCACCCCGATTGCCACCCCTTTATGGTTTCCACAAAGGAGCCCTCGAGCCATGTTATGTTGGGCATCTTGCCCAGCATGGCGCCTCTGCACTCCACCTGGCGGCCGCCCACCACCTTCGGCTTGACATTGAAGGTCTTCAGCCATAAGCCGAAGTGGGGCTTGATGCGGAGGAAGGCCTCGCACACGATGATAAACGCCGAGATGTTGAGGATGAAGTTCGGGGCCAGATCGGGGAAATCCAGGCCGGAATAAAACATGAGCCCCCGGACGAAGGGATGGAGAGGGAACCCCAGTCCGCAGAGGAAATGGTGAGGAATACTACCCTCTCATGGGGCCTGGGGGTGGGGATGAGCTGCGCCTCATCTAGGAGCCGGTGCGCGATGTCGCCGGGCAGGTATCCGACTCTCCTAAGTTTCTTGATGTCTCCCTCCGTGACGGAGGAGACCATCCACTTGCCTCCCGCTCCGGACATGATTGGAGAAGGTTGAGGTGGGAAGTGCGGACTTGGGCGCTAGAGCTCGAGTGTGCGAAAACGGATGGATAAGGGAGGAAGAAGGCGTGGATAGAAAGGTGAATCCTTATCCCTTTATATGGGCGGATGAAACTAAGCGTCCCCACTTGCCTGGTAAAACTCGCTTATCCCCCAAGCACCGAATTGATGGCGCGGTTGGGTTACCCATGCCCGTATTGATGAGAATCCCGTAATAAGGGGACACGATCTCTGCTTTGACAAGACGTGTCGAAAAACTGCCTCGCATTATGTGCGGGGCTGGTTAAAAGAAACGGTTCGAATAATCACCGGGCCATGACGTAACGTCATGCTGCCAAAACAAGCCAGCAAATTAGATCTATGAAAATATTATTCTCTCTACGATGTAATGTGGAACTTATTTTGCAGGGTCGGACACTATCCTCGTATTCAAATTCTTCTGCGGTGTATTCGGAGAAGGAACCCGCCTTGCAATGCTGAAGACAATACTGCGCGTTGGACTCATCGTCATTGAAGCCTGGTTCAGGGGCTACTGAGGGAGTCCTGGATTAGGGGGCCTCCGGACAGCCGGACTATCTCCATTGGCCGGACTGTTAGACTATGAAGATACAAGATTGAAGACTTCGTCTCGTGTCCAGATGGGACTCTACTTGGCGTGGAAGGCAAGCTAGGCAGTACGGATATGGATATCTCCTCCTTTGTAACCGACCTTGTGTAACCCTAACCCTCTTCGGTGTCTATATAAACCGAAGGGTTTTAGTCCGTAGGACAACAACCATAACGAACAATCATACCATAGGCTAGCTTCTAGGGTTTAGCCTCTCTGATCTCATGGTAGATCTACTCTTGTACTACCCGTATCTTCAATATTAATCAAGCAGGACATAGGGTTTTACCTCCATCAAGAGGGCCCGAACCTGGGTAAAACATCGTGTCCCCTGCCTCCTGTTACCATCCGGCCTAGACGCACAGTTCGGGACCCCCTACCCAAGATCCGCCGATTTTGACACCGACAGAGGGCGTTCAAGCCGTATAGTCTGGTTGCCTGGTTCGTTGCGCTAAACAACCCCTTCAAGGACCATATAATTGGATCAAGATTGTTTAGATTCCATCCCGAACACCTCCGTACTACCTACGCGAGGGCTGAAGCCGACGACTGGTTAACCCTTAGATTTCATACAACACGGCCGCACAGGAGGAAACAATCAAAACATAATCAAAATTATATATTACAAAGTGGATTTGTTGTCATCATATAAGACAAAATATGAGTGTATTCACTCGAAAATAACGTCCTGCCCACACTGCGTGGCTACAGTAAGAGACCCCTCGAGGACATCCGCAAAATAGCGATCGGGTGTATGGTGCTCCTTGCCCTTCGGCAGTCCCTTGGTCGGCTCGATGGCGTCCATTTTCGCCCACCACATCTTGCTGCGAGCAAAGGCCATCTGGGCACCTTCAATACAGATCGACCGCTTTACGACCTCAAGTCGTGGGCAGGCACTAACAAGCCGCTTCACAAGCCCGAAGTAGTTGCTGGGTACCGGCGGCAGGCCATAGCCGGACTATCATGTCCCTCATGGCCAGCTCGGCTGCCTTGTGCAGCTCGACCAACTGTTTCAGCTGGTCGCTGAAGGATACTGGATGTTCTAGTCCAAGATATTGAGACGAGAACAGCTCCTCCCCCGAACTCCCTTCCTCGGCTCGGTAGAATTCGGCAGCATCGGGTACGCTGCGCGGCAAATCCGTAAACGCCCCTGTGGAGCACCAAATTCGGGTAAGCAACAGGAGCGCTCCCTTCATCAACTTGCTTTGCATAGTGAAAAACTTATCCACCACAATCTTCTCAGCCGCCTGGAGTTCCTGAAGAGCGCTCTGGGCTTTGGCTCGAGCCTCTTGTGCGCTCTGGCGAGCCTTGGCAAGTTCGGACGCTTGCGTCTTAGAATCACACTCCAGGGACTCGTCCTTCTTAACGGCATCCTGAAGCTCTTGTTGCACCTTGCTGACCCGGGCCTCATGCTTTTCGCGTGCAACGCGTTCCTTGGCCGCTTTGTCCTCGGCCTCGGCTAATGCCTTCTTGAGGGTCGCCACCTCGGTCGTGGCCCCTAGCATAGTCCATGACACTTTAGTCAGCGCGAAGTATTCATCCTTCCTAACATACACGCACAGGTTACTACATACCTTTGCTGTTCTCCAGCTGCGTCCTCACAAGACTGAGCTCTTCCTCGGCCCGCTCCAGGCTCCGCTGCAGTTTGGAGACCTCCGCAGTATGAGCGGCAGTAGCCAGCAACGACGCCTGCTTATTCACATAGACATCATATGTTAGACTCCTGTGGAACTTGTTGTGATCCTTTGTTCGGCTTTTCTTTCCGAACACCGAACAGAGCATCAGGGGCTACTGTCTACACTGTGATATTCTTTCTACAATTATTATTACCTCAAAGCCTGTTAAAAGGCTAGTGCAGGCTTCAGTTAGTCCACTTTTGGCAGACTGAACCTTTTTTATCACCATACCCATGAGGGAACGATGCTCATCTACAATGGAAGCATCTCGCATCACTTCTAGTAGATCACCTGGTGCCTCTGGTCGGACAGAGGTCACCAGCGTAACAGGAACACCCCCTCCTTTCGGGGAAGGCCGTTCGCTAGACTCCGGAGCCGCACAGGTCTCCGGAATGATATCCGGCTGAGGGCCAAATGGAACTCGGCCCCCACCATCATTCTCCATGGGGGTTTCTTCCCCCATGTGTCCGGCGGCCATGGAGTCACCCTTGGACGCCACCCTGACGATCTCCGGAGCCTCCCCTTTGTTGGGGAAGGCCCTTTGGGACACCTCCTCGTCATCACTCTTGCGCGAGGTAGAGTGAGCAGGTGGCGGCGACATGCTAGCCATCTCCTTTGAGTCTAGCGAGCCCTCTGTCGAGGACTGCGGAGAACCGTCGCGGGCCGGACTGCAATAGCATAAATTAAACATATTAATATTGCAAAGAGGAAGGGCCGAACATTCGGATGAGCATAAGGTCTTGGGTACTTATGAAGCGGCCCGAGGCTTGGTCCGGGGCATTCGTTCCGGACTGCTATCAACATCCCACGCGGAGTTATCCACGAGGGAGCCCTTCCCCCTCTTGGGTGCCTTTGCCTCCAGGTTTGTGGAGGCCACCCTTTTCTTCCTTCCCCCCTCAGGGGGGAAGTTGTCTTTGTAACACCCTCGATGCGAGTATATCTCCCACGTGTCGAGGCACGACTTAGAGGCATAATCCGCATTGAAAGCAATGTCGCAAGTGAGGTAATCTTCACACAACCCATGTAATATATAAGGGAAAGAGACATAGTTGGCTTACAATCGCCACTTCACACAATTACATGAATAAAACATTACATCATCCAGATACAATCAAGGTCCGACTACGGAACCAAAATAAAAGAAGAAACCCCAAATGCGACAAAGGTCCCCGATCGATCCCCAACTGGGCTCCACTACTGATCAACTAGAACGAAACCACACAAAGGACAAGATCTTCATCGAGCTTCCTCCTGAGCTTGGTTGCGTCATCTGCACGACTCATCGGCACCTGCAAAGCTGGTTTTTGGAAGTATCTGTTGAGCCACAGGCACTCAGCAATCTTACACCCTCGCGATCAAGACTATTTAAGCTTATGGGTAAGGTAAAAGGTATGAGGTGGAGCTGCAGCAAGCGACTAGCATATATGGTGGCTAAACATACGCAAAAGAGAGCGAGAAGAGAAGGCAAGGCACAGTCGATAAAACTATGATCAAGAAGTGATCCTAGAACAACCTACGTCAAGCATAACTCCAACACCGTGTTCACTTCCCGGACTCCACCGGAAAGAGACCATCACGGTTACACACGCGGTTGATGCATTTTTAATTAAGGTCAACTTCAGGTTTTCTACAACCGGACGTTAACAAATTCCCATCTGCCCATAACCGCGGGCACGGCTTTCGAAAGTTCAAATCCCTGCAGGGGTGTCCCAACTTAGCCCATGACAAGCTCTCACGGTCAACGAAGGAATAGACCTCCTCCCGAGCATTCCGATCAGACTCGGTATCCCGGTACAACAAGACATTTCGACAGGTAAAACTAAACCAGCAACACCGCCCGAATGTGCCGACAAATCCCGATAGGAGCTGCACATATCTCTTTCTCAGGGCACACTCAGATTGTCCTAGGTACGGGTAGGCCAGCCCAGAGTTGCCCCTGGTGGCCCCGGAGCTGACAGTGACCAACACTCAGAGGAGCACTGGCCCGGGGGGGTTAAATAATGATGACCCTTGAGTCTGCGAAACCCAAGGGAAAAAGAGGCTAGGTGCGAATGGTAAAACCAATGTTGGGCATTGCTAGAAGAGCTTTACTTAAGGCGAACTGTCAAGGGGTTCCCATTATAGCCCAACCGCGTAAGGGACGCAAAATCCGGGAACATAACACCGATATGACGGAAACTAGGGCGGCAAGAGTGGAACAAAACACCAGGCATAAGGCCGAGCCTTCCACCCTTTACCAAGTATATAGATGCATTAATAAATAAGATATATAATGATATCCCAACAAGTAAATAAATGTTCCAACAAGGAACGGCCTCCAATCTTCACCTGCAACTAGCAACGCTATAAGAGGGGCTGAGCAAAGCGGTAACATAGCCAATCAACGGTTTGCTAGGACATGGTGGGTTAGAGGTTACATGGCAATTGGGAGGCTGACAAGCAAAAGGTAGGCATCGTAGCATTGGCATAGCAAAAGAGCGAGCAAACTAGCATAGCAAAGATAGTAGTGATTTCGAGGGTATGATCATCTTGCCTGAAATCCCGCAAGGAAGAAGAACGAGTCCATGAAGAAGACAAACGGACGTAGATGAACGGGTCCTCACAAACTCGACGTTAACGGAACCAACCCGAAGAAGCAACACCGGAAAGAAGCAAACAATCATGGTAAACAACCATCACACGATCATAGCATTATGCGCAAACAAGTATGATGCATGTCCGGTTTAATGAGGCATGGCATGGCAAAGTGCACAAACAATCTACAAATTAAGTGGAGCTCAATATGCAACTCCGTTGCATATTGACGAAACACCACATCAATATTTAGTTCTCTCTGTTTATGTACCCAACAATATTAAATGTTGTTAAACATGGCAAGAGGGTGAAGCACAACAAAACTACCTATCTAGGCAAGTTTAAATGAGGCCGGAAACAACGAACAACAATTCCCGGAAACTCCTCATATGCATATATTAGGTTTGGTACTGTTCTGCCCTAAACAAATTTTAGAGTTGTTAAACATGCAAATAGGTGCCACCATGTTAAACTAGGCATTTTTCTACCCCATTTACATATAAAGTTATTAAATCGGAGCTACGGTTATTTAGTTATGAATTAAATCATTTTAGCATGGCATAGGAGCAAATTAATGCAAACAACATTTTTAACATTTTAAACATGGATGAAAGTTGGATATTATTAATCTACACAAAATTCTGAGCAAGTTTTATATATAACTTATTTTAATCCGATGCACGGTTTAGTGAGATATTAAATGCATGAACTAGGGACTATACTGCAAAACTGCCAATGCACTGGATAAAGAACAAATTCGCAGGGCCCGAAGAAAAAATACATATCGGGCTGAAACTGGAACAGGGCAGGCGCTGGGGCGGCTCACCCATGTGCCTGGCCCGGTCGGAGGGAGAGGCAGGCCAGCTGGGCTGGCGCGGTGCGGAGGAGGTGGCCCGGCTGGGCCTGGCGCTGCGGCCCACGCGGCTGGCGAAGGGAGCTGGGGAGGAGGCCGAGCGAGGCCGGCGCTGGAGATGGGCCCGGGAGCGCGGCCCGAAATGAAGAGGAAGGAGGCCGGCGAGCTGGCAGACTCGGGCGTGGCCCACGTGGAGGCGCGGCGCGGTCAACGCAGATGGATCGGGCTCCTCCCGATCTGGCGCAGGGAGCGATGACTCCGGTGAAGCCGTGGACGGCGGCGCGGTTCCGGCGGAGATGTGCTCCGGCGAGGGGAGGCCGGCCGTGAGCAGGAAGGGGCGGATCCCGGCGCGTGATGACCGGATCTGGCGACAGCGGCGCCGGACGGGGCTCCAAGTCGCAGGGCGGCGCGCTCCGGCGAAGGTTGCAGGCGAGGTCGCCGGCGGAGAGACGCTAGGCGGCGGAGGCGCGGATCGAGGGGCTCCTCCCCTCGACCGGCTACGGGAGCGAGGAGGCGCGGGGTGCCTGCGGGCGGCGGCGGAGATCCGGGCTCGCGCGGGCCCCGGATGGGCTCCGCGGGCCGGCGGCGAAGTGGGGCGACGCGGAAGCCGGCTGGGACAGGTGGCGGCGCGGGTGGAGGAGAGCGGCGGCGGGGTGAGGTGGCGCGCTCCGATTGGCTGGAGTGAGGTGGCGCGCGGGGGCGGACATGTCGGTGCAGCGCGGACGCGTCCGGTGGCGCGGGGAGGAGTGGATCTAGGGTTTAGACTGCGAAATGATCCGAAATTTCGGGGGAGGGGTGCTCTTTTATAGGTAGAGGGAGCTAGGAAGCTCCAAATGAGGTGCGGTTTTCGGCCACGCGATCGTGATCGAACGACCGAGATGATGGAGAAGAGTTAGGTGGGTTTTGGGTCAAAATGGAAGGGTGTTGGGCTGCAACACACACAAGGCCTTCTCGGTCCCTCGGTTAACCGTTGGAGTATCAAACGAAGTCCAAATGGTACGAAACTTGACAGGCGGTCTACCGGTAGTAAACCAAGGCCGCTTGGCAAGACTCGGTCCAATCCGGAAATGTTTAATCCCCACACACGAAAGAAAGGTAGAAATGACCACCGGAGGAGAACGGAACGCCGGATTGCAAAACGGACAACGGGGAAAATGCTCGGATGCATGAGATGAACATGTATGCAAATGAAATGCGCATGATGACATGATATGCAATGCATGACACGCAAGCAAAGACAACGCAACAACAGCGAATAACAGAACGACACCTGGCACATTGGTCTCGGGGCGTTACAACACTCCACCACTCCGAGAGGATCTCGTCCCGAGATCTAGAATGGCACCGGAGGAAAAATGGAGGAGAAAGAGAATAGGTAAAACTAAGTTGCTTCCTTGACAAACGAGTGAAACCAATGAACCTTGAGAGGTTAAACAGTTGGAAAGAAGAATACAACGGAGATGAACGAAGTTGAAAACACTCCGTTAGAAGAGAGGAAAAAAGAACATTGCGAAAAAACTTGAGGTTGAAGGGCAAGATATATATTGAAAACACTCCGGTTAAAGAAGGGGATCAAGGAAGACTAAATTCAGGCAGCACTCCGGTTGAAAAGAAAATGAATTGAATAATAACTTGAAAAGATGAGAAGATACTTGATGAAATCACAATACACTGCCTCCGTAACTATTGAATGAATTGAAACTAGGGGTAAGAAAGATCTCGGACAGCACACCGGTTTAAAAGAGATGAAAAACTTGGTAAAATGAAAGAGCTTGAGCAAAAGGGGACACAACACTCTGGTTAAAAGGATAAGCACGATCAAAACATGGTCCTGACAATCCGAGAAGATGGGTTGAGGAGAGCAACATCACAATGTCTCCGGAACGAAGGGAAACAAGATCTTGAGAGAGCACGGTTACAACAAATGTTAGAACGGATTTGTTGGATTAACAACAAGAAAAGAACAAGGTTGTAGTGGGCTTATGGAGACCATCTCAAACTTTATGAGGTGAAAATTCTGCCACTGACGAAAACAAAAGATTGGATTGATATGAACTAGGAGGCAAGAAACTTATTTCACCGGGAGGATAAATGAAAACTTGGATCATTTATAAGCACCATAATAACAACCATCCTTAGGGAAGGCTTAAGGTGAAATATAACCCAAGATAACTCCAATGATGAGATTAATGGATTTAAAATATCTCATTCTTGACACCATGTGAATCATGAAAAACATGAACTCAAATTATCAAGAATGACATAATACCACCTCCGATAATATGGTAGAAAGAAATTGCACTCCGTATTACAATATGAAGAAAGCTTGAGCTTCTTAGAAAAGAATCTCGATGAGCACTTCGAGAATGAATTAAATCATATATGAACCATCATGTAGAACTTCTGTGAAGGACTCCGGTAAACAAAAGATACCGAAAAGAAAGAGAAGTTGAAAACACAAGGTGAAACCTTGTAATGATTTAGATGGATCTCCGTGATAATTAGAGCTTGGAACTCCGGGAAAGAAGGATGAGCACTTGAACCCAAGAATTTAATCATCGTGAACAAACTCCGGAAGAAAAGATTAACATAAGGATGAAACAAGAGTAAGAATTACGTTATGCGTATCCTTCACCAATTTAAATTGATGACAAGCAACGGATTTGGCATACCACTTATTCTCGTAGAGAGATTAGGATAGATATGGCGCAAACTTGGGAAAGTCTTCAACGAACCACCGGTAGGATCAAAACAATGAATGAATTGATATGATACGAAAGAATAGGAATCTTGCACAAACCACCGTAAGAATTTAAAATGATCGAAGTAGGGGTGCATCACCGGTAAGAATTAACAAATGAACGAAGGTACTTTAGCGAATTTAGATACAACTGAAATGAAGAGATCACACGCTGATTAAAGAATATTGAATGATGCACCGGTAAGATTTGGAGAACGAGAGCTGAAAGCTGGAATGAATAAATCAGAATTGATGGACTCCGGATGAACAAAACTGAAAAGGCTCCTGAATTACTCCGGGTAGGTGAAAAGAAATCTCACAATCGAACAATTATGAGAGAATGGCAACAAGCTAGAATCACGAATCTTGAAGAGAATGGAGCAAGATTGAGAGAAAATCTTCTTCGATCTTCAAAATCCGAGAATGACGACAAGAAACACCACCACGAATTATTTAGACACTCCGGAATGGGAAGGTTGAGCCAACGATGAAAAGAAATGAAAGATCTTGGAGAAAGACATTTGACTAATGATAACTCATTCTTACGTCAAACTTCGAAAGAAATTTTTAAGGATATCTCTGGGAAATAAGAAGAGTCAGGTAAGATCCTGGGAAAAGACCTGTGGGTTAGGGCCCACTCAAAAGAACACCGTTGAAATGATTTACTTGAAAAGAGATATTGCACCGGTAGAATTAAATGACTTGAAAGAGATAACATCCTCAAAAGAGCTGGAACGATAGCAGAGTGGAAAAGACGTATCTCCGAGATATCTTGAGCACTCTGGAGCAATTGAATAGCGAGAGGTGAATGAATATGAGGTGCCCCGGTATGAGAAGGTATTGAAATGAGGAAAAGATATGATCAACAAAGGTTGACTTGAAACCACCGGAGAAGAGAAGAGACAAAGAATGATAACTTGAAGCTCCGTTACGATCTTCATGAGAATCACCAGATAAGAATATTGATAGAAAAGAATGGAGAGACCTTCCATCAATAAAGGATACTTGGATAAGAAATCTGAGTCCTTGAAGAAACAAGGGGAGGGAGGGTGGGAAAAACAAAGACAATTTGGAATGGAAGAAACAAACACCGTTGAGAAGAACTGATACTTGATCTTGCGGTTGTTGAAATGATCGGATCCACTTGAAGAGAAGCACACCGGTTAAAAAGGATTGACAAAACAATCTCGATTATCATGACGGATTAGTGTTCACATCGGAGTATGAGAACACCACTTGAGAAAAGTATGGAATCAACATTTGACTTTGAAGCAACTCGAATACCACAACTCAAAACAAAAACAAGGGGTTGGCTTGCAGAATAAGCCAGAACAAACATATGATAGAGATTTCGTCCGAAGTTTTCGTGGTGGGGCCTACACGGGCTCGATCATACAGCACCATCATGTACAAGGCAGTGCACATGACATACGAAGCGTCCCCGAGTCGGCATAGCCAAGGACTCTTTAAGACACAACGAGACCACTGTAAAATCGACCGTGAATAGGCGGACCACTAGACGTCGAACCCCAATTTCATATCATACATCTGTCGGAAAGATATCCTAAGAGCTACTTGAATTCCCACCTATGAAACTCCTGAACCTTTCCGGTTATGCAATTAGGTGTTGGGGATACAGGGGAAGCATAATATCTCACCCAATTCTAGCAAATCCTACATCCAGCTGTATCCATCCTTCAACACATAACCAAGAAACCTTCGGAAATCGTCTACCTCAACCTTCGAAAAGCATCCGTTATACAAGTTATGGCGATATTCCCGAACTCCCGCCCCAGTACTGGGTGGCGTCGAGGTTATCTCACCAACGAACTGCATAAAAGAGATTTTCGATGTCGGCGTACTAAACTCAGGTATTCCAGAACTGCAACGATAAAATTATGACGACAACACCTCAGAGCTCAACTCCCCGGGACACTTCCACAAAACCCCTGACAGGAGGCACCAAGACAATGTTCTCATCATAAGCCATCGGAACGATTCCAAGATACCCGCGTGATCCTAAATTTTTTTTAGTGAAATTTCAGAAGAGAAGAGTCAAAACTCTACGTCAGGATGCCTTACCAGAGCGATGAAGGGACTGAGGAGTAAAAAGAATTCCTAAACTCTCCGATATATAATTCCTAATGACTCAAAACATTTTTCTAGACACAACTCGGCCACTAAAAAAAACGATCAAGCAATGGGGCTCCTAAGGTCGGGGAAGGCTCTGATACCAACTTGTAACACCCTCGATGCGACTATATCTCCCACGTGTCGAGGCACGACTTAGAGGCATAATCGCATTGAAGGCATATGTCGCAAGTGAGGTAATCTTCACACAACCCATGTAATATATAAAGGAAAGAGATACATAGTTGGCTTACAATCGCCACTTCACACAATTACATAAATAAACATTACATCAATCAAATACACTCATGGTCCGACTACGGAACCAAAATAAAAGAAGAACCCCAAATGCGACAAAGGTCCCCGATCGACCCCAACTGGGCTCCACTACTGATCAACTAGAACGAAACCACACAAAGGACAAGATCTTCATCGAGCTCCTCCTGAGCTTGGTTGCGTCATCTGCACGGACTCATCGGCACCTGCAAGCTGGTTTTTGGAAGTATCTGTGAGCCACGGGGACTCAGCAATCTCGCACCCTCGCGATCAAGACTATTTAAGCTTATGGGCAAGGTAAAGGTATGAGCTGGAGCTGCAGCAAGCGACTAGCATATATGGTGGCTAACATACGCAAATGAGAGCGAGAAGAGAAGGCAAAGCACGGTCGATAAAAGTATGATCAAGAAGTGATCCTAGACTACCTACTTCAAGCATAACTCCAACAACCGTGTTCACTTCCCGGACACCGCCGGAAAGAGACCATCACGGTTACACACGCGGTTGATTCATTTTAATTAAGGTCAAGTTCAGGTTTTCTACAACCGGACGTTAACAAATTCCCATCTGCCCATAACCGCGGGCACGGCTTTCGAAAGTTCAAATCCCTGCAGGGGTGTCCCAACTTAGCCCATGACAAGCTCTCACGGTCAACGAAGGAATAGACCTCCACCCGAGACGTTCCGATCAGACTCGGTATCCCGGTACAACAAGACATTTCGACAGGGTAAAACTAAACCAGCAACACCGCCCGAATGTGCCGACAAATCCCGATAAGAGCTGCACATATCTCTTTCTCAGGGCACACTCAGATTGTCCTAGGTACGGGTAGGCCAGCCCAGAGTTGCCCCTGGTGGTCACCGGTAGCTGACAGTTGGACCAACACTCAGAGGAGCACTGGCCCGGGGGGGTTAAAATAATGATGACCCTTGAGTCTGCGAAACCCAAGGGAAAAAGAGGCTAGGTGGCGAATGGTAAAACCAATGTTGGGCATTGCTGGAAGAGCTTTACTTAAGGCGAACTGTCAAGGGGTTCCCATTATAGCCCAACCGCGTAAGGGACGCAAAATCCGGGAACATAACACCGATATGACGGAAACTAGGGCGGCAAGAGTGGAACAAAACACCAGGCATAAAGCCGAGCCTTCCACCCTTTACCAAGTATATAGATGCATTAATTAAATAAGATATATCGTGATATCCCAACAAGTAAATAAATACCCCAACAAGGAACGGCCTCCAATCTTCACCTGCAACTAGCAACGCTATAAGAGGGGCTGAGCAAAGCGGTAACATAGCCAATCAATGGTTTGCTAGGACAAGGTGGGTTAGAGGTTCAACATGGCAATTGGGAGGCTGGCAAGCAAAAGGTAGGCATCGTAGCATTGGCATAGCAAAAGAGCGAGCAAACTAGCATAGCAAAGATAGTAGTGATTTCGAGGGTATGATCATCTTGCCTGAAATCCCGCAAGGAAGAAGAACGAGTCCATGAAGAAGACAAACGGACGTAGATGAACGGGTCCTCACAAACTCGACGTTAACGGAACCAACCCGAAGAAGCAACACCGGAAAGAAGCAAACAATCATGGTAAACAACCATCACACGATCATAGCATTATGCGCAAACAAGTATGATGCATGTCCGGTTTAATGAGGCATGGCATGGCAAAGTGCACAAACAATCTTACAAATTAAGTGGAGCTCAATATGCAACTCCGTTGCATATTGACAAAACACCACATCAATTATTTAGTTCTCTCTTGTTTATGTACCCAACAATATTAAATGTTGTTAAACATGGCAAGAGGGGAAGCACAACAAAACTACCTATCTAGGCAATTTTAAATGAGGCCGGAAACAACGAACAACAATTCCGGAAACTCCTCATGAGCATAAATTAGGTTTGGTACTGTTCTGCCCTAAACACAATTTTAGAGTTGTTTAACATGCAAATAAAGGTCACCATGTTGAACTAGGCATTTTTCTACCCCATTTACATATAAAGTTTATTTAAATCGGAGCTACGGTTATTTAGTTATGAATTAAATCATTTTAACATGGCATAGGAGCAAATTAATGCAAACAGCATTTTTAACATTTTAAACATGGATGAAAGTTGGATATTATTAAACTACACAAAATTCTGAGCAAGTTTTATATATAACTTATTTTAATCCGATGCACGGTTTGTGAGATATTAAATGCATGAACTAGGGGGACTATACTGCAAAACTGCCAATGCACTGGATAAAGAACAAATTCGCAGGACCCGAAGAAAAATACATATCGGGCTGAAACTGGAACAGGGCAGGCGCTGGGGCGGCTCACCCATGGGCCTGGCCCGGTCGGAGGGAGAGGCAGGCCAGCTGGGCTGGCGCGGTGCGGAGGAGGTGGCCCGGCTGGGCCTGGCGCTGCGGCCCACGCGGCTGGCGAAGGGAGCTGGGGAGGAGGCCGAGCGAGGCCGGCGCTGGAGATGGGCCCGGGAGCGCGGCCCAAAATGAAGAGGAAGGAGGCCGGCGAGCTGGGCCAGACTCGGGCGTGGCCCACGTGGAGGCGCGGCGCGGTCAACGCAGATGGATCGGGCTCCTCCCGATCTGGCGCAGGGAGCGATGACTCCGGTGAAGCCGTGGACGGCGGCGCGGTTCCGGCGGAGATGTGTTCCGGCGAGGGGAGGCCGGCCGTGAGTAGGAAGGGGCGGATCCCGGCGCGTGATGACCGGATCTGGCGACAGCGGCGCCGGACGGGGCTCCAAGTCGCAGGGCGGCGCGCTCCGGCGAAGGTTGCAGGCGAGGTCGCCGGCGGAGAGACGCTAGGCGGCGGAGGCGCGGATCGAGGGGCTCCTCCCCTCGACCGGCTACGGGAGCGAGGAGGCGCGGGGTGCCTGCGGGCGGCGGCGGAGATCCGGGCTCGCGCGGGCCCCGGATGGGCTCCGCGGGCCGGCGGCGAAGTGGGGCGACGCGGAAGCCGGCTGAGATAGGTGGCGGCCGCGGGTTGGAGGAGAGCGGCGGCGGGGCTGAGGTGGCACGCTCCGATTGCCTGGAGTGAGGTGGCGCGCGGGGGCAGACATGTCTGGTGCAGCGCGGACGCGTCCGGTGGCGCGGGGAGGAGTGGATCTAGGGTTTAGACTGCGAAATGATCCGAAATTTCGGGGAGGGGTGCTCTTTTATAGGTAGAGGGAGCTAGGAAGCTCCAAATGAGGTTCGGTTTTCGGCCACGCGATCGTGATCGAACGACCGAGATGATGGAGCAGAGTTAGGTGGGTTTTGGGTCAAAATGGAAGGGTGTTGGGCTGCAACACACACGAGGCCTTCTCGGTCCCTCGGTTAACCGTTGGAGTGTCAAACGAAGTCCAAATGGTACGAAACTTGACAGGCGGTCTACCGGTAGTAAACCAAGGCCGCTTGGCAAGACTCGGTCCAATCCGGAAATGTTTAATCCCCACACACGAAAGAAAGGTAGAAATGACCACCGGAGGAGAACGGAACGCCGGATTGCAAAACGGACAACGGGGAAAATGCTCGGATGCATGAGATGAACATGTATGCAAATGAAATGCGCATGATGACATGATATGCAATGCATGACACGCAAGCAAAGACAACGCAACAACATCGAATAACAGAACGACACCTGGCACATCGGTCTCGGGGCGTCACAGTCTTCCTCCTCCTCCTTGTCGCCGTCTTCGGCCACCGAAGGGTCGGTCTCGTCTTCAGACGACAGTTTCGAAGAATCCTTTCGATGAAGGCCACTCCTGGTCCCCTTGGCTGCCTTTTTGTTATTCTTCTCTGGCACGTCATAAGGTGCCGGGAACAACATCTTCGTCAGGAGTGGGGTCTCTTCGTCTTCGGGTAGTGGGGCTGGACAGTTAATCCGCCTCGCTATGTCGACCCAGGCCTAAGGAAAAAAATGATAGGAGAGCTTAGACTTCTTTCTCACAATACGCTAGTAAAGGTTATGCCTTGAGAGCGTGAAAAAACTTACCGAATTAGCTTGGCGCTTTGAGCTAAGCCCACGATCCTCGGTTGTAGGTGGTGGCGTCTCGCCGGCCTTGAAGAGCACTTTCCAGATATCCTCGTGCGTTGTGTCGAAGAGCTCTAGCAGCGTCTGGTGCTTGGCTGGATCGAATTCCCATAAAGGACAGGTCCGACGTTGGCACGGGAGGATCCGGCGGATGAGCATAACCTGGATCACATTGACAAGCTTAATCTTTCTGGATATCATGTTCTGGACGCACGTCTGGAGCCCTGTCAGCTCTCCCGGAGCACCTCAGATTAGGCCCTTCTCTTGCCAGGAGGTGAGCCGCATCGGAACTCCGGATCAAAATGGGGGGGGGGGGCGCCGTCCAGTTAGTGTCGCGCGGCTCGGTGATGTAGAACCACCCTAATTGCCACCCCTTCACCGTCTCCACGAAAGAACCTTCGAGCCAGGTGACGTTGGGCATCTTACCCAACATAGCTCCTCCGCACTCAGCCTATTGGCCTCTCACCACCTTTGGCTTCACATTAAAGGTCTTCAGCCATAGGCTGAAGTGAGGTGGAATGCGGAGAAAGGCCTCGCACATGACTATGAATGCCGAGATGTTGAGGATAAAGTTAGGGGCTAGATCGTGGAAGTCTAGACCATAATAAAACATCAATCCGCGGACAAACGGGTGGAGAGGGAATCCCAGCCCACGGACAAAATGTGTGAGGAACACCACTCTCTCATGAGGCTCGGGGGTGGGGACGATCTGTCCTTCGGCCGGGAGTCGGTGAACGATATCCTTGGCCAGGTATCCAGCCTCTCGGAACTCCTCTATATTTTCCCTCTTAACGGAGGAGGTCATCCACTTGCCGCCGGCTCCGGATCCGGACATGGTTGGGTGCTGGTTTGAATGAGGATTTGGGCATTGGAGCTCGAGGACGGAGAGGCAGGAGGAAAGCATGGGGGAAGAAAGGGGAATCTTATCTCCTTATAAAGGCGGTGAATATCGAACGCCCCCCCATTCGCCTTAAAATTTGCCCGCTCCCAAGGGCTGTGTAAACAGCACGGTTGGGTTACCCACACCCGTATTGATGAGAATCCCGTGATAAGGGGACATGATCTCTGCTTTGACAAGACGTGCCAATGACAACCGTGTCTCGAAACGTGGGGCAAAAAACGCTTCGAAATTATAACCGGACAGGCGTGACGTCACATTACTAAAGTTGTCAACGGATGGGACTCGTGTGTTATTATATTCTCTCTACGGTTGTGTGCGGTGTGTGTTACAGGTCCGAACACAATCAATTTGTCTGAAGACTCGAGAGGAGGAACCCGCCTTGCAATGCCGAAGACAGCACTACGCGCCGGATACCTAGTCATTGAAGCTAGGTTCAGGGGTTACGGAGGGAGTCCTGGACTAAGGGGTCCTTGGGCGTCCGGCCTGTTATCTATGGGCTGGATTGATGGGCTGTGAAGATATGAAGACCGAAGACTGTACCCGTGTCCGGATGGGAGTCTCCTTGGCGTGGAAGGCAAGCTTGTCGAACAACTATGAAGATTCCATATTATGTAACCGACTCTATGTAACCCTAGACCCCCCGGTGTCTATATAAACCAGAGGACTTAGTCCGGATAGGGGATACTAAATACCTTAGTCATACAGGCTAGACTTCTAGGGTTTAGCCATTACGATCTCGTGGTAGATCAACTCTTGTAATACTCGTATTCATCAATATCAATCAAGCGGGACGTAGGGTATTACCTCCATCAAGAGGGCCCGAACTTGGGTAAAACATCGTGTCCCCTGTCTCCTGTTACCATCAACCATAGACGCACAGTTCGGGACCCTCTACCCGAGATCCGCCGGTTTTGACACCGACAACCAACACATTTGGATTTGACACTCTTTCTTGGGGATGCCCAAGTCTCACGATGACATAAAAGTGTTGTAGCGGCCTCCATTGTTTGCAAGGCTGTGCGCGGGAGAAGCTCCTATATGCAACTATGCCGTCAATGATCATGACTATAAATGGGCAATTATCTTTCTGCATGTATCTATCCTTAGTGGGCGATCTTCGTGGATACCATCTTTGAGCAAAGGTGTGAGAAAAGATCTCACTTCGCCCAAAGACAAGGAGTTAAAAAAGATGTCAAGAGGGGCATTTCAAGTGCTTCAAACCTGTTTTGCGGTTATTTGAGGACCTGCAACTATGAGTGTAGAGACGGTGTGGTAGGTGATGACAACTTGTGTGATCATGCGCAACAAGATTGTTGAGGATGAGGGTGACGGGGTTCACCATAATCTGAAGTTGAGCACATGGGTGATCATATCCAACTTCCAAAGCAGAATACGATGATATTTGAGAATTTTATTCAAATGCATCAACAGATCCGCCATCGGGGAACTCATGAGCACGTTCAGAATGATCTGATTAAGCATTTGTGGATGCTTTGAGGGACAAGTGAAAAATGTGTCCGATTAATTTGAATTCAAATATGATATACTCTATTGTAAAACTTTATGTTTGATTGTAATATTTATATTTGAATTATTGGTTGCATTTTAAAATATGCACATCATGATTACGGTGTTCATGTTTAAATATTTTAAGTGCTTCAGATATATAAAAAACCCAGAGATATACGTTTGATGCATTGGGTTTGATGGCCGCCCCCTAGCTGTTTGTGGACACGGCCGAACATGTTAGCAGACATGTGGTGCATCAATTTTGATGCATGACATCGAATGCTCTAAAGAGAGAGCATGAAGTAAAACAAGGAACACCAAAATTCTATTGTTAGCTCGAGCTCAAATGAGCCCGGGTGAATAGTAAATCCTAATAAAATAAAATAAAATTAAAAAAATTCTGAATTTGTTTTGTGCCAAATATTGACACATGTTTTGAGTGTTTACGAAGTTTGATTGTGAAATTACATTCGTGAAAGTCGTGGAGAAAAAAATCGATGCTCCCAAAATGCCATTTTCTAAAGCATTTTGAAGTGCTGATTTTTTTGCAGCGACTTCCAGGAATGTCACTTGATGATGAAATTTCGCAAGCACTGAATTTTTTTGTTTGCTTTTTTTAGTTTTTCTGAATTTATTGCTTATTGCAAGCTTGTTTGTGCTCCAGAGGAGTTGGGGACTTTGCGTGTACCTATCTTTTACTCTCCCGCTTCCTGTCTAAAGGCCTCAATTCAAAAATCTCAAAAACCAAGATAGATGATGAATGCTGAAATAATATTTGTACTCCCTCCTTTTCGGTTTATAGGGCTTATCTCAAAATCTTACTTTTTTCATTTTATAAGGCTCAATTTGGTTGTTCCCCATCACAAGTTCAGATTTCAAGGTGCATTAAATCTTTGCATGCAAGCATTAAGAGAAAATTAACCAATGCATGTACTTTATGCATGCATGCATTGCAATTACTACATTGGTAAACATAAATTTTTGAGGAAAACAAGAGCGTTAATTTGGTGCTTTTGCAAATTACAAAAAGTATTCCACCACTCACTATCTACCTTGGTTGGTGAAATTTTTGAATTGAGCTCTATAAACCGAAAAGGAGAGAGTAATTTGCAAAAATAGTCAATTAATGGAGTCATTTTTTTTTTTAAAAGTTGTGTTTACCAACGCATTAATTTCAATGCATGCATGCATAATTAATAAACGATCAAGAACTTTACATGCATAGGTGAGTCTTCTCATAATTGTTGCATCCATTGATTCAATGCATCTCGAAATCTGAATATGGGATGGTGACAATAAAAATAAGACTTGACTCCACAAACATGGTCAAATTAGTGATGGTACTCCCAAGGAGAGTGAACAATTCGATATTAAAGTCGTATGGTGATAAATGAGATTAAGTTGATGCATGGACTCGAGTCACAAGAGGAGAACACTAGCAAGCAGGACAGCAAAAAGGTCGCCACTAGTAGGTCGGCTGCTCCTCTGCACGGAACGAGATCCTCTGACTTAGAAGAAAGTACTGCCGAGGGACGTCCTACGCCCAGGGCCGTTGATCTCCATCCGACGACACTCGCCACCAGCGCCACTTCCACTCGCATGGACACGAAAACAAGCAGCCCATACGGCCCAGTACGCCCAGAACTCCTCGCTCTCGCGGCATTGCATCTGTTCGGCCGGTCGCTCTGGCCTCGCTCCTTCAGGGCGCGACGGGGAAGAGCAGCCGCTACTCCTCCAAGGCGCGACGCTGGCCGGCGGGGAAGAGCAGCCGCTGCTCCTTCAGGGCGGGACGCCTCCTAGCTGCGCCCCAGAGCCGTGGAGCAGGCTACATCGACACGGCCGAGCTATCGAGCCCACGCAGCCCGCGCTGTCTCCATCAGGCCGCGACGTACATAGCTGTGGAGGGGGCGGAGCAAGCCACTGCCCCGCGACGCGCCGGAGCAAGCCACTGCCCCTCGACGCGCCGGAGCAAGCATCGTCGCGCCGTCGGCTACTCAGGCTCTGGACTTCTGTTGGAAATTCCCCTGCTACTTGCCACTTCCCTGCTATTTAGATGGACAGAAAAGAGGAAGCAATGGCAGCAGAGACAAAGCCAAATGACAAATTGAGATTGTAATTGGTGTAAATCAAAAGTAATGTGTAATGAATAGTGTGACTGAATTTAAATTCAGTTTGCAATGTCATTTGAGAGTGGAGTTGAGTGAATAGTTTGACTGGATTTTTGTTTGGCTGTTGAGTTTGATTTGACTGAATGTTTCATTTGAGAGTGAAGTTGAGCGATTCCAGGACTACAAAGACCAGCAAGTCACAATTCTTGATTTGGCTGTTGAAAGTACAATTATCATAGAAAGTGACACTTCAACAGAGGTCTTGCATATATAACTTGCAGGTGCATCGAACAAAATAGATGCCAAAACAGGGTAATATATCTCTGGGAGATATGGCTGGAGATTGAGCATTTTAATTTCTACTTGTACAGAAGTTCGACTTGTACATGTGCATAATTAGACTGAAGCGAATGGCAAAATGTTATCTAGAACTGAACTTGGACTGAACTCAATGTCAAGTGTTGCCCAGAACTGAACTTGCCCACCATTGCTTGTTTGCTCTCTCATTCATTTGCCCAAAAACAACAGTACTTCACCATGACCCAGTGAAAAGGTCATCTGTAATTGGCCCCTGAAAATTAAATAAATAAGAATACCGTATGAGCAAGACTTTGCGATCTCTACTTGGATCATTTTAGATTTTTAAACTACAGGAGCAAGATTATACCATCAGCAACTGAGTGAAGCTAAGGTTGGTCTTGTAACCTTCAGGCACCTCCGCATTATCCTTATAAACTCTATCATTTGCAACTTGTGCACCACCACCACCTGCCACTTCCCCGACCTCCCGCATCTTTGTTGTGAAAGAAAATTGGAGGCTGTGAGAATTAATGGACATAATGATAACACTGAAAGCACTGTATTGTTTAGCAACATACCTCTTCACCCAACTGTGATGTAGCTCTGCTTTCTCTCCTTCTCCTAGCCTTGTGCTTCTTATCGAGCCAATTTTATTTTCGTTTTGAACTCTTTGTTTGGACCTCCTTTTTCTTTAGACGTGCATTAGTCAACAAGTCATTTGGTGGGCTAGCATCTGTCGGAATTGTACATGGATACTCCAATGTGCTTGCACATGCATTAATTTTTACTTCAATTTTCTTACTAAGGATGTCAAGTGTGTTGTCTACTAACACGACACATTCCCGAAAGTAGGCTGCTCGATCTACCAAATTATGAAATTTATGGGACATATATTTGTAGCTAAGCATGGCATCCATATTCGGATTTAAGACGATATCTCTTCCTTCCTTGTCTTGTACAGTTCCACTTCGTGCTTCCTTTGTCCAGCGCTTTAACACATAATGTGGCGGTAGTGACTTGATATTCATCAAATCGAGAACTTTAAGAGCATGGCCACACAATATCCCAATTCTATCAAATTGCCGGCAGCCGCACACAACTGTTTGCTTCAAAGGATCACCTATAACTTTATACTCCTCCTCAAAGATACAATCTCCTACTAGATATTCATTACAACCATCTAATGCCTTGGTGCAAGCTGACAAAGATATTTCATATTCACCTTGAAAAGCTTCAAAAATACCAGGTGTATATAACTTGCTAGCTTGCACCAACATAGGTGGTGGTCTCCTCATAAATATTCTAGGCAACTTTTTCCTTGATTCAAATTCTGAATTCAGTTCATTGTTCCTTTTCCCTTGCACCACCCTTTCAAAATGCTTAAAGAACCGGATGATATCAAAATCAGATTTGAAATGGATTTTCAAGTCATTATTCAAACTCTCACTCAATTGTGTACTTCTCATTCCTAATGTGAAGACATCCTTCATATAACATTCAGCCCATTTTTCCTTTAACTTATATATACTATCCAACCAAGTTTGCTTGCTCATCTTTTTCCTTATGAGGTCAAATTTTTGTTCAAATTCTGCCATGTCATCATACTCAAACATGCACGCGCTAAAATCTGATAGAATACTTGTTTCTTCATTCTCCTCTTTTTCCTTCTCTTCATCCATCTTTTGCTTCTTCCCTTTTTTCTTCTCTTTTTTCTTCTCCCCATTTTTCTCTTCATCATCCTCTTCATGTAGATGTTTGACAGCATTCTGCATAATGTGAAAGGTGCATAAACCATGTCGTGCTTCCGCAAACACGTCCTCAACTGCATTTCCCATTACAGTATCTTGATCTGTATAGAATGTTCTTGGCCCCTTTCCTTTATGGGTTGTTAGAAAAGCCTCAAACAACCACATAATGTGAAATGTTTCATCATACATGAGAGCAGCACCAAAAACTACAGTTTCCCTAAAGTGATTGAATCCAACAAAGACACCAAAGGGCCTACTCTCCTTGTTTGTTCCAAAAGTAGTGTCAAAACTAACAACATCACCAAAATGTGCATAATCCATGATCATTCTAGCATCAACCCAGAATATGGTCGCTATTTGTTCTTCACAGTCCATTTGCAATGCATATTGGAATGATGGGTTTTCAGCAATTTTGTCTTGAAAATACTTAAGCATGCTACCCGCTTGGCCATATGCCATTTCTCGTTGGCGCTTGGTCCGCAAATGGTTCTTGTGATCACGGAGGGTATAACTAAGATTGAGTGGTCCACCAACTTGTCGACTAGCCAACTCATGTGCGGCTTTTGGCCCAATTCCTGCATCATCTGCTGTTGCAATTTGAAAAGCTTGCAACTCTGAAATTTTTCTTTGTGACACCATTAAGTGAAAAATTTGAAAAGCTTGCAACTCTAGGTGTAAGTGTTCCAAAACCAGCTCTAACACTTTGAGATTTCCCTTCTTCCGGTCCATTTTAAGCTTCATGTTTACTTCACAATTGGTTCTAGTTTCAGCTCGAGGGCACTTTGTAAAATGATCCCTTTTGTCTTGTGCTCGCTGACCCTCATTTGCACAAACAAATTTACATGATGTAACCTTGCCATCGGCTGAACTTTTGTTAGTATACCTTTTCCTAACCTCAAAGCCTTTTTGCCCACTGTAGCTAAGCCAATATGACCAAGCCTCGTCTGAGCTTCTAAATTCCATGCCAACATAAGGTATCAAACTAGGCAATACAACTCTGCAAAGTAAAAACACCACGAGTAAGGGGATTGTAGAAGTATGACTGAACTATCGAGAAATTTGGTAAATCTGAATATGTTCAGACTTGTATATGTGCAGTAATTATGTAGTAGTATCACTTAAACTATTAAGAAATGATGTAAATCTGAATATATGCAGAATTGTATATGTGCATAAATTATGTAATAGAACTATCACTGAACTATTGAGAAATTATGTAAATCTGACTATGTGCAGACTTGTATATGTGCAGAAATTACCTATTGGAATCGGAATCCTGGTGGATTGTGTTGGCATGTTCGTCCATCTCGGTTGCTTCTTCCATGGGAGAAAAGATGTTTGATCGAGTTCAACAAACTGATTCTTCCATGAGAAAAATGGAAACTTGATGGAGTTCCAAAGCAACCTGATGGTGGACCTTCGATCAGTTGTAGTGTTTTCATTCATGTGAAAGATGACATGAGAGGAGCAGAGTATTAGGACTTACGTGATATTGACGAGCAGTGCAGGGCGTCCACCTTCGAGCTCCGGCGATCTCTTTTTCGTCCGCTGGCGCCGTCTGGGTATTCTTCGCGTCTTTTTCTGTCTCCTCGCGCCCTTTTTCCCCTCGCCTGCGTCCCTCGGTTCGTAGTGGGCCGTAGTGGGCCGCTGGTTTTGGTGCTGATCTGAGCAAATCAGAGAGAGCTGGAATTTGCTGCCGCCTGATGGTTGATGGACGGTGCCAAGCGAAGGACGTCCCTCTGACTTGGAATCGCCAACGTCAGAGGATCTCGTTCCCTCTGCACGACGCACCGCAGGGAGCAGAGCCGGGACGATACGACCGCTCTGCTTCTCCTGTAAGCCAGAGCGATGCCTTCCCCGCCCTCGTCCGCCGTCATCATCCTCAGCGACAGCGACGACGACGACGACGCGGCCGCCCTCTTGCTGATCGCCGCCGACCGCTTCACCTCGTCCCTGACCACCGAAGCCGAAGTGCAGGCCCTCTGCGAGAAGCACGGCGTCCCGGGGAAGCTCGCCGCGCTCCCCGCCGGCGACCGGCGCGCGTGCTCGCCGCCCCCGGCGCGGGCCGTCTGCGTGTACGCGCACGCGCTGGAGGCCGGGGTGCGCTTCCCGCTCCCCGCCTTCTTCTGCCAGACGCTCTCCCACTTCGACCTCGCGCCCGGCCAGCTCACGCCCGACGGGTGGCGCGTCCTGGTCGGCTTCCTCGCGCTCTGCCACGACGCCTCCGTCCCGCCGTCGGTCGCCGTGTTCCGCCATTTCTTCTCGCTCCGAAGCAGGAAGGGCTGGTACTGCTTCCGGTGCAAGGAAGGTGCCGGCGCGCTGGTTACTGGCCTGGGCAGTTCCGAATCCGACGGAGAGTGGAAAAGGGGGTTTTTCTTCCTGACGGCGCCGGAGGAATGGCCGTGCCCCGTTCGCTGGGGCGCGCCGACGGCTAAGGTCTCCGCCGCAGGCCCGGAGCTATCGAGCCAGGATAAGAAATCGGTGGTCGATTTGGTGTACAAACACGGCGCCGCAGTTGATATCCGGACCTACCTCCGTGAGGCCGATATTGCGGCGGCCTTCTCCTCCAACCTCGCCGGCGCATCACCACCACCACCTCCGCCTTCTCCTCGTACTACTGGTGATAAAGGTAAACGCGCCCCCAACACAATTCCCCTTGTCCAATTAGCACATACTCCTTATTCTTGTGGTTCATGCGCCAGGCATGAATCCACCGGAAGAGAAGGCGGCAGAGACCGAGAAGGTGAACACGGAGCCGGACGGCGACACGCCGCCGTTGTCTGGGAAGAAGAGGAAACAGGGGGAGACCGCTATTGTAGAAGACGAACTTTGCCGCTCAGCGCTGACCACGCCGCCGCCTGCTTCCCCACCGGGATTGTCTGGCGGCTTTTTCGACCCGAAGCCACAGCACTCGCCTGTCCCAGACGCACACGACGGCGACAGCGCCGACTGGAAGGTCTCGCAGAAGGTACTAGAGTGCATCGTCACGCCGTCGCGGGACGACAAGTTCGCGGCGTCGAAGCCCTCCGACGTCGTCGCGTCGACCTATGTAGCAATGCTCCAGGTATTCTTCCAACCAAATCGTTCGCCCGTAGGTGTGTTCAGACCGGACCCGGATGACATTGTTTGTGTGTGCCGTGCGGCGGCGACGGTGGCGTGCGCAGGCCGCGAACTACGTGTCCTTCTCCTCCGGCTACGCGCTGGACCTGGACGAGAAGCTGGTGGCGCGGGAGCGCGACAAGGTGGCCCTGTTGGAGCAGCTGGACAAGGAGAAGGCGGCGAGGCAGGCCACCGAGGCGGAGCTGGAGAAGGCGAAGGCCGAGCTCGCGGCGGTGAAGCGGGCAACTCTGCAGAGCGCCAAGGCGACGGCGGTGCAGCAGTTCCTGGGGTCCGAGGAGTACAAGCGGCGGCTCGACGAGCACGCCGCGGCAGGGTACGAGAGCGGCGCGGAGGAGATGAAGGGCGTCGTGCTCCGGCATTACCCGCGCCTCGACGCCGCCAAGCTGGTCCTGCCGCTTGATTAGCTCATTATGATTATCAGCTTAATGCTTTGAACTTGGAGCCGTTTTTGTTCATCTTCTGTATACATGGGAAACTGCTCCGGAGAACTGCTGAGCCGCTTATCAAGTTCATCGTCAATAGTATTGATTTCAATCAAGGGTACCCAAACATCCGAGCGGCCTTCCTGGTCACTCTCTGAACGCAAAATTACCACAAATACCCGGCCTAACAGCAACTCTACCAGACCCCGCAAAAATACGACTCGCAAAACGCGTTTGCGGGTTCATGAAAATCACTTTTGCGGGTCAAAACCATACGCGTCCGAGCAGAACCCGTATTTAAAGCTGCATAATTTAAAAAACTTCTTTCGCGGGAGAAATTGCACAAACACAGTTCATCACATACTACATTGTTCATCGCATACTACATAGTTCATCACACTACAAGCATACATACTACGTTAAGCTAGTACTAGGGGGTCGGATCTAAACAGCGGCGAGGTCGCGGCAACTGGACGACGCGTGGAGGAGCCGGACGCTCACTCCTCGCCGGAGTTGCAGAGATCGACGAACTTCTCCGCCTGCTCCGCGTGGATGCGGCGCCACTCCTTGGCCTTCTCCTTGGCGGCGAGGTTGGCGGCGACCGCCTGCCACCACTCGAGGGCTTCGAGCTCCTCGGCATGGCAGCGACGCTCCTCCTCCTCGCGCACGCTCCGCTCGGCGATGGCGGCGGCGACCGCGTCGAACTCCGCGACGTAGTCCTCAGGCCCAACGACCCCGCGGCGGCCGAGCAGAGCAGGCTCCTCGGGCTCCTCCTTCACCGGCACGAAGGGGAACGGCGCCGGCGGCTCCGGCTCCTCCTCCTCGTCCGACCACTCACTCTTCACGGGGAGGAAGCCTGCGGCGGAGGAGGAGGATCCGGCGTATGAAGAACGCACGGAAGAGAACGACGCGCGCCGGCGGTCGTACTCCACCGTCTTGCGGCGGTCGAAGATCGCCGGCGGTGAAAGCCCGCGGTTCGTCCACTTCCGCGTGCCGCGCTTCCTCGCGCCGTCGGACCGGACGCGCCGCTCGCGCTCTGGGTCCCTCTCACGGCCGGATCGGCTGCCGAAGCCGCGTCCGCAGCTCCACATTCTCCCCCACATGGCGGCTGGAGGTGGGGCGGAGGGTCGCCGGCGGCGAGAAATTGGGAGAGGAGAAAGGGGAATTGGGTGGCTCGCGGCCGCGGGGGGATAGGGTTTGGACCCGTAAAAGGGTCGCGGAACGGCACTTATAGTGCTCGGGGCGTGCGGTTTGCGGGCTGCGGCAAAAGTTTTTGCGTGCCGGGCGAGTATGCGGGCTCTGTTCTGGCCGCAAAATTGGCCCGAACCCGCATACTCGCCGGAATTTTTGAGGGCCGGGCATTTTGCGGGGTCTGCTAGAGTTGCTCTAAGAGCATCTCTAGCTGATCCCGCAAACATGGCCGTTTGCTACAATAATGGCCGCTTGCTAACCGATTTGCGGGATCGGTCCCGTAAATCCGGTCTGAACAGAGAAAATTCGGCCGTCTCGTAAAAAATGGGATCTTGCATCTGCGAGCCCAGTTCTTTCATATGTGCGGGATTCCACCTGATTTTGTTAGATCCCATTTCGGTTGACACGAACCCACTTCCTTCGGTTTCACTTCTTGCCTCCCGCCCCGCTGTAGCCGCCGCCAATCCGTCCTCGGACCCCACCATCCAGCCACGCGGCGCCGGAATTCAGCCGGATGTGGAGTACTCGGCGCCCCCGGGTGCGCCACACCATGTGTCGCCGCCGCCTCCACTGCTGCCGCTCCGTGCGCCCGGGCCTCCCACGGCCCCAACTCCTCCCACCGCCACCGCCACCATCAAGAGAAATAGGCAAGGGAGCCATCTCGTTCAAGGTGGTGCAGCATCACCTAGTGTGGGCCCAGCTCTGGTTCCACGCGCCCCGGCCAAGAGGAGGAAGACCGTCTCGACCCGCCCTGCTAGTGAGCAGACGAAGCCCCCGAGGAAGAAGGCAATCACGTCAGGGGTCGGGCTCCTCCTTCGGCCGACCCCGGCATCCACATTGACGGCGAAGCCGCTGGCCACGCCTACAATGTGTTCGATGAAACGGTCTGAGGTAAATAAAAATTCTTTTGCTTGCTTTGCTCCGGTCATCTATGTTTCGGTCATTCAGAACACTTGCTTGAGCTTTGGCCGTTGATTTTTGTAATCACAGTGTGCCCTCCGGTCAATGTGGATCGTGGCGATGGAGGTGCTAGGGGCGGTGTTGGTGGCGACGTTCTTCGCAACAATGAGAATGTTGCTTGATTGATCCATGTCATTTGAGCAACTTTTGCCTTGTTTTATCCCGCATTCATGAGCCTAAACTTGATACCTTGTTTATTGCGCACGACTTTGGATGTGATGAACTAGTATGATGATGAACTAGTTTTTATGCACTTGTGATGATGAACTTGACAATATTTGCCTATTGTATTTGCTGGACCGTGAGCCCTCCGGCGCAGAATAGATCCCGCAAAACATTTGCGAGACGGATTTATGGGAACTGTTCCACCAGAGGGCTCGCCGTCCCATATTTTTTTGTGGGAGCCCTCAAATGAGTTTAATGGGCCGGCCGTTAGGGGGATCTACTAGAGATGCTCTAATTGGCAATCCCCGTATCTAGCCCACACGGGCACGCTCGGGTGCGTTCGCCACGTCGGATCCAACTCACTATGGCCTGACACGACCCCACATATATTTAATCCTATCTGCACTCCGGACCAAACACTAGCCAATCAACTTCACTTCACTTTACTGTCCTCCGCCTCCTAGCTCTTCTCTAGCAAACTTCGATCATCTCCAGCATGGCTGGCAATGGATCTGACTCCGAGAGATCCGGATCTGTTAATCGAGACCTCACGCCATGTAGTCTCTACGAGTAGATTGCCGTCTGCACGGCTCTCCGACACTCCTAGGCGGAGTGTGCCCGTTTGCGGTTGAAATTGATTCGACAGGAATCCATTACCTCTGCTTAAATAGAACTAGGACCCGTCGGGGCCGGTGGCTCAAGGCGCGTGATAGCAGCCTCGCTGAAAGCAGTGACCAACGCATGGCGGCGCAACCCGGCTCGAGTGGTGGAACCGTTTCGGTGGCACCTCATTCCCGCGTTGTCGAGAGCCGAAACAGAGGCCAATGCCACTATGGTTTACGCCTAGGAGGTGCGGTGTGACCGCCGAGCAAGGTATAGGCGCGGGACGTCGTGACAGCCCTCAAGGCGGAGACGGCTTTGGCAGCATGTGAGGAGGAGCCGGCGGATTCCCACGACTTAGACAGGGAGGAGGAAGCCCTCCGTGGCCGCATCGTCTAGAAGGGGCAAAGGAGGGCGATCTATGCCATGGACGAATTTGGCTCTTATCTACAACTTTTATGGATTTAACGATTTGTGAAGGACTTTTAATGTGTGTCCGGTCAACGTCCGCGAGCGCGTCCTTGGACATATAGGGTTCCAGATTGGGCTCTTATTTACAACTTTTATGAGGAAGTCAACTCAATGATGTTGCATGCACTGAATTTTTCTCAGTCAATACGAAATATGTCACAGTTTGAGAAGATTCAGGCCCAATGCTGCTCTATACGGTCTGCTAACGAAATCATGGATCAACCTATCTCTATTGTACTCCATCTACAATGTACATGGATGATTTCCCTGTTGCTGTAAGTCAACCAAACCATGTAAATTTACAGTAACATGTGAAGGACCTACTCCTTGTTTAACATGCATGTCCCGGAGTATAAACTGAATCACAGGGAGTATAAACTGAGTTCACCTGCAAAGTGTCCCAGAATCACAGCATGCCATTTTTTGTGTCACTGAAATATTAAGCGATGGTAAAATGAGATTAGGCATTTGAGACAATTCCTAAGGGGCTGGTCTAAAAATGAAGCGGGATATATCTGGTGGAAAAAGATAGGCTTATCCACCTTATAAAAAAACTTGATCTAAAGGTCAAATCTATCTTATAAGATGCGGAAGAACGGCATCTAACATGGAAGCTGGCCATAAATTACAAACACTTCCCAAAGAAGAAGAGATGAAATGGACACTTAGAGCTAAAGTGTGGCAGGTCATCCAAGGGGACGACAATACACGGTTTTTTCATATGATCGCAAATGAAAAACACAGAAAGAAGAAAATTTTCAGCTTGAACAGGATGAGGGTACAATTGTAGGGCACACTAGTAGAAAACAGGGCTTTGGTTCGAGCCTGCCAAGCTCATTAGTCCCGGTTCAGTCACGAACCGGGACCCATGGGGGGCATACGTCCCGGTTCGTGCGCCCAGGGGCCCGGCCGGGCCTCAGGAGGCATTTATCCCAGTTTATGTGGACCCATTTATCCCGGTTCTAGGCACGAACCGGGACCAATGAGCCTCGCTCTGGCCCACAACCAGTGGTCCCGGTTCATGCCTAGAACCGGGACATAAGGGGGCCCTTTAGTCCCGGTTCCAGCCACAAACCGGTACAAATGAGTTGCCTATATATACCTCCTCGCCGGCGAGCAGAGCAGTCCACACTGCTCTGTTTTTTTGGCCGGCGAGGGGAGGGCATTTGGGTGCTCTAGCTCACCTCCTATGCACATGAGGTGTTCGATGAAATGCCCGAGCCACGCTAGTTAAGTTTTCTCCTCTCGAAGCTCGACCTCCGAGCTCCATTTTTCCCGAGATTTGTCTAGGTTTAGCGGTCCGTCATGCCCCGCCCCTGTCTTCACCGCCGTCGATCGCCCGCGCTGATCTCGTCGTCGGTACCACCGTGGTGAGCTTCTTGTTCTTATCTTCTTTCTGAAAGAAAAAAAATCTTACTTTAGATAGATACTTGTCTAATTTTCTTACTTTTGAAACACATAATTATATATAATGCACGCAAATGAACCGGCAATGGATGTATGGTGACAGACACACCTCCGAGTACAATAAGGGCCTGCATAATTTTCTCAAAGTGGCTGAGGCAAACAAGCAGAATGGTTTTATGTGTTGTCCATGCCCTAATTGTGGGAATACGAAGTCTTACTCTAACCGGAAAATCCTTCACACCCACCTGCTTTATAAGGGTTTCATGCCACACTATAATGTTTGGACGAGGAACGGAGAAATAAGGGTTATGATGGAAGACAGCGAAGAAGAAGAGGATGATGACAACTATGTGCCCCCTGAATACGGTGATGCTACAATGGGGGAAGCTACTGAAGATCAAGAGGAACCAGACGATGTGCCCGATGATGATGATCTCCGCCGGGTCATTGTCGATGCAAGGACACAATGCGAAAGTCAAAAGGAAAAGCTGAAGTTCGATCAAATGTTAGAGGATCACAAAAAAGGGTTGTACCCCAATTGGAAGATGGCAACACAAAGCTTGGTACCGTACTAGAATTGCTGCAGTGGAGGGCAGAGAATGCTGTGCCTGACAAAGGATTTGAGAAGCTACTGAAAATATTGAAGAAGAAGCTTCCAAAGGATAACGAATTGCCCGACAGTACGTACGTAGCAAAGAAGGTCGTATTCCCTCTAGGATTGGAGGTGCAGAAGATACATGCATGCCCTAATGACTGCATCCTCTACCGCGGTGCATACGAGGATTTGAACGCATGCCCGGTATGCGGTTCATTGCGGTATAAGATCAGACGAGATAACCCTGGTGATGTTGACGGCGAGCCCCCCAGGAAGAGGGTTCCTGCGAAGGTGATGTGGTATGCTTCTATAATACCACGGTTGAAACGTCTGTTCAAAAACGAAGAGCATCCCAAGTTGATGCGATGGCACGGAGAGGGCCATAAGAAAGACGGGAAGTTGACAGCACCCGCTGACGGATCGCAGTGGAGAAAAATCGAGAGAAAGTACTTGGCTGAGTTTGCAGCTGACCCAAGGAACGTTTGGTTTGGTTTAAGCGCGGATGACATTAATCCTTTCGGGGAGCAGAGCAGCAATCACAGCACCTGGCCCGTGACTCTATGTATGTATAACCTTCTGATACGTCTCCAACGTATCTATAATTTTTGATTGTTCCATGCTATTATATTATCTATTTTGGATGTTTATGGGCTTTATTATACACTTTTATATTATTTTTGGGACTAACCTATTAACCGGAGGCCCAGCCCAAATTGTTGTTTTCTTGCCTATTTCAGTGTTTCGAAGGAAAGGAATATCAAACAGAGTCCAAACAGAATGAAACCTTCGGGAGAGTTACTTTTGGAACAGAAGCAATCCAGGAGACTTGGGGTAGACGTGAGGGAAGCTTCGAGGTGGCCATGATGCAGGGAGGCGCGCCTGCCCCTTGGGCATGCCCCCACCCTCATGGCCCCTCGTGGCTCCCCTGACCGACTTTTTTCACCTATATATGTCCATATACCCTAAAAACATCGGGGGACACAATAGATCGGGAGTTCCGCCGCCAGAAGCCTTCGTAGCCACCGAAAACCAATCTAGACCTGTTCTGGCACCCTACAGGAGGGGGGGATCCCTCTTCGGTGGCTATCTTCATCATCTCGGTGCTCTCCATGATGAGGAGGGAGTAGTTCACCCTCGGGGCTGAGGGTATGTACCAGTAGCTCTGTGTTTGATCTCTCTCTCTTTCTCGTGTTCTTGAGGTGGTACGATCTTGATGTATCGCGAGCTTTGCTATTATAGTTGGATCTTATGATGTTTCTCCCCCTCTACTCTCTTGTGATGGATTGAGTTTTCCCTTTGAAGTTATCTTATCGGATTGAGTCTTTAAGGATTTGAGAACACTTGATGTATGTCTTGCATGTGCTTATCTGTGGTGACAATGGGATATCACGTGATCCACTTGATGTATGTTTGGGTGATCAACTTGTGAGTTCCATTACCTCGTGAACTTATGCATAGGGGTTGGCACACGTTTATATCTTGACTCTCCGGTAGAAACTTTGGGGCACTCTTTGAAGTACTTTGTGTTGGTTGAATAGATGAATATGAGATTGTGTGATGCATATCGTATAATCATACCCACGGATACTTGAGGTGACATTGGAGTATCTAGGTGACATTAGGGTTTTGGTTGATTTGTGTTTTAAGGTGTTATTCTAGTACGAACTCTATGCTAGATCAAACGGAAAGAATAGCTTCATGTTATTTTACTACGGACTCTTAAATAGATCGATCAGAAAGGATAACTTTGAGGTGGTTTCGTACCCTACCATAATCTATTTGTTTGTTCTCCGCTATTAGTGACTTTGGAGTGACCCTTTGTTGCATGTTGAGGGATAGTTATATGATCCAATTATGTTATTATTGTTGATAGGACTTGCACTAGTGAAAGTATGAACCCTAGGCCTTGTTTCAACGCATTGCAATACCGTTTCGCCCACTTTTATCATTAGTTACCTTGCTGTTTTTATATTTCCAGATTACAAAAACCTATATCTACCATACATATTGCACTTGTATCACCATCTCTTCGCCGAACTAGTGCACCTATACAATTTACCATTGTATTGGGTGTGTTGGGGACACAAGAGACTCTTTGTTATTTGGTTGCAAGGTTGTTTGAGAGAGACCATCTTCATCCTACGCCTCCCACGGATTGATAAACCTTAGGTCATCCACTTGAGGGAAATTTGCTACTGTCCTAAAAACTTCTGCACTTGGAGGCCCAACAACGTCTACAAGAAGAAGGTTGTGTAGTAGACATCAAGTTCTTTTCTGGCGCTGTTGCCGGGGAGGTTAGCGCTTGAAGGTATATCTTTAGATCTTGCAATCGAATCTTTTTGTTTCTTGTTTTAGCACTAGTTTAGTTTATAAAAGAAATCTATAAAAAATGGAATTGAGTTTGCCTCATACGCTTCATCTTTTTAATATCTTTCGTGAGAATGATGGGAAGGAAAATTGTGCTCAAATGCTAGAAGAAGAAGTCCCTAAAATGTTTGGCACTAAATCTTTGAATGATGAGCATCATTGCAATGTTGTTAGTATGAACTCCTTGAATATCCATAGTAGTAATGATGATTGCACTAGTCATGATGAAAATGTCTCTTATAACCATGTCGACTTTTGTGGAGTGCATAGAGTTTGCAAGTACACACCAAATAGGGAAGATAGATTTTGCAAGAGGCATAAGTATTTGGAAACTAAGTGGTTGCAAGAGAGGCTAGATGATTGTGCTGAAAATTTAAAATTTCTTCACCATACTTGTGAACTTTGCAATGAACATGGTCATTTAAATCTCCGATGCAAATTGTTCCATGATCGTATTGTGTCCAAAAATTGTGATGATTTGATTTCCCTTGCACACCATAATGAACTTAGTTTGCTTTTGGGTTATGAAGAAATGAAACGTAATACTAAGCATATTCCAGAATATAACCTTGAGAAATTCCTCGATATTGATCTAGAAGAAATTTTTATGTATTGTGCGTGAATTGCATTGAAAATCCTTATATTGCCAATTACATAAAGAAAAGAAAACAAATAGAGGATGAAGAGAATACTAATGAAAGGGAAGAGACCTCCCAATATCCTCCTATTATTTCTTATGATGAATCAGGTAACGAGGAGGAGCCTCCTATTCAACCAATCTCATTAATAAGGAGCTCCAGAAAGAGGATAAAACCCACACATGATGTGAGGAAGAAAAAGAAAATACGGAGAAGCAAAGGTATAAATGTATCGCTCCCAAATAATGTTGCTCCTATTACTCATTGTGATGATGATAATTGTTATACTATTGGTGCTATCCATACTATTAATGATGAGAGTGATTATGCTTATGATATAAAAAGGCCCAAGCTTGGGGATGCTATGTTTGATGAGAATGGCATGTTTGAGAATATATTTGCTGCAATTAATGTTTGTCCCAAGCTTGGGGATGCTATGTTTAATGAAGATGATATTTCTAGCCTCCCAAGTTTTGACATGCAATTTTTTTATGATGATAGCATGCCTCCTACTTATGATGATTATATTGATGCTATTTTGGAGGGTGTTGAATCTTATTGTGATAATTATGAAAGTGGATTTGGAGAGGTCATGACTTTATTTAGTAATGATTCCACTATCTTGGAAGAGGTTTCAATTGATTATGATGAGAACAAAGTTGCTACTTATGATGATTATTGGATGATACTTATGCTATAAAAAGTAGTGATGATTATATTTATAAAACTTGTCATGATTATGATTACCCTTTTTCTGAACATTACTATTTTAATATGGAAACAATTTATAGTATTCGAGTTTCTTATGATACTCCCACTATTCTGAATGAGAATGCTTATGTGGAGAGTAATAAAATTTCTATGCTTGTGGATCATGAAAAGAATGCTTTATGTGATTGTTATATTGTTGAATTAATTCATGATGATACTGAAAAATTATTATGAGGGAGGAATATATGCTTGTAGGAGTTGCAATAATATCAAGTTTCCTCTCTATGTGCTTAAAGTTTTGAAGTTATGCTTGTTTTGCCCTCCTATGCTAGTTGATTATGGTTCCCACAAGTTGTTTGCTCACAAAATCCCTATGCATAGGAAGTGGGTTAGACTTAAATGTGGTAGTCATATTCTTCATGATGCTCTCTTTATGTTACAATTCTTATCTTTTATGTGAGCATCGTTGAAATCATCATGCCTAGCTAGGGGCGTTAAACGATAGCGCTTGTTGGGAGGCAACCAATTTTATTTTTTTCCTTCCTTTTTGCTCCTGTTTAGTAATAAATAATTCATATAGCCTCTGTTTAGATGTGGTTTTATGCTTTTAATTAGTGTTTGTGCCAAGTAGAACCTTTGGGAAGAATTGGGGAAAGTCTTTGCGATCTTGCTGTAAAAAACAGAAACTTTAGCGCTCACGAGATTTGCTGCCATTTTTTAATGGAGAGTGATATTTATTTAATTATTTTTGCAGATGATTAATAGACAAATTACTCAGGTCCACCAATTTATTTGAGAATTTTATGTGTTCCATAAGTATACGTTTGATACAGATTACTACAGACTGTTCTGTTTTTGACAGATTCTGTTTTCTATGTGTTGTTTGCTTATTTTGATGAATCTATGAGTAGTATCGGAGGGTATGAAGCATAGAGAAGTTGGAATAATGTAGATATTACACCAATATAAATCAAGAATGAGTTCATTACAGTACCTTGAAGTGGTGTTTTGTTTTCTTTTGCTAACGGAGCTCACGAGATTTTCTATTTTGAGTTTTGTGTTGTGAAGTTTTCTAGTTTTGGGTAAATATTTGATGGATTATGGAACAAAGAGTGGCAAGAGCACAAGCTTGGGGATGCCCATGGCACCCCAAGGTAAAATTCAATGACACCAAAAAGCCTAAGCTTGGGGATGCCCCGGAAGGCATCCCCTCTTTTGTCTTCGTCTATCGGTAACTTTACTTGGAGCTATATTTTTATTCACCACATGATATGTGTTTTGCTTGGAGCGTCTTGTATGCATTGAGTCTTTGCTTTTTAGTTCACCACAATCATCCTTTATATACACAGCTTTTGAGAGAGACTCACATGAATTAGAAGTTATTAGAATACTCTATGTGCTTCACTTATATCTTTTGAGCTATATAGTTTTTGCTCTACTTCTTCACTTATATCTTTTAGAGCACGGCGGTGGTTTTATTTTATAGAAATAATTGATCTCTCATGCTTCACTTATATAATTTTGAGAGTCCTTTAGAATAACATGGAAATTTTCTTTTAGGAATAATATAAAAACTTTTATAGAAGTGCATTCAATACTATGAGAAGTTTGATACTTGATAATTGTTTTGAAATATGGAGATGGTGATATTAGAGTCATGCTAGTTGAGTAGTTGTGAATTTGAGAAATAATTGTGTTGAAGTTTGTGATTCCCGTAGCATGCACGTATGGTGAACCGTTATGTGATGAAGTCGGAGCATGATTTATTTATTGATTGTCTTCCTTATGAGTGGTGGTTGGGGACGAGCGATGGTCTTCTCCTACCAATCTATCCCCCTAGGAGCATGCGCGTAATACTTTGTTTCAATAAATAATAGATTTTTGCAATAAGTATGTGAGTTCTTTATGACTAATGTTGAGTCCATGGATTATACGCACTCTCACCCTTCCACAATTGCTAGCCTCTCTAGTATCGCGCAACTTTCGCCGGTACCATAAACCCACCATATACCTTCCTCAAAACAGCCACCATACCTACCTATTATGGCATTTCCATAGCCATTCCGAGATATATTGCCATGCAACTTTCCACTGTTCCGTTATTATGACACGCTTCATCATTGTCATATTGCTTGCATGATCATGTAGTTGACATCGTATTTGTGGCAAAGCCACCATTCATAATTCTTCATACATGTCACTCATGCATCATTGCACATCCCGGCATACTGCCAGAGGCATTCACATAGAGTCATATTTTGTTCTAAGAATTGAGTTGTAATTCTTGAGTTGTAAGTAAATTAAAGTGTGATGATCATCATTATTAGAGCATTGTCCCAGTGAGGAAATGATGATGGAGACTATGATTATCCCACAAGTCGGGATGAGACTCCGGACGAAAAAAAGAGGCCAAAAAGAAAAAGAAAAAAGGCCCAAAAAATGAGAGAAAAAGAGAGAAGGGACAATGTTACTATCCTTTTTCCACACTTGTGCTTCAAAGTAGCACCATGATCTTCATGATAGAGAGTCTCCTGTGTTATCACTTTTATATACTAGTGGGAAGTTTACATTATAGAACTTGGCTTGTATATTCCAATGATGGGCTTCCTCAAAATTGCCCTAGGTATTCATGAGCAAGCAAGTTGGATGCACACCCACTTAGTTCTTTTGTTGAGCTTTCATACACTTATAGCTCTAGTGCATCCGTTGCATGGCAATCCCTACTCACTCACATTGATATCTATTGATGGGCATCTCCATAGCCCGTTGATACACCTAGTTGATGTGAGACTATCTTCTCCTTTTTGTCCTCTCCACAACCACCATTCTATTCCACATATAGTGCTATATCCATGGCTCATGCTCATATATTGCGTGAAGATTAAAAAAGTTTGAGAACATCAAAAGTTTGAAACAATTGCTTGGCTTGTCATCGAGGTTGTGGATGATTTAAATATTTTGTGTGGTGAAGATAGAGCATAGCCAGACTATATAATTTTGTAGGGATAACTTTCTTTGGCCATGTTATTTTGAGTAGACATGATTGCTTAGTTAGTATACTTGAAGTATTATTATTTTTATGTCAATATTAAACTTTTATCTTGAATCTTTCGGATCTGAACATTCATGCCACAATAAAGAAAAAATTACATTGAGAAATATGTTAGAAAGCATTCCACATCAAAAATTCTTTTTTATCATTTACCTACTCGAGGACGAGCAGGAATTAAGCTTGGGGATGCTGATACGTCTCCAACATATCTATAATTTTTGATTGTTCCATGCTATTATATTATGATGTTTATGGGATTTATTATACACTTTTATATTATTTTTGGGACTAACATATTAACCGGAGGCCCAGCCCAAATTGTTGTTTTCTTGCCTATTTCAGTGTTTCGAAGGAAAGGAATATCAAACGGACTCCAAACGGAATGAAACCTTCAGAAGAGTTATTTTTGGAATGGAAGCAATCCAGGAGACTTGGGGTAGACGTCAGGGAAGCTTCGAGGTGGCCACGAGGCAGGGAGGCGCGCCTGCCCCCCTAGCGCGACCCCACCCTCGTGGCTCCCCTGACCGACTTCTTTCGCCTATATATGTCCATATACCCTAAAAACATCGGGGGACACAATAGATCGGGAGTTCCGCCGCCAGAAGCCTCAGTAGCCACCGAGAACCAATCTAGACCCGTTCTGGCACCCTGCCGGAGGGGGCGGGGAATCCCTCTCCGGTGGCCATCTTCATCATCCCGACGCTCTCCATGACGAGGAGGGAGTAGTTCACCCTCAGAGCTGAGGGTATGTACCAGTAGCTATGTGTTTGATCTCTCTCTCTCTCATGTTCTCGAGGTGGTACTATCTTGATGTATCACGAGCTTTGCTATTATAGTTGGATCTTATGTTGTTTCTCCCCCTCTACTTTCTTGTGATGAATTGAGTTTTCCCTTTGAAGTTATCTTATCAGATTGAGTCTTTAAGGATTTGAGAACACTTGATGTATGTCTTGCATGTGCTTATCTGTGGCGACAATGGGATATCACATGATCCACTTGATGTATGTTTTGGTGATCAACTTGCGAGTTCCGTGACCTTGTAAACTTATGCATAGGGGTTGCCACACGTTTTTGTCTTGACTCTCCGGTAGAAACTTTGGGGAACTCTTTGAAGTACTTTGTGTTGGTTGAATAGATGAATTTGAGATTGTGTGATGGATATTGTATAATCATACCCACGGATACTTGAGGTGACATTGGAGTATCTAGGTGACATTAGGGTTTTGGTTGATTTGTGTCTTAAGGTGTTACTCTAGTACGAACTCTATGCTAGATCGAACGGAAAGAATAGCTTCATGTTATTTTACTACGAACTCTTGAATACATCGATCAGAAAGGATAACTTTGAGGTGGTTTCGTACCCTACCATAATCTCTTCATTTGTTCTCCGCTGTTACTGACTTTGGAGTGACTCTTTGTTGCATGTTGAGGGATAGTTATATGATCCAATTATGTTATTATTTTTGAGAGGACTTGCACTAGTGAAAGTATGAACCCTAGGCCTTGTTTCAACGTATTGCAATACCATTTTTGCTCACTTTTATCATTAGTTACCTTGCTGTTTTTATATTTTCAGATTGCAAAAACCTATATCTATCATACATATTGCACTTGTATCACCATCTCTTCGCCGAACTAGTGCACCTATACAATTTACCATTGTATTGGGTGTGTTGGGGACACAAGAGACTCTTTGTTATTTGGTTACAGGGTTGTTTGAGAGAGACCATCTTCATCCTACGCCTCCCACGGGAATTTGCTACTGTCCTACAAACCTCTGCACTTGGAGGCCCAACAACCACTACTAGGGAAAAGGCTAGCAGCAGTGCGGGTTTTAGGTGTATCAGTAGCGGGTACCGAAGCTACTAATAAGGCGCTACAGCTAACACGTAGCAGTAGCGCGTGCTCACAAGCGCTACTGCTACACAAGTGTAGCAGCAGCGCTCCTAGTGGAAGCTCGCTACTGCTAATAGCTATAGCGTGCTTCTCCTGTACGTGCTACTGCTACTACCGCGCTGCTGCTAACTTTTCTCCACTCGCTACTGCTAATTTTAGTAAAAAAAATCGGCATATTTGTTTTGTATTTGAACAGGCTTTATAGAAGAATCTTTAGCACATACAAATGTCATCATGATACACATACAAATGCCTGCGAGACCACAAATGTAATCATAGCATATACATACAAATAGTCTCATCATAATCATCATCCAACACAAAGTGGTATCTTGTCATCATCTCAAAAATAGCGATACATGCAAGTCTCGAATACTTGCAACTACAACGTCATCCATCTAAACAAAGGTATACGCGAGAAGAGCAATCACTATGAGTGAGAGCGGAACTATGCAGTACATGAGGTGGCGGTTACGAGTCCTCTCTCGCGCTAGCGTGAACCTCAAGTAACTAGCTTCTCCTTCTTGTCTGCTTTTGAAGCCTTTATGGCTGGCGCCCGAGAATCCATTCACTTGCGCCTGACACTGATGCCACTCGTTGTACACCCCGGAACCTTCCCTTTGTACACGACATAGCACTTCCATCTCGCCATCAAGAAACTAGGTACCTGTTAGAGATGCATGTTCATGATGAGGATGTACAATCATATATATGCAACAAAATATGCTAGAGCAACACCGAAAAAGAAAGGGTTATCAACTAGATGCATCATACAGTATGCAAATTAATTAACTAGAGGTACGCAGGTCATCGTACGCAAACTAACAAAGTAGCGTTACGCAAGTTCGGCAGGGACCGTGGACATCACAAAGTTTCATCGCTACAAAAAGTATTCAAGTTCATCCGACACATATCATTATCATCGGCATCATAAATCACTAGAAGTTCCATCCTTCCATATCATCGAGGATGGACCCTAGCTTCTTGAATAGCGTGAGGTCTAGACGTTGCATGCCTATGCGAGTTCGGACGTCAGCTCGCGATATAGGGCCGTGGTGGAACATCCCCTTCTCATCGACGACTTCTTTCATGATGATCGTCGCAATGTCGATTTGGATGCGAAAGAAGTCATCTCTAAGTTTATAATCCGCTTATCCATGAGATTCTAGCCACTTGTGGATATGATCATCATTTCTGCTTCTCATGCGAAGCTTTTGGTGATCCATGTTGAACTGAATCATGAGATGGACGATGTAGAATCCATCCTTCTTGCTTGGTTTTGGGACATGGATGCGGGAGAAGTTAGTTTTATGCGCGAAACCCATCTTCTTGTTCCTTTGTTTCCTGATCTTCATGTGGCCACCTCTAATGCTGAAGCCTTGGAGAGCATCATCTAGAATATTCATTATGTGGGTGTAGTCTTTTTTCTCGTAGTCTCTAGAAGGGTCAAAATACACGGCATGGGAGACTTGCGGGTAAAGAACGATAAGGACGGCGCGCCCGTTGCTGCGGGGAAAAGACACCTCAAATTATTCCCCATAGAGAGAGAAGGAATGATTGAAATGTATGAAAGGGTTGTCCGGAACTGACTTACTTTAGATGATAAGGCACGAGGGCAATTTCCCGGTCCTTATTCTGTACCATGAAGTTTTGGAGGTACTCCCTAGCAGTTTCACGCTCAAAGTCGCCGAGACTCAAGAAAGACTCGTGCATGTAGTACGGATCCTCCACACAGATTTGCGAGACTTCTTCACTCTTCATGATGGAGCTCATATGTAGCGCAAAAAGGCGGACGATTGTAAAATCGAGCAGCCTTGTCAGAAACATCTCAAAGATATGGTCAAACCGCAGGAAGAACACCTCCGCGGGCCGTGTCTCGACGTAGCACTTCCCCTCAGGCACACGAGCCGCGTATGTCGGATATCCTGGATCCTTTAAGGCTAGTAGGCTTTTCTCAGTCGACAGCACATGGTCGTGCAGTCTCCTGAGATCCCCTGATAGTGCCTCCAGCGGTTTCGGCGGTAGCATCGGCTCGCCCGTGAGATGGAACATGGCCGCACCTTTCACGGGTACACGCTCTTCAGAATGCATCGTATGGCTGCTATGTGCTCTGGCTTGTTTGGAGGCAGCTATCTTCCCCGATCTCTTTCTCTCCTTTTTCTTGGGCACACCTTCTAGACCCTTCCTTAACCCCTGCCCCAGTGTTCCCGGGCTAAGTACCTTCCCCGCCGGTATCTTCCCCGCCGGTACCTTCCCCACCGGTCTCAGCGCCGCCATCGGTGCCGGCGCCGTCGGTATCGATGTTGGCGTCAGTACCATCATCAAGGCGGACCTGCAAACCTTGCTTAGCAGTCAAAAAGTCGAGGTAGTCTTGTTCACCCTGATAATCCATCTCGTATGCATCTTGGTCAGAAGGCCCAGTTTCTTCGTTGTTCGACATGTTTCCTATGATTAAGTGTCCTCATTTATTTCTAAAAGTATGAATAAATGAGAAATGGCATAAAAAAGAAATCTATGTGCCAGCACTCGATATGCCAACTATGTAGCACAAATCATGCCTTTATTCACGGGAAATTTTGGCATGACCTTTGCTAAAAAATGGACATATCGAGCGCCCGAAATTCACTGGAACGGAAATGAATCAACATTCCGGCATAACATAGGCCACTCGGATCATTTACCAAAACATGACATATCCACATATCACATGTCCAGTTCAAATTTGCATATAAATTCAGCTAATTTTGAAACCTATCTAAATTCATAACTAAATAGATAACCTAATTAACATAACTAAAACCTAAGTAAATTAACTGAAGAACCCTAGCTAGCAGAGAGAGGGGGGGTGGTTTACAGAGGGTGCAGGGGCGAGGAGGCAGGCCCGACGACGGCCGAGGTTGGGAGGGGAGGAAGCAGAGGAGGGAGGCGAGGGCCGACGGGTCGGGGGCGAGCACGCCGGGGTCGGGGGCGAGCGCCGGGGCCGGGGGCGAGCGCGACGGTGCGACGGGGGGAAGAGAGTGGGGATTTGGGGGAAAAGAGGCGGGATGAAGCAGGGAGAGTGAGAATTTTGGGTTAAGTGGACGTAGCAGTAGCGCGTTTAGACAAAACGCGCTACTACTATTAAAGGCAGCTATAGCGGTTTCATACAGAAACCGCTACTGCTACCTTGACTAGCTGTAGCTCTTTTTCAGTAAAGCGCTATTGCTATAACTAGTTTCCCTTTTTATTTTCCTTTATTTTTCTCACTTTTTTCCGAGAGCAGTGAACGATGGGAAGGCGATATATATTGCATCATTTGACGATTAAATATGTATGCAAAATAGGATAGGAACATATATATTACATCATTGGACCCATGCATAATAATGGCTTAGTGTGTATACAAAATAGGAACATATATATATATATTACATCATTTGACCGATTCCTCAGCGCTGACGTTTTCGTTTTTGAGTCAGCTTCTTTCCCTTCTTGTTTGTCGAAGAATAATTGAGCCCCTCATTCTGACTTTGCCTTTTCCATGGAGTACAATTTTTCTTAGGTAATGTAGTATTGATTCTTCTTTTGACGTATACTTCATCATCATCATCGTCATCTTCCCTCATTGGGTTGCCGTATTGATCATAGTCTTCCTCGTTGGTGACTCCATCCATTAGCTTTGCTTTGCTTCCTTGGGATCTACAAAATACCTCTGGAGACGGGGAGTGATCGGTAAGTACCATACCACTTTCTGGGGGCATTTCTTCCCAGCCTTCTTGTATTGAGAAGCATTGCACACCGGACAGCTTGTTTTTTCTGCCTGCTCCTTCTGATAAATTATGCAATCGTTGATGCATGCATGGTATCTAACGTGTGGCAGATCAAGAGGGCACACGATCTTCTTGGCCTCATCAACACTACTAGGACATAGATTACCCGCGAGAAGAACATCCTTTAGGTACTTGAGATGCTCATCGAGGCTAGTGTCGGTCCATTTGTTTTTAGCCTTCGTCTTCAGGAGTTGGAGCGTGAAACTCAAGCGGGTCACCTCAGGATTGCAACCATCATACAATGGAGTGTTCGAGTCTACCACCAGTTGCTCCAGCTTAGCCTCCTCTCTAGAAGCAGCACTCTCAGTACTCGTCTCCTTGCGAAGCAATGCTTGAACATGAGGGTCCCGCACGATTGAACTTAGTACCGACGAACTCTGCTGCGTGGAGTCCATGTCGTTCTCTCCGCCGCCATGTCCGACCCCTTCTCCGCCGTCATGTCCGGCCTCTTCCCCGCCGCCATTATCGGTCATCTCTTCGTCTTGCCCCGTGTCATCATTGCCTGCCCCGTCGGCATCCTCAACATCGTCATCCTCATCTTCAATTATCCACCGAGTATAGCCATCCATGAAACCAGTCATGAGCAGGTGCGCTTCGACACGACCATCGTCATGGGGGTCGAGCCAAACTATTCCTGTGCATTTTCGACGCGGACATAAAACCTCTGTCAGGTTATTTTCCTTCATGTCCTACACCGCCGACCGCAACCACTTGTCCACCATCGTTCCACTGACCATCGTCAACTCTGCACGGTAATAATAAACAAATTGATTATAAAAATGCATGCATTCATCAAATTCATACAAAAATTCGGCATGACCTTCCTTAAAAATAGGACATATATAGATCTAGAGTTTGCCCGGAATTCGCCGAAACGGAAATAAATCGACATTTCGGCAAAACATAGGCAACTCAAAAGCACAATTTGGCATCAACTCATGCCACACACAAAATTTCCATAAACATATCACACACACATAAACATATTTCCATTTTGCAAAAGCATGAAATTTTAATCACCTCTATCTCGAGATCGAACACACGGTGGAGATGATGTTGTAGGGAGATCAAAAGTGCACAAAGCTCTTCTTGACAAAGATAGATCTAGTTAGGGGAAAATAGGTCACTTAACTAAATGCTACATCTACCTAGCTACCTAATTTGGGAGGAGACAACTTCAACTAGTGGAGGGGGAAGGAAAAAAAGAAAGGGGATGCATTAATGGAGGTGGTGTAGTTATAGCTAGAAGTAATGAAGAGAGAGAAAGGTAGGTAGAAGAGGGAGATTAATGGGGGGAGAAGTATTGAGGAAGAAGAAGAGTGAGAGAGGGAGGATGTGGGAGGTAGGGGAAAGGGAGGAGAGGAGATGGGGAGGGGGGGTGGAAAAAGGTGGTGGGTGCTGCGTCTTAGCAGTAGCGCGGGAGCAAAAGTGCGTTGCTGCTAAGAGCGTAGCAGCAGCGCGCTTTCCTATCACGCGCTACTGCTAAACGGGCCAACCGTGTGGACAATTTCAAAATTAGCAGTAGCGACGTGACTAAAAAGAGCGCTACTACTATGGCATTAGCAGCAGCGCGCTTCCTGACGCCGCGCTACTGGTAAACTTAGGTCGTTGTGTACTGTTGGTGGATTTTTGTAGCAGCGCGGTTTAAACATCACGCGCTACTGCTAAATTTGCACCAGTAGCGCGCTTTCCGTAACCGCGCTGCTACTAATTAGCAGTAGCGCCTCTTTTTATGCCGCGCTGCTGCTAAGATTCTGTGTATAAGGTTTTCCCTAGTAGTGAACGTCTACAAGAAGAAGGTTGTGTAGTAGACATCACCTTCCTCCTTGGATGTGCATGAAGCGGAACTTCATTATGATGCCAGTTCTCATCCAAGGCCCTAAGCAACCCGGCAACGACATTAATGTGTACCTAAGGCCATTAGTTGAAGAACTTTTGCAGCTGTGGAATGGAAACGGTGTACGTGTGTCGGATGAGCACAAACAGCAGGAATTTAACCTGCACGCGTTGCTGTTTGTAACCATCAACGATTGGCCCGCTCTTAGTAACCTTTCAGGACAGACAAACAAGGGATACCACACATGCATGCACTGTTTAGCTGACACCGAAAGTATATACCTAGACAAATGCAGGAAGGATGTGTTCCTGGGCCATCGTCGATTTCTTCCGACTAACCATCAATGTCGAAAGAAAGGAAAGCATTTCAAAGGCAAGGCAGATCACTGGAAGAAGCCCGCCATGCGTAACGGTGATCACGTACTTTCTATGGTCAATGATTTACACGTAATCTTTGGAAAGGGTCCCGATGGACTAGCTGTTCCGAATGGCGCTGAGGGACGCGCACCCATGTGGAAGAAGAAATCTATATTTTGGGACCTACCCTACTGGAAAGTCCTAGAGGTCCGCTCTTCAATAGACGTGATGCACGTGACGAAGAACCTTTGCGTGAACCTGCTAGGCTTCTTGGGCGTGTATGGGAGGACAAAAGATACACCTGAGGCACGGGAGGACCTGCAACATTTGCATGAAAAGACGGCATGCCTCCAAAGCAGTATGAAGGTCCTGCCAACTACGCTCTTACCAAAGAAGAGAAGGAAATCTTCTTTGAATGCCTGCTCAGTATGAAGGTCCCAACTTGCTTCTCATCGAAATTAAAGGGAATAATAAATATGCCAGATAAAAAGTTCCAGAACCTAAAGTCTCATGACTGCCACGTGATTATGATGCAAGTGCTTCCGGTTGCATTGAGGGGGCTTCTACCAGAAAACGTCCGATTAGCCATTATGAAGCTATGTGCATTCCTCAATGCAATCTCTCAGAAAGTGATTGATCCAAAAATCATACCAAGTCTAAGGAGTGATGTGGCGCAATGTCTTGTCAGTTTTGAGCTGGTGTTCCCACCATCCTTGTTCAATATCATGACGCACGTCCTAGTTCATCTAGTCGACGAGATTGTCATTCTGGGGCCCGTATTTCTACACAATATGTTCCCCTTTGAGAGGTTCATGGGAGTCCTAAAGAAATATGTCCGTAACCGCGCTAGGCCAGTGAGGGAGTCCAGGATTAGGGGGTCCTCGGACGGCCGAACTATATCCTTTGGCCGGACTGTTGGGCTATGAAGATACAAGATTGAAGACTTCGTCCCGTGTCCGGGTGGGACTCTCCTTTACGTGGAAGGCAAGCTTGGAAATTCGGATGTGTAGATCTCCTCCCTTGTAACCGACTCTGTGTAACCCTAGCCCCCTCTAGTGTCTATATAAACCAGAGGGTTTAGTCCGTAGGACAACAACAATCATAATCATAGGCTAGCTTCTAGGGTTTAGCCTCTATGATCTCGTGGTAGTTCAACTCTTGTAATACTCATATAATCAAGATCAATCAAGCAGGAAGTAGGGTATTACCTCCATTGAGAGGGCCCGAACCCGCGTAAACATTGTGTCCCCCGCCTCATGTTACCATCCGCCTTAGATGCACAGTTCGGGACCCCCTACCCGAGATCCGCCGGTTTTGACACCGACATTGGTGCTTTCATCAAGAATTCCACTGTGTCTTCACCATAAGGCTTGATGGCTCCTTCAATCATTGGCAACGATGCGATCCAGGGTGAGGTTTTTCTCCCCGAACAGATCTTCGTATTCAGCGGCTTCGTACTGTGGGCCAACTCGCTTGGCCATCTGGAGCAGATCGAGAGCTACGCCCCTGGCCATCAGGTCAGGTTTGGAAGCTTGAACTATACTGCCAACATCCGCGGAGACATGATCTTCGACGGATTCGAGCCCATGTCAGGTGCGCCGCACAGTTGCGACGAGCATGACTTAGCTCTGCCGCCGGACGGTGTTCGAGAGATCACACATGTGGCTACTCTGGCCTTCAATCCGGAGCAGATCGTGCCGTCCGAGGACGGGTGGATGGACCCCGCCACGGAGGCCGCACACTCAGCGGCGATAGAGCCTAATACTGACTTCACCTCCTACGAGACTTGTGTTGCCGGATCCTTGGATTCGTCCCCGACCACAGGCTCTGAACCGCCCGCGTCCGTGCCTATTGAATCTGATTGGGCACCGATCATGGAGTTTACCTCCGCGGATATCTTTCAGCACTCGCCCTTGGGCGACTTGCTAAATTCATTGAGGTATCTCTCCTTGTCAGGAGACCCTTGGCCGAACTATGTCCGGCTTGAGTGGGAAGCGGATGACGAAGAAATTTATTCCCCACCCACCACCCACTTAATAGCCACTGTCGATGACTTAACAGACATGCTTGATTTCGGCTCCGAAGACATCGACGGTATGGACGACGATGCAGGAGAAGAACAGGAACCACCGCCCACAGGGCGCTAGACAGCCACCTCATCATATGATATATACATGGTGGACACCCCCAAAGAAAGCGATGGCAATAAGGCAACGGAGGATAATTCCCTCGAGAAGCAATCTAAGCACCGGCATCATCGACGCCGCTCTAAGCCCCGCCATAGCAAAAGTAGCGATACCGGCACAAGAGACAATAACACTACGGATAGTGCCGAAGACGAAGACAATCCCCTCCATCCAGGCTTCGAGCGGGAGGATGGGCAAGCTAGCCCTAAGGAACATGTGGCATACAGAGAATCAGAGGATGACCATTACATGCCCCTCTCCGATGACGAGGTCAGCCTCGGCGTCGAAGAATTTATCGTGCCAGAGGATCCCGTCGAGCAGGAGCGCTTCAAGCGCCGGCTTATAGCCACAACAAAAAGCCTGAAGAAAAAGCTACAACAGCTTCAAGCTGATCAAGATCTGCTAGTGGATAGATGGACCGAGGTGCTGGCAGCCAAGGAATACGAACTCGAGCGCCAAACCAAAAGTTACCCAAAGCGCAGGTTGATACCCCAACTCGAGGACGAAGCATTAAAGCCTACACTACCAGTGTATGATGCGGCTGACCGGCCACCTCGTGGCCGAGACAAAGCGGCATATCAACCCGAAGTCAAGCCCGCACCCCGTTGCCAGTCAAACAAAAACACCAAGGCCCGGGGCAACACGCAGGACCTGCGAGACGTATTGGAAAACAAAGCAGGACATACAAGATCGATCTACGGATCATGGGGGCGTGCCCCAACGCATGACGACAATCGTCACGCCAGATATACTAAAAGCAAATCCGGCCGCGCCGAACACATGAGGCAAGACTTGTTTGAACTGCGTCGTGATATAGCCCGGCACAGAGGCGCCGCACACCCCCTATGCTTCATTGATGAAGTAATGGATCATGAATTCCCAGAAGGGTTTAAACCCGTGAACATTGAATCATATGACGGCACTACAGACCCCGTGGTATGGATAGAGGATTTCTTCCTCCACTTTCAAATGGCCCGCGGGGATGATCTACACGCCATCAAGTATCTCCCGCTAAAACTCAAGGGGCCGGCTCGACATTGGCTGAATAGCTTGCCGGCAAACTCCATCGGAAGTTGGGAGAACCTGGCAGACGCGTTCCTGGACAACTTCCAGGGCACTTATGTGTGACCACCAGATGTTGATGACTTAAGTCACATAACACAGCAGCCCGGAGAGTCAGCCAGGAAATTCTGGACTCAGTTCCTAATTAAAAAGAACCAAATTGTCGACTGTCCGGATGCTGAAGCCCTAGCGTCCTTTAAACATAACATCCGTGACGAGTGGCTCGCCCGACATCTCAGCCAAGAGAAGCCAAAATCCATGGCAGCCCTCATGACACTGATGACCCGCTTTTGCGCGGGCGAAGATAGTTGGTTGGCCCGTAGCAACAACATAGCAAGCAACCCTGGCACATCAGAAGCCAGAGATAGCAACGGCAAACCCCGACGCAACAAACACAAGCACCGCAAAAATGGTGAAAACGCCGAAGATACGGTAGTCAATGCCAGATTTAGGGGCTCTAAGTCCAGTCAGCAGAATGGGCCACTCAAAAATGACAATTCGGGTCCGTCCAGTCTGGACCGCATACTCGACCGCCCATGCCAAATTCATGGCACCCCAGGAACACCAGCCAACCATACCAACAGAGAATGCTGGGTCTTCAAACAAGCCGGCAGGTTAGGTGCCAAAAACAAAGATAAGGGGTCTCAAAGCGACGATGGTGACGAGGAGCCCAAATCACAGAGTATAGGAGGGCAAAAGAAATTTCCCCCGCAAATCCAAACGGCGAACGTGGTAAACAACACCTACACTCCCAACCCGGACCGGACGCACACCCTTAGGGATGTCGACTTAACGGAACCAGTCGTCCCACAATATAAACTAGGGCCGATCACCTTCAACCGCACGGATCGTCCGGTTAACACCAATCAGGGCAATCCAGCCGCACTAGTCCTCGACCCAATAATTGATGGGTTCCACCTCACACGAGTCCTTATGGACGGAGGTAGCAGTCTAAACCTGCTTTACCAGGACACAGTGCGCAAGATGGGCATCGATCATTCGGTGATCAAGCCCACTAAAACCACCTTCAGTGGTATTATACCAGGTATGGAGGCCAGTTGTACATGCTCCATCGCCCTTGAGGTAGTCTTTGGATCAGCAGACAATTACCGTGCCGAAGAGTTAATATTTGACATCGTCCCCTTTCGCATTGATTATCAGGCACTGCTCGGATGAACCGCGTTCGCTCGATTCAATGCGGTACCACATTATGCCTACCGTAAGCTCAAGATGCCCGGTCCGCACGGCGTCATCACGGTTAATGGCAAGGCCGAACTTTCCCTCGACACCAAGGAGTATACCGCTGCTTTAACGGCAGAAGCTACAAGTGGCACCTTCCAACCGAACCTCGAGTCGACGGCCTGATTCCCGGACACCGCCAAAGGACTTTGAACTACTTCGCGGTAGGATAGCCTGGCTCGTCCAGAGCTCAATTAAACACTCAAGTGAAGGCCAGGACATGCCACATACGACAATTCTATCGAGCCGAAGAATGGAACACCACGGATAAGTTCTTCTGGTCGCAGTATCTGGCACCTATTTATCTGGTGCCTTTTGCCGACCAACTGAAACAGCTGATCGAACTGCATAGGGCGGCCGAACTAGCCATGTATGATTTGATTATCCGGCTATGGCCCACCGAGCCGATTTCAAGCAGCTACTTCGGGCTCGTGAAGCGGCTTGTGAGTGCCTGCCCTCGACTTGACGTCATCAAGCGGTCGGTCTGTATAGAGGGTGCGCGAATGGCCTTCACCCACGCAAAGGTGCACTGGGGGAAGATGGATGCTGAAAAGCTGATGACCGAGGGACTGCCAGAGGGTAAGGAGCACCGCAAGCCCGAATTATATTATGAAAGTGTCCTAAAAGGATCCTACCTTGGGGCGGAGCAATGCACCAAGACCATTATATTTCCCTGAATACAATCATGTTGTCCTTTGTAATGTTGAACAGGGTCATTTCCATTATTTATTGCCTGCTATATAAAAGTTTATCCTCCTGCGCGGCCGTTTTATATATTAATCCTGAGAGTTGGCCAGTCATCGACTTCTTCCCCCACGTAGGAAGTACGGGGGTGTTCGGGATAAACCTGATCATTCTTTATCCCAGTTTTGGGTCCTTCGAAGGAGGTGTTCAGCACAACGAACCAGACAATTGGACTATAGGGCTTTATCACTCTCACTTAGCCATAGGAGCTTTAGAAAAGGAAGGTAGGCGCAGCCCCTGGTGTTCGAAAAACCGCACGAGGGGCTATATAAGCACCTGATCGGAAGAAAAGCCGATCCATCGCACGCTGCATTGGTTATGGCATTATGCGGGAGGAATCCTTAAATATTTTACAACCTCTCGAACAGCTGACTAGCTCTCGCCGTATCATGACAGTCAGTTTTCGGCTTTCTCTACTGAGGTGCTCGTCCGGAAGAACTGGGACACAATCGCAGTAGTTCTCCCTATGCCGCCTTAGCCGATATAGCGGAACGTAAGGCAGGAAAACATGGGAGCCAGGCAAACCCAACATTTGACCCAAGACATGATTCGGAGCTGATGCATATAGTGCTATAAGTTCGGGGTGTCGAACTTCCATGAAGGTGTTCGGACTTTATTGCCGTATTATGGGTAAAACGAAGCCCCTGGCATGTTTAAGGCATATCGCGGTGTACGGATGCCACTTGACAAAATAATTTCAACAAGAAAATAACAGTAGATAAGCGTTATATAAATCCACATGTTGTATTTGAATAGTACGTCGATGCGTGTGAGTACAGGTAATGTGATAAAAAAGAAATATGACTGTGGAACCTGCTGAGACCAGGGGGAAGAAGTTGTGTGTGGATCCGGAGTATAGTCGGATGGTCATCGCGGGGAATATCTAAGGATTCCCTTGTGCGTTCGAGCTGCTTCCATATCGCTAGTCCTGGTCTGCGCAAAGTTGAACCTGTAAACAAAATGTAAGAAATGCTTGTGTGCCGCAGAGCGGTTGGGCCGCGGTATGTGGCCTGTCCTGGCCTTCGCCGGAGTGTTTAATTGAGCTCTGGACGAGCCGGGCTATCCTACAGCGAAGTAGTTCGAAGTCCTTTGGCGGTGTCCGGGAATCAGGCCGTCGACTAAAGGTTCGGTTGGAAGGTACCACTTGTAGCTTCTGCTATTAAAGCAGTGGTATACTCCTTGGTGCCAAGGGAAAGTTCGGCCTTGCCATTAACCGTGATAACGCCACGCGGACCGGGCAACTTGAGCTTACGGTAGGCATAATGTGGTACCGCGTTGAATCGAGTGAACGCAGTTCGTCCGAGCAGTGCCTGATAATCACTGCGAAAGGGGACGATGTCGAAGATTAACTCTTCGGCACGGTAATTTTCTGGTGATCCGAAGACTACCTCAAGGGCGATGGAGGCTGTACAGCTGGCCTCCATACCTGGTATAATACCTCTGAAGGTGGTTTTAGTGGGCTTGATCACCGAATGATCGATGCCCATCTTGTGCACTATGTCCTGGTAAAGCAGGTTTAGACTGCTACCTCCGTCCATAATAACTCGTGTGAAGTGGAACCCGTCAATTATTGGGTCGAGGACTAGTGCGGCTGGATTGCCTTGATTGGTGTTAACTGGACGATCCGTGCGGTTGAAGGTGATCGGCCCTAGTTTATATTGTGGGACGACTGGTTCCGTTAAGTCGACATCCCTAAGGGTGTGCGTCCAGTCCGGGTTGGGAGTGTAGGTGCCGTTTACCATGTTCACTTTTGGATTTGCGGGGGAAATTTCTTTTGTCCTCCTGTACTCGGTGATCTGGGCTCCTCGTCGCCATCGTCGCTTTGAGACCCCTTATCTTTGTTTTTGGCACCTGACCTGCCGGCTTGTTTGAAGACCCAACATTCTCTGTTGGTATGGTTGGCTGGTGTTCCTGGGGTGCCATAAATTTGGCATGGGCGGTCGAGTATGCGGTCCACACTGGACAGACCCGAATTGTCATTTTTGAGTGGCCCATCCCGCTGACTGGACTTAGAGCCCCTAAATCCGGCATTGACTGCCATATCTTCAGCGTTTTCACCATTTTTGCGGCGCTTGTTTTTGTTGCGTTGGGGTTTGCCGTTGCTATCTCTGGCTTCTGATGTGCCAGGGTTGTTTGCTGTGTTGTTGCTACGGGCCAACCAGCTATCTTCGCCCGCGCAAAAGCGGGTCATGAGTGTCATGAGGGCTGCCATGGATTTTGGATTTTCTTGGCCGAGATGTCGGGCGAGCCACTCGTCACGGATGTTATGTTTAAAGGCCGCTAGGGCTTCGGCATCCGGACAGTCGACAATTTGGTTCTTTTTAGTTAGGAACCGAGTCCAGAATTTCATGGCTGACTCTCCAGGCTGTTGTGTTACGTGACTTACATCGTCAGCATTCGGTGGTTGCACATAAGTGCCCTGGAAGTTGTCCAGGAATGCGTCTGCCAGGTTCTCCCAACTTCCGATGGAGTTTGCCGGCATGCTATTCAACCAATGCCGAGCCGGCCCCTTGAGTTTTAGTGGGAGATACTTGATGGCGTGTAGATCATCCCCGCGGCCCATGTGAAAGTGGAGGAAGAAATCCTCTATCCATACCGCGGGGTCTGTAGTGCCGTCATATGATTCAATGTTCACGAGTTAAAACCCTTCTGGGAATTCATGATCCATTACTTCATCAGTGAAGCATAGGGGGTGTGCGGCGCCTCTGTGCCGGGCTATATCACGACGCAGTTCATATGAGTCTTGTCTGCTGTGTTTGGCCCGGCCGGATTTGATTTTAGTATATCCGGCGTGACGGTTGTCGTCACGCGTTGGGGCGCGCCCCCGTGATCCGTAGATCGATCTTGCATGTCCTGCCTTGTTTTCCAATACGTCTCGCAGGTCCTGCGTGTTACCCCGGGCCTTGGTATTTTTGTTTAACTCGCGACGGGGTGCGTGCTGGACTTCGGCTTGATATGCCGCTTTGTCTCGGCCATGAGGTGGTCGGTCAGCCGCATCATACGCTGGGAGCGTAGGCTTTAATGCTTCCTCCTCGAGTTGGGGTAGCAACCTGCGTTTTGGGTAACTTTTGGTTGGGCACTCATGTTCGTATTCCTCGGCCACCAGGACCTCAGTCCATCTATCCGCTAGCAGATCTTGGTCAGCTTGAAGCTGCTGTTGCTTTTTCTTTAGGTTTTTTGCTGTGGCTTTAAGCCGGCGCTTGAAGCGCTCTTGTTCGTCGGGATCCTCAGGCGTGATAAATTCTTCGTCGCCGAGGCTCACCTCGCCTTCGGAGAGAGGTATGAAATTGTCATGCTCTGATTCTCCGTCTGCTGCCTGTTCCTTAGGGCTGGCTTGCCCATCCTCCCGCTCGAGGCCTGGCTGGAGGGGATTGTCTTCGTCTTCGGCGCTATCCGTAGCTTTATTGTCTCTTGTGCCGGTATCGCCGTTTTTGCTATGGCGGGGCTTAGAGCGGCGCCGTTGATGCCGGTTCTTAGACTGCTTCTCGGGGGGATTATTCTCTGTTGCCTTATTGCCATCGCTTTCTTTGGGGGTGTGCACCATGTATATATCATATGATGAGGTGGCAGTCCAGCGCCCTGTGGGCGGTGGATCCTGTTCTTCTCCTACATCGTCGTCCATACCATCGATGTCTTCGGAGCTGAAATCAAGCATGTCGGTTAAGTCATCGACAGTCGCTTTTAAGTGGGTGGGGGACAAATTTCTTCGTCGTCCGCTTCCCACTCAAGCCGGACACAATTCAGCCAAGGGCCTCCTGACAAGGAGAGAGACCTTAATGAATGTAGCACATCGCCCAGGGGTGAGCGCTGAAAGATATCCACGATGGAAAACTCCATGATAGGTGCCCAATCAGATTATATAGGCATGGACGCAGGCGGTTCGGAGCCCGTGGCAGGGGACGTATCCAAGGATCCGGCCACACAGGTCTCGTAGGTGGTGAAGTCAGTATTCGGCTCCGTCGCCGCTGAGTGTGCGGCCTCCGTGGCGGGGTCCATCCACCCGTCCTCGGACGGCGCGATCTGTTCCGGATCGAGGGCCGGAGTTGCCACGGGTGTGATCTCCCAAACACTGTCCGGCGGCAGAGCTAAGTCATGCTCGTCGTGGCTGTGCGGCGCACCTGACACGGGCTCGAATCCGTTGAAGATCAAGTCTCCGCGGATGTCGGCAGTATAGTTTAAGTTTCCAAACCTGACCTGACGGCCAGGGGCGTAGCTCTCGATCTGCTCCAGATGGCCAAGCGACTTGGCCCGCAGTGCGAAGCCACCGAATACGAAGACCTGTCCGGGGAGAAAAACCTCACCCTGGATCACATTGTTGCCGATGATCGAAGGAGCCATCAAGCCTTATGGTGACGACACAGTGGAACTCTCAATGAAAGCACTAATGTTGGTGTCAAAACCGGCGAACCTGGGTAAGCATTATGTCCCCCGCCTCCTGTTACCATCCCCCTTAGACGCACAGTTCGGGACCCCCTACCCAAGATCCGCCGGTTCTGACACCGACAGTCATCAAGTGAGTCTTCCTGCGAACATCAAATTGATCCTCTGTCCGGTCCTTTCTTGCACCAAACAGTGTATCAGGGGCTACTATCTATACTATGAAACTCTTCAAAACCTCATAAAACATACCTCAAAGCCTCTTATAAGGCTGATACAGGCTTCATTCAGTCCACTCTCAGCAGACTGAATCTCCTTAATCACTGCACCCATCAGGGCACGGTGCTCATCGACGATGGAGGCGCTCTTCAGCGCCGCCAACAAAACATCCGGCACCTCTAGTTCGACAGAGATTGCCGGTGGAACAGGCACGCCCCCTCTAGCCGAGGGAGGCCGCCTGCTTGATTCTGGAGCCGTATTGGTCTCCGAAATTGCGTCCGGCTGGGAGCCGAAATCAAGATGGCTCCCGCCGTCGACTCCCATGGGAATCTTCTCCCCCATGTCTCCGGCCCCCGAAGTTTGACCTCCAGGCGCCGCTTTCACGATCTCTCCCCCCCTCCTTGGTCGGGGTCCTTCTGGGACGAAGCCTCGATGTTATTCACATATTTGGGGGAAGGGGCCTTCGGGGGCGTCCCGCTCTCCATAGCATCCGAGCTCAGCAAATCCTCTGATGAGGATCGTTCGGTGTGGGACCTCGTCGGACTACAAAAAATATAGCTCAGGTTAAAATATTATGCCATGATGAGTCTGGACGCATAAACGTGTTCGGATTTTATACTCACGAGTTCACCAGGGGCTGGGCCCTGGGATCCCACGCCGGGCTACTGTCAGCGGCGGCAGTGGACTCTTCTGGAAGAGGAACTTTTCCCCTTTTAGGCGACTCGGCCTCCAAGTGTATGGAGGCCGCCCTCTTCTTTCTCTCCCCCCTCGCTGGGGATTCGTCTTCCTGCTCCTCCTCGTCCTCTTCAGAGGCAGAACGGACGTTGGACCCTTCAGATATTGTGTCCGAAGTGCCGCGAAGACGAAGGCCGCCCCGGGTCTTTTTGGCCTCCTTCTCGGCCTTCTTCTTCGGCGCCTTGTACGGCGCCAGGACCAACATCTTCGTCAGAAGTGGGCTGGCCGGTTCTTCGGCCAAAGGGGCCGGACAGTGGATCCGCACCGCCTTCTTCGTCCATCCCTAGGGGAGTCGAGGAAAACACATTAAACATTTCCCTTGGGTTATGCGGATAAAACACATAAAAACTTACCAATCTTGCAGGGCGGGACAGTTAGTACCCGCGGTCCTCGGCCGAGTCCGGCCATGATTTGCCGGACTTGAAAAGCACCTTCCAGATGTCTTTGTGCGAGGAGCCAAAGATCTCTCGCAGGGTTTGGTGCTTGGCTGGATCGAATTCCCATAGATTGCAAGTCTGGTGCTGACAAGGCAGGATCCGGCGAACTAACATCACCTGGACTACATTGACAAGTTCGATGTTCTTGTCTTCCGTATCTTTAATGCGTGTCTGGAGCACAGACAGTTCGTTGGACGAAGACCAGTTCAGTTCCTTCTTGGGCCAGGACGTAAGCCGCAGAGGGGCTCCGGATCAGAACTCTGGAGCAGCGGCCCATTCCGTGCCGCGTGGCTCAGTGATGTAAAACCACTGCTGTTGCCACTCTTTGACGGAATCATTAAAAGTATGTGTTGGCCATGTGACATTGGGCATCTTGCTCACCATAGCACCCCTGCACTCGGCGTGCTCGCCGCTCACCACCTTGGGCTTCACATTAAAGGTCTTCAGCCATAAGCCGAAGTGTGGCGAGATGCGGAGAAAAGCCTCGCACACGATGATGAATGTCGAGATGTTGAGGAAGGAATTGGGGGATAGATCATGAAAATCGATCCCGTAATAATACATGATGCCGCGAACAAACGAGTGGAGGGGAAACCCTAGCCCGCGGACAAAATGAGGGAGGAATACAACCCTCTCTTGGGGTTCCGGAGTAGGAACGATCTGTCCCGCCGTTAGGAGACAATGGCTGATTTTTTTGGCCAGATACCCGGCCTCCCGAAGCTTTTTGATATGCTTCTCCTGGACGGTAGAGGCCATCCACTTGCCTCCTGCTCTAGATCCGGACATTTTCGGGAGGCCTTTGTGGGCGGAGAAGACGAACACTCGGGCGCTGGAGCTCGGGCGAAGGGGAATGGATCGGGAAGAAGAAAGCGTGGGTGCGAAAGGGAGTCCTTATCCCCTTATAAAGGCAGCAGGGATTCTGCGCCTCCCCACTTGCCTGGAGAACTCGCTTATTCCCCAAGCGCCGTGATTGATGCCGCGGTTGGGTTACCCACACCCGTATTGATGAGAATCCCGTGATAAGGGGACACGATCTCTGCTTCGACAAGACGTGCCAAGAAAACCGCCTCGCAATATGTGCAGTAGCTAGTTGAGAAAAATGGTTCGAATTACGACCGGGCCATCACGTGATGTCACGCTATGAAATTTGTCAGCAGATTAGATTTGTGGGATATTATACTCTCTACGGTGGTATGTTGAATTTGTTTTGCAGAGCCGAACACTATCCTTGCGTTTGAAATCTTCTATGGAGTATTTGGAGGAAGAACCCGCCTTGCAATGCCGAAGACAATCTGTGCGCCGGACTCATCGTCATTGAAGCCTGGTTCAGGGGCTACTGAGGGAGTCCTATATTAGGGGGTCCTCGGACGGCTGGACTATATCCTTTGGCCGAACTATTCGGCTATGAAGATACAAGATTGAAGACTTCGTCCCGTGTCCGGGTGGGACTCTCCTTTGCGTGGAAGGCAAGCTTGGCAATTCGGATATGTAGATCTCCTCCCTTGTAACCGACTCTGTGTAACCCTAGCCCCCTCCGTTGTCTATATAAACCGGAGGGTTTAGTCCGTAGGACAACAACAATCGTAATCATAGGCTAGCTTCTAGGGTTTAGCCTCTAAGATCTCATGGTAGATCAACTCTCGTAATACTCATATCATCAAGATCAATCAAGCAGGAAATAGGGTATTACCTCCATCGAGAGGGCCCGAACCTGGGTAAACATTGTGTCCCCCGCCTCCTGTTACCATCCGCCTTAGACGCACAGTTCGAGACCCCCTACCTGAGATCCGCCAGTTTTGATACCGATAGCCAGAAGGAAGCATCTCCATGGGACATCAAACAGAGGATGTCATTGGGTTTTGTGTTGAATTTATTCCTGGCCTTAAGAAGATATATCTCCCTAAATCGCGGTACGAGGGGAGAATGACTGGAAAAGGCACGCTTGGAGGGGACTCAATAATATGCAGGGATGGGCATTCTTGGTCTCAAGCACACTACACAGTCCTACAGAACTCTACCTTGGTGACCCCGTATGTAGATGAACACAAGAACAGTCTGCGATCCAAACACCCGGAGCAGTGTGACAACTGAATTACATGTGAACACGTCAGGACTTTTAGCAGTTGGTTGGAAACACGTCTCAGAGGTGACAACACTGTTTGTGATGAGCTGTACTCGTTGTCCAGGGGACCATCTTTGACTGTATTGACTTACAAAGGATACGAGATAAATGGGAATACATTTTACACGATCGCCCAAGATCAAAAGAGCACCAATCAAAAGAGCGGTGTCCGCTTTGATGCAGCAACTGAGAGGGGAAAGGACACATATTATGGTTACATAGTGGACATATGGGAACTTGACTATGGACATGATTTTAAGGTCCCTTTGTTTAAGTGCAAATGGGTCAATCTGTCATGAGGCGGGGTACAGGTAGACCCACAGTACAGAATGACAATAGTGGATCTGAACAATCTTGGGTACACTGACGAACCGTTAGTCTTAGCCAATGATGTGGCGCAGGTTATCTATGTGAATGACATGTCTACCAAACCGAGAAAAAGAAAAGATAAGGAAGTGAATACATCATACGATGAGCCAAAGCGCCACATAGTTCTTTCAGGAAAAAGAGACATCGTGGGAGTGGAGGGCAAGACAGACATGTCCGAAGATTATGAAAAGTTTAATGAAATTCCTCCCTTCAAAGTCAAGGCTGACCCAAGCATCTTGATAAACGATGAAGATTATCCATGGTTACGGCGCAATAAGCAAAGGACACAACCGAAAAAAGTGAAGACTTTCTCTCCACAACTATTATGATGATACCATGCCAACTTTCAACCTTTTCCTAGTTCATTTGAAATGCCTGTTGTAACAGACGAGTTTCCGTATGAAACCCTGATATCTCGAAACAGATTGTCCATTTTGTTGAAATGCTTTGAATGTTTTGTTGAAATGCTTTGAATGTTGCATTTTATAAACCTCTAGTATTATTGAAACTAAAATTATATAGAATTTATGCAACTAAAATTATGACAGTATTTTCTGTTCAAAACATTAAAAGCAAAAAGAATTTTGATAAAATAAATGCAAAAAGCAAAAAAGAAAATAAAATAAATAAGTATAAACAAAATAAAATAAAATAAACTTTTATGAAATAAATAAGTAGAAATAAAGTAAAATAAAATAAAATAAATAAGTAGAAACAAAATAAAATAAGTAGAAAATAAGACAAAGTATAATAAAATAAAATAAACTATAATAAAATAAAATAAACTATAATAAAATAAAATAAACCTTAATAAAATAAATAAAATAGCAACAGTAAGTATTTTGTTGTAAGTATAAACAAAATAAAAAAATAAAGCAACAAAGAAAACAAAAAAACTGGAAAAAATGCTACCTACTGTGCCACCACGGCCTGAATACGACTAGAAACCTATCCATGGGCCAGGATTCAGGCCTGCAGCAGGCCCAGCAGGCCCACAGGCATGGCAGTGCGAGATTAGGCCCAGAGGCCTGCAGTTCAGAGGAGTTCAATGGGGATGGCGGGCCAGGGCTTATAAACAGGTCCTGCCGCTCCTCGGCTAGGGAGGTGGGACTCTTCTTCTTCTGCTTCTTCTTCTTCTTCTTCTTCTTCTTCTCCTTCCACTTTTTATTTTCCGTTTTCCTCTATTTCTTTTTCTTCTAAATATGAACATATATACAAACATTTGCATATTCAACAATATAATATCATAAAAAAATCTATGAACAGAAAAAACATATATGCATGCATATATATATATATCCATACATCAACATATATGCAAAAAACATATATGCATACGGTGGCCACGGCCACAGCGGCGGCGGGGGGGGGGGGGGGGGGGGGCTCTTCTCCTCTTTTTTCTTCTTCTTCTTCCTCTTCTTATTTTTATCGGGTATGTCATTGTCGATATACCCCTCCCCGATAACTTCGACATGAGGGGGGGGGGTCGATAAATAATAGAACTAGTTAAACTATTTTATTTTTAGTAAGTACTACTTTATTTTATTTATAGTAAGTGCTTAGTAGTTGAACTAGTTGATTTAATAAAACTACTTTATTTTACTATATATAGAAGTAGTTTATTTTTAGTAACTACTACTTTATTTTATTTATAGTAAGTGCTTAGTAGTTGAACTAGTTGATTTAATAAAACTACTTTATTTTACTATATATAGAAGTAGTTTATTTTTAGTAACTACTACTTTATTTTATTTACAGTAAGTGCTTAGTAGTTGAACTAGTTGATTTAATAAAACTACTTCATTTTACTATATATAGAAGTTGTTTATTTTTAGCAAGAAAATTAATAGAACTAGTTTATTTTTTATTTCAAGCAATTATTCCCGCATCGGCGTCGATGATGCCTATCCCTCATCCTTGTCGTCGACTCGGCGGACGAGGCCGGCTTGATCACAGGGGCCATGTCTGGGACTGGGCTCCGCCGGGCTGGTATTGGAAGGTGCTACCTTCCGGGGGGCGTAGGTTGGTGAGGAGCTAGCCCATCGTTGACCCGATCCTTGTTTGGTGGCGGTCGCGTGGGCCAGTGACAATGCCGAGGCTTCCGGACACCGCGGAGGTGGTATGTCACCGTGTCAGCGAGGAGGACGAGCACGTCCGTCGCTACATGGTTGCGTCGGAGGGCAGGTTCGACAATACCTGGCAGGTTCTTCAGGGATCTCACTGGAGCTATGATCATGTGATGGTTCCTTCTCTTTGGGTGTCCACCGCCTGTGCCGATACCCGTCGGGCACTATGGTTCTAGCTGTATTAGCGACGCTATATGTATGATAGTATTCGAGGTGTATTAGTGATAATATTCGACGATGTAAGGACGCAAGAGATGAAGTAGTTTTGCTTATAATTGAATGCATGCTAATTTGAATACTACTTTATTTTGCTTATCAGTGAGAGAGAGTCTCCACCATATATATATGAGAGGACAAAGAATCCCGACTGTTGTCGTGGGGGTAGCTTCTCCTTCATTCCCGTGTGCTAGACAACTTGGTGTAATGCACTCGGGGATGAAAGGAGGAGCTACCATGCATCACCGACGGTCGAATAATGATCTAATTTAGGTTTTTTAGTACATATATTTAATTGTAAGTTTAATATTTAAATTATGAACATAGGAAATGTCATACTCGAACGATGAAAGTCTCCCGGGGAGTGCGATTGGTGCCACGACTACCGAGGTTTGTGCGACATGCCTCACCTGGACGAAGATCGGCGCTTCAGCATTAAGCTGGAGGAGACCTTCGATGTTGAAACGGTACGCAACGACGACAAGTGTTTTTTCGTAATTAAGCACGACTTCAACTATTTCAACGTGTAATTTTCATCTTTTACAATTCGACTAGCTTATCCCATGCCATGCAAGATGCTATGTCTTGGAGAGGATGGGTTTTGAAGACCATGAAAGTTTCGAAACAAAGAAAATTCACCTACGGACCCATCATGCTGTGGATTTTGAAGTAAAGCTGTACAATTCTGAGAGCGTAACCCATTTTGGTTGCAAAAAATGGGAAGCACTTTGCAAGATGTATGGTTTTCATGAGGATATGCTTGTCACCATGGATCTTGGTGATCCTGAAATCGAGCAAGACAATATGGACATTTGGGTCCTTGTTGATACGCCTCCAATTCTACCGCTATGTGAGTTTCTCAAACATAGTTATTAGCTAATTTATATTGTTCATTTCAAAATAGTTGATAGCTTATTTCCATTGACAGCTTATTTTCATTCTTCGAAGAATGTGTGTGATAACCCACAAGTATAGGGGATCGCAACAGCTTTCGAGGGTAGAGTATTCAACCCAAATTTATTGATTCGACACAAGGGGAGCCAAAGAATATTCTGAAGTATTAGCAGCTGAGTTGTCAATTCAACCACACCTGAAACTTAGTATCTGCAGCAAAGTGTTTAGTAGCAAAGTAATATGATAGTGGTGGTAGCGGCAACAAAAGTAAAGACAGCAAAAGTAATGTTTTTGGTATTTTGTAGTGATTGTAACAGTAATAGTGGAAAAGTAAATAAGCGAAAACCAGTATATGGAAAACTCGTAGGCACCGGATCAGTGATGGATAATTATGTCGGATGTGGTTCATCATGTAACAGTCATAACATAGGGTGACATAGAACTAGCTCCAATTCATCAATATAATGTAGGCATGTATTCCGTATATAGTCATACGTGCTTATGGAAAACAACTTGCATGGCATCTTTTGTCCTACCCTCCCGTGGCAGCAGGGTCCTATTGGAAACAAAGGGATATTAAGGCCTCCTTTTAATAGAGAACCGGAACAAAGCATTAGCACATAGTGAATACATGATCCTCAAACTATGGTCATCACCGGGAGTGGTCCCGATTATTGTCACTTCGGGGTTGTCGGATCATAACACATAGTAGGTGACTATAGACTTGCAAGATAGGATCAAGAACTCACATATATTCATGAAAACATAATAGGTTCAGATCTGAAATCATGGCACTCGGGCCCTAGTGACAAGCATTAAGCATAGCAAAGTCATAGCAACATCAATCTCAGAACATAATGGATACTAGGGATCAAACCCTAACAAAACTAACTCGATTACATGATAAATCTCATCCAACCCATCACCGTCCAGCAAGCCTACAATGCAATTACTCACGGACGGCGGTGAGTATCATGAAATTGGTGATGGAGGATGGTTGATGATGACGACGGCGACGAATCCCCCTCTCCGGAGCCCCGAACGGACTTCAGATCAGCCCTCCCGAGAGGTTTTAGGGCTTAGCGGTGGCTCCGTATCGTAAAACGCGATGATTTCTTCTCTCTGATTTTTTTCTCTCCGAAAGCAAATATATAGAGTTGGAGTTGGCGTCGGAGGGTCAACAGGGGGCCCACGAGGTAGGGGGCGCGCCCTAGGGGGGGCGCCCCCACCCTCGTGGAAAGGGCGTGGGCACCCTGGTCTTCATATTTGGCAAGGATTTTTTATTATTTTTTCTAAGACCTCCCATGAAGTTTCAAGCCATTCCGAGAATATTTGTTTTCTGCACATAAAATAACATCATGGTAATTCTGCTGAAAACAGCGTCAGTCCGTGTTAGTTCCATTCAAATCATACAAGTTAGAGTCCAAAACAAGGGCAAAAGTGTTTGGAAAAGTAGATACGACGAAGACGTATCAACTCCCCCAAGCTTAAACCCTTGCTTGTCCTCAAGCAATTCAGTTGACAAACTGGAAGAAAGAAAGAAAGAAAAGCTTTTACAAACTCTGTTTGCTCTTGTTGTTGTAACTATGTCAAGCCAGCATTCAAGTTTTCAGCATAGATCATAACTAACCATATTTGCAATAATTCTTAGGTCTCATATTACTCATATCAATAGCATAATCAACTAGCAAGTCATAATAATAAATCTTGGATGACAACACTTTCTCAAAACAATCATAATATGATATAACAAGATGGTATCTCGCTAGCCTTTTCTGAGACCGCAAAACATAAATGCAGGGCACCTTTAAAGATCAAGGACTGACTAGACATTGTAATTCATGGTAAAAGAGATCCAATCATAGTTATACCCAATATAAATTAACAGTGATGAATGCAAATGATGGCTGTGCTCTCCAGCTAGTGCTTTTTAATAAGAGGGTGATGACTCAACATAAAAGTAAATGGATAGGCCCTTCGCAGAGGGAAGCAGGGATTCGTAGAGGTGCCAGAGCTCGGTTTTGAAATAGAGATAAATTGTATTTTGAGCGGTATACTTCCATTGTCAACGTAACAACTAAGAGATGGCGATATCTTCCATGCTAAACACATTATAGGCGGTTCCCAAACAGAATGGTAAAGTTTATACTCCCCCTCCACCAACAAGCATCAATCCATGGCTTGCTCGAAACAACGAGTGTCTCCGACATACATCAGGTCCCAGGGGGAGTTTTGTTTGCAATTAATTTTGACTTAGTTTGCATAAAGCATGGGACTGGGAATCCCGGTGACCAGCCATTTCCTCGTGAGTGAGGAGCAGAGTCCACTCCTCTTGAGAATAACCCGCCTAACACGGAAGATAAGGACAGCCTTTGTTGATACATGAGCTATTCGAGCATACAAAACAGAATGTTTATTTGAAGGTTTAGAGTTTGGCACATACAAATTTACTTGGAACGGTAGGTAGATACCGCATATAGGAAGGTATAGTGGACTCATCTGGAATAACTTTGGGGTTTAAGGGATTGGATGCACAAGCAGTATTCCCGCTTAGTACAAGTGAAGGCTAGCAAAAGACTGGGAAGCGACCAACTAGAGAGCGACAACAGCCATGTACATGCATTAAAATTAATAAACATTGGATGCAAGCATGAGTACGATATAATCCACCATGAACATAAATATCATGAAGGCTATGTTGATTTTGTTTCAACTACATGCGTGAACATGTGCCAAGTCAAGTCACTTAAATCATTCAAAGGAGGATAGCACCCCATCATACCACATCATAATCATCTCAATAGCATGTTGGCATACAAGGTAAATCATTATAACTCATAGCTAATCAAGCATGGCACAAGCAACTATGATCTCTAATTGCAATTGCAAACATATTTATTCATAATAAGCTGAGTCAACAACGCGGGACTCATCATATTTACAAAAACAAAAGAGGTCGAGTTCATACCAGCTTTTCTCATCTCAGCCATTCCATCATATATCATCATAATTGCCTTTCACTTGCACGACCGAACGGTGTGAATAATAATAAGAGTGCACGTGCATTGGACTAAGCTGGAATCTGCGAGCATTCAATAAATAGGAGAAGACAAGGCAATATGGGCTCTTGGTTAAATCAACAATAATGCATATAAGAGCCACTTCAACAATTTAATTATGGTCTTCTCCTACTGACCCCCAAAGAAAAGAAAAGAAATAAAACTATTTACACGGGAGAGCTCCCAACAAGCAAAAGAAGAACGGGAAATATTTTTGGGTTTTCTTTTTAATTACTACTACTATAGCAGAAAAATAAACTACTACTAATTTTTTTGGTTTTTCTTAAGGTTTACTAAACACACAAGAAGAAAGCAGGAAAAAGAAAATAAACTAGCATGGATATTACAATGAAAAAGTATGAGCACCGACATCTAGTAATGAGTGTGTGTGAACATAAATGTAATGTAGGTGAGAAATACGTACTCCCCCAAGCTTAGGCTTTTGGCCTAAGTTGGTCTATGGTCACGGCTGGCCTGGCGGATATCCATAATAATAGTTGTTGGGGTCGTACTGTGATGAAGAGGAAGAAGGCTCCAATTGCCACTGGCTGGCAATCATCTCCGGATCCCACTGATAGTTAGACTGTCGTGAAGGATCAAATTGTGGTTACGGCTCTGGCTCCTCAGCTGGTGCAGGGTTCCGGTAGGCGTGAATGGCTGCCAACAGAACAAGGTACGTGCCTGCAGTCAAATCAAACAAAGAAGGAGCAGGCAAGGTAATAGTCTCAGGATGATGTTTATTAAAGAACAATTGATATCTAAGCTCCCCTGCCCTATTTTCAACAATAAAATCATGTGCCACCATACTTTCATGATGTAGATAAACATGGGGTAGCACTTTTTCTTCCTTCTCAGCATGCCTAATAGGTATGTTAAAATGTGCGGCTAGGCGTGTAGCATAAATGCCTCCAAAGATGGGACCCTTAGTACGGTTCATATTTAACCGTGTAGCAATAATAGCACCCAAACTAAAAGTGTTATCACTATATAAACCTTGGAGCAGAATAATTAAATCAGGGATACTAAGGTTTCCAGAATTTCCGCATCCAATTAAACAACGACTAGCAAATAATGCAAAGTAACGCAAAACAGGAAAATGTATGCTAGTGATTCGTGCATCAGAAACCTTCCTGGTTTCTCCTACAGTGATATTATCAATAAACCCAGCCACATCATCATGATATGGTTCTTCTGTCTTGCCCTCAAAAGGGACTAAACAAATCCGACAGAAATCAAAACATCTCCTTAGGCTCATCATATAAATTAAATTCCACCGTAGGTGGTGAGTTCCTAGGATGAAAATAAAAGTTTTGCACAAAGCTATTTGTGAGTAAGAGATACTGATCACATTGGTCGTGGAGGAAAGCGGTGAGGCCTGCATTGTGAGCCAATTCATGAAAATCCTCATAGATACCGGCTGCTCTCAAGAAATCTTCAGAAGGCCATTCACACGCCCGAATCTCCGCGGTGCGTGGCAAATTATACTTAGGCTTAGGTGCCTTTTCCTTTGAGCTTTGGCTTGATGAGCCCCTCAATAATCTCCTCATCATTTTTCTGAAACATTCTGAAATTTTTAGTAACTTCAAAATAAAAGTAAATCAAACTCAATAAAACTAATAGTAACTACTCCTACAAGTGCCTAGAGCCTATATCAAGCATTAGAACTACTTGGAACCATATAAATTTGACATGCAAGCTCAAGAACATGGTCACCTATGCAGCACAAATTTGCAAAGAATAAAGCACTAGAACAAAAACTAATTGGACCAATGGAGGAGTCACATACCAAGGAACAATCTCCCCAAGCAGTTTTGTGAGAGGTGCTTTGAGCAAGGAGATCGAAAATCACAGCAAAAGTGGCTGGAACTCGTGCTTGAGTTGGTTTTTCGGGTTTGTGTGAGATAGAGGAAGAAGATGGGTGATGGGATAAGTGGAGGAGGGCCACCATGGGCCCACGAGGCAGGGGGCGCACCCTATAGGGGGGGCGCCCACCACCCTCGTGGCCAGGTGGCAGCTCCTCCCGCGGTAATTTTTGCACAGTAAATCCTCAAATATTCCCGAAAAAATCATATTAAATTGGCATGGCATTCTGAGGACTTTTATTTTCGGGATATTTTTATATTGCACGGATAATCAGATAACAGACAGAAAAATACTATTTTTACTTTATTTAATATAAATAACAGAAAGTATAGAGAGGGTATAGAAGTTTGTGCTTCTAGTTTCATCCATCTCATGCTCATCAAAAAGAATCCACTAACAAGGTTGATCAAGTCTTGTTAACAAACTCATTCCGATAATCATGAAACCGGAGAAATTTCGAATAACACTATGTTACCTCAACGGGGATATGCACATCCCCAATAATAACAATATCATATTTCTTCTTGACAGTAGGAAGGAAATTCAAAACCTCCAAATATAATATATGGAAATTTTCCAATAGAGTTGACACTATGAACTTGAGGTTGTTTCCTCGGAAAGTGTACCGTATGCTCATTACCATTAACATGAAAAGTGACATTGCCTTTGTTGCAATCAATAACAGCCCCTGCAGTATTAAGAAAAGGTCTTGCAAGAATAATAGACATACTATCATCCTCGGGAATATCAAGAATAACAAAGTCCGTTAAAATAGTAACGTTTGCAACCACACCACGCACATCCTCACAAATATTGACAGGTATAACAGTTGATTTATCGGCCATTTGCAAAGATATTTCAGTAGGTGTCAACTTATTCAAGTCAAGTCTACGATATAAAGAGAGAGGCATAACACTAACACCGGCTCCAAGATCACATAAAGCAGTTTTAATATAATTTCTTTTAATGGATCAAGGTATAGTAGGTACTCCAGGGTCTCCAAGTTTCTTTGGTATTCCACCCTTAAAAGTATAATTAGCAAGCATGGTGGAAATCTCAGCTTCCGGTATCTTTCTTTTATTAGTAATGATATCTTTCATATATTTAGCATAAGGATTTGTTTTGAGCACATCAGTTAATCTAATACGCAAAAATATAGGCCTAATCATTTCAGCAAAGCGCTCAAAATCCTCATCATCCTTTTTCTTGGATGGTTTCAGAGGAAAAGGCATGGGTTTTTGAACCCCAAGGTTCCCTTTCTTTACCATGTTTCCTAGCAACAAAGTCTCTTTTATTAGGTTCATGTTCAACAGCAGGTTCTTTGATTGTGGGTTATCAAGATCAACAGCAGGTTCAATTTCTACATCACTGTCGTTACTAGGTTGAGCATCATCATGAACATCATCATTAATATTTTTATTAGGTTCATGTTCATTACCAGATTGTGTTTCAGCATCAGACATAGATATATCATTTGGATTATCAGGTGGTTCAGCAATAGATTCACTAGAAGTTTGCACAGTTCTATCATTTTTCTTCTTCTTCTTTTTAGAAGAACTAGGAACATCAATATTATTTCTTTGAGAATCTTGCTCGATTCTCTTAGGGTGGCCTTCAGGATACAAAGGTCCCTGAGTCATTCTACCAGTTCTAGTAGCCACTCTAACAGCATAATCATTTTTCTTACTATTCATTTCATCAAGCACTTCTTTTTGAGCCTTAAGCACTTGTTCTACTTGAGTGGTAACCATAGAAGCATGTTTGCTAATAAGTTTAAGTTCACCTTTAATATCAGCCATATAATCACCCAAGCATCTAATCATATAAGCATTTTCGTTTAATTGTCTACCAAAATAAGCATTGAAGTCATCTTGTTTAAACATAAAGTTATCAAACTCATCCAAGCACTGACTAGCAATTTTAGTAGGAGGGACTTCAGCTTTATCATATCTATAGAGAGAATTTACCTTTACTACCTGTGTCGGGATATCGGGATCAGGAGGTTCTTCAGTAAATAAATAATTGAGATCATAAGTTTCTTCAACAGGCGGTGAATTAAGACCATGTATTTCTTCAATAGGAGGTAAATTCTTAACGTCTTCAGCTTTAATACCTTTTTCTTTCATAGATTTCTTTGCCTCTTGCATATCTTCGGGACTGAGAAATAAAACACCTCTCTTCTTCGGAGTTGGTTTAGGGCTAGACTCAGTAATTGGAGCAGGAGTTGGCTCAGGAGCTGGCTCAGGAGGTGCCCAATTATTTTCATTTATCAACATATTATTCAATAGAATTTCAGCTTCATCCGGTGTTCTTTCCCTGAAAAGTGAACCAGCACAACTATCCAGGTAATCTCTGGAAGCATCGGTTAGTCCATTATAAAAGATATCAAGTATTTCAGGTTTCTTAAGAGGATGATCAGGAAAAGCATTAAGTAACTTGAGAAGCCTCCCCCAAGCTTGTGGGAGACTCTCTTCTTTAATTTGCACAAAGTTGTATATTTCCCTCAAAGCAGCTTGTTTCTTATGAGCAGGGAAATATTTAGCAGAGAAGTAATAAATCATATCCTGGGGACTACGCACACAACCAGGATCAAGAGAATTAAACCATATCTTAGCATCGCCCTTTAATGAGAACGGAATTTTTTTGAGTAAATAGAGGTAACGTGATCTCTCATTATTAGTGAACAGGGCAGCTATATCATTTAATTTAGTAAGATGTGCCACAACAGTTTCAGATTCATAGCCATAAAACAGATCAGATTCAACCAAAGTAATTATATCAGGATCAACAGAGAATTCATAATCTTTATCAGGAACACATATAGGTGAAGTAGCAAAAGCAGGGTCAGGTCTCATTCTATCTCTAAGTGATTCTTTGTTCCATTTAATTAATAACCTCTTAAGCAAAGTAATATGATAGTGGTGGTAGCGGCAACAAAAGTAAAGACAACAAAAGTAATGTTTTTGGTATTTTGTAGTGATTGTAACAGTATCAGCGGGAAAGTAAAATAAGCGAGAACCAGTATATGGAAAACTCGTAGGCACCGGATCAGTGATGGATAATTATGCCGGATGCGGTTCATCATGTAACAGTCATAACATAGGGTGACACAGAACTAGCTCCAATTCATCAATGTAATGTAGGCATGTATTCCGTATATAGTCATACATGCTTATGGAAAAGAACTTGCATGACATCTTTTGTCCTACCCTCTCATGGCAGCGAGGTCCTATTGGAAACTAAGGGATATTAAGGCCTCCTTTTAATAGAGAACCAGAACCAAGCATTAGCACATAGTGAATACATGAACTCCTCAAACTATGGTCATCACCGGGAGTGGTCCCGATTATTGTCACTTCGGGGTTGCCGGATCATAACACATAGTAGGTGACTATAGACTTGCAAGATAGGATCTAGAACTCACATATATTCATGAAAACATAATAGGTTCAGATCTGAAATCATGGCACTCGGGCCCTAGTGACAAGCATTAAGCATAGCAAAGTCATAGCAACATCAATCTCAGAACATAATGGATACTAGGGATCAAACCCTAACAAAACTAACTCGATTACATGATAAATCTCATCCAACCCATCACCGTCCAGCAAGCCTATGATGCAATTACTCACGCACGGCAGTGAGTATCATGAAATTGGTGATGGAGGATGGTTGATGACGACGACGACGATGACGAATCCCCTTCTTCGGAGCCCCGAACGGACTCCAGATCAGCCCTCCCGAGAGGTTTTAGGGCTTGGCGGCGGCTCCGTATCGTAAAATGTGATAATTTCTTCTCTCTGATTTTTTCTCTCCGAAAGCAAATATATAGAGTTGGAGTTGGTGTCGGAGGGTCAACAGGGGGCCCACGAGGTAGGGGGCCGCGCCCTGGGGGGGTGCCCCCCACCCTCGTGGAAAGGGTGTGGGCCCCCTGGTCTTCATATTTGGCGAGGATTTATTATTATTTTTTCTAAGACCTCCCGTGAAGTTTCAAGTCATTCCGAGAATATTTGTTTTCTGCACATAAAACAACATCATGGTAATTCTGCTGAAAACAGCGTCAGTCCGGGTTAGTTCCATTCAAATCATACAAGTTAGAGTCCAAAACAAGGGCAAAAGTGTTTGGAAAAGTAGATACGACGGAGACATATCAGTGTGGAAGATGGTAGACAGAACCTACTACACCGAAGGCTCCGAATTAACTTATCAAGAGAAAAATCATCTGATCGCATTTTGTACTGATCTTGAGAATTACAATATCTACAATCAAACTCCTCAACATTATGGTCAATACGTGCCACTAGTGCACGTGTTGAACCACGGTAACTACTATGGAGATACCCTGGTAAGATTTTTTAGTATTACAACATCCGTGCATCTTTTGCATACTTCTAAAACTAGTACGTCATTTGCTAACTATGAAGTTATTAGTATGTTTTCAACAGATAATCCCAGAGTATTGTGTGCCTCATTTGATGTATCCGAAAGGTAGCCTTAATGTTTTGAACATACAACCAGGTCATCCTACGAATCTCAACTGTCCATAGCGGATTTCTAAAAGAAATGGAGACATGATAATCAAAGAATGGAAAAAATGTATGGACAACCATAAGGAGGTTCTTGGAAGCAAAAGGAAGCGAAGCGCAAGAATTGGAGACAGGATGATCTCCATTCTCCATAATGGTGAGTCAGGGTCTATATTGTTTTATGCTATTTTACCTTAAAGAGGGTATTTAGGTCCTACCGAATACTAATGATCATGTGCCTAGAACAATTAAGTAGGGTTGGTTCGATGACTATGAGGATGATGATCGTATGACTTGTTATATTAATAATGAGTAGAAGTTGTATGATGATGATTAGTAGGACTTATTATTATGATGATGCATGATGCGGGCATGAAGAGTTATTATATATCAGTGGGTGAAATGAACATGGATTGGATTCAAGTGAAGGCAACATGCATGTGGTGCATGTCGAAAGTAGTACTAATCCAAACTTGATCAAGTTAGGATTAGTATTACTTTTGACATGCACCACATGTTGCCTTCACTTTAATCTAAGCCATGTTTAGGCATAGCAGTAGCGTTGGTAAACCAAGCACGGAGATAAGAGAGGACACTTCTCTCTATTAGCTCGCTAACACACCCTAAACCACCCCCTTTCAGAAAAAAAAATCAAAAACCTCAGCTCCTGCCAGCTACTGACGTGTGGATGCCTATTTGGTCCTGGTTGGTGCCACCAACCGGGACCAAAGGCCCTCCTTCCCGGGCTCGTCGCAGCGGCCACGTGGAGGCCCATCTATCCCGGTTCGTGTAAGAACCGGGACTAAAGGCTTAAGGCTTTAGTAACGACCCTTTAGTCCCGGTTCAAAAACTGGGACAAATGGGCCTTATGAACCGGGACAATAGGCCCTTTTTCTACTAGTGGCATGAGAACCTAAAATTGTATATCTCTAACTACTATAAACAACTATTTGGTGCTCCTGAGGACAATTTTGCGTCTCTAAACGAGCACATGGTTGGGGACATTCCTCAGCTCGGGACGGAGAAAAAGAGGTGTTTGAGGCAATATCACAGATGAAGAATAATAAGGCACCAGACCCGGATGGCTTCCCAACATAATTTTATAAGAAATGCTGACATATCATTAAGGGCGACCCAGTGCCAATGTTCCATGGCTTGTTTAGTGGCCAACTACAGCTATTCCACCTAAACTTTGGAACAATGACATTGTTGCCAACGAAGGAGGAGGCAGTGCGCATTGAGTAGTTCCGACCGATATGTCTGCTCAATGTGAGCTTTAGATTATTTACTAAAGGTGGTACAAACCGACTGACGCGGATTGCACATAATATGATGTAACCAACTCAGACGACATTCATGCCGGGCAGAAACATACTAGAGGGTGTGGTTGTCCTACATAAAACACTACATGAGATCCAATCGAAGAAACTGGATGAGGTGGTCTTCAATGTGGATTTCGAAAAAGCGTACGATATGCAAATGGTCGTTCCTCCAACAAGCGTTACATATGGAGGATTTCGATGATTCCTGGAGGAATCTGGTCGATTCATTTGTAAAAAATGCAGCCTAGCTAGGGATTAAAGTGAACAACGACTAGGTCACTACTTCCAAACGCAAAAGTGTTTAAGACAGGGGGACCCGATGTCTCCTATATATATTGATCAACATAGTGGAAGATATGTTGGCAATTCTCATAGGTAGAGGTAAAGAGGAGGACCAAATAGGAGGATAGTACCACATCTTGTAGATGCTGGGGTGTCCATACTACAATACATTGACGATACTATAATTTTGATGGAACATGATTTGGCAAAGGCTAGAATATGAAGCTTGAGCTATGCTTATTCGAACAAATATCGGGATTGGAGATTAATGTTAACAAAAGCGAATTGTTTTGTTTTAGGAGATCCAAAGATGAACAAAATGTGGCTTACGTTCCTACAATATTATAGTCTAATCGTCTAAATATTCAATTCCGGAGATCTTTAGTAGGAGATTATCTACTCACCAAACTATTATGGCGTTCAATACATATAGCCTTTAATACCACCCATCCAAATAGTATTCACACGTTATTTGAGACGTGACTAAATGGAGTAGAGCCAAATACCACGAGACATATTCGGATAGGAGTTTGCGCATTACTTTGGGCTATATATATGAATCTGCAGAAATGCTATAGTTTTTAACAGACAAACTTGAATAATTTTTTTGCAGATTATCTATAGGGCCACCGCTTGGATCCGTACGTGGTTATACTCATGCCTGCGGAAGCCAGGGAGCATTTGTTTACTGGGTCTACCCGATGGAAAATGGTAACTCGAGATACCTACAACCGGTTTGGATGGCCGTCCAGTAATAGGCTAGTTGTTTAGTCATCTTGTCCTATTTTCGCAGGTTGTGGCATTTTTTTACCTCTTTGATTACTTTTTCTGCTCTGAGCTAGATTGTACAGGACCGCAATCCTTTTGTATACTTTGCTTAATAAACGGGTTGCATGCATCACTCTGATGCAGTGATCGGGGGAATAATTTAGTGAGGGAGTAACAAAATCACAGATGTCATTTTTAGTGTATAAAAAGCCAAAGCTTGAATCCACCTATAGACAGAATCATAGGGAGTATAAAATGAATCCAGCTATAAACTGAACTAAATCATCCATCATTTGATTAATACTTCCTCTGTTTCATAATATAAAAGCATTTTTTAAACTAGTGTACTGCCAAAATCACTCTTATATTATGGGACAGTGGGAGTACTTGGTTAACTCTCAGTCGACTGATTCGTTACATAGAAGTATGTGGTACCCGAGGGAGTATAAACCGTTATGTTGTGGAGGGAGTACAAATTCGAACATGACTGAACAACAACATGATCATTATGTGTTTCTTACACCCGAGATTTGGAGACCAAACAAGCAGCGCAATTATTGATTTCTTTTAGTCTCGCTTCATTTACTTTTTAAGAGCATCTCTAACAGACCCCTTAAAATGTGTCGACCCGTAAAATAACTGCCGCTTTAAAGTGCCGGTGAAAAAACGGCCCGACAAGACATTGTATCGGCCCACAATCTGTAAAAGAAATTGTAGGGCACGGAAAAGTTTCGCCCTCAACCTTTAGATTCACGGGGTGGAAGGCCGACCTGAGCTCAACCCCTATCATCTGCGAGATTTGGCGGGAGGGAAATTTCCGCGTGGCTCTTCCCGCTTCCCTCTCCCTCCGCTGCCAACTACCTCCCTCTGCTCGCCCCGAAGCACCTTTCCCGGAGTCCCTCCGCCGCCATGGAAGCCTCTCAGCCGTCGGCCGTCACCATGGACGCCATCCATGCACCACCTCCTTCAGCAGATCTCGTCGGCGGCCATGTCGCACCCGTCGCCGTTCAAGGTTGTATTGCGCCACCCCACAAGAGGGAGGGCAACGTTGTTATCCAGAGCGGCGCTCCCGGCGGCCCAGCCGAGAAGGCACGCACGCCCTCCCTGCTGCTACCTCTTGAGCACTGCGTTGGTTTTCCCCGAAGAGGAAGGGATGATGCGACAAAGTAGCGTAAGTATTTCCCTCAGTTTTTGAGAACCAAGGTATCAATCCAGCAGGAGGTTATGCGCTAGTCCCTCGTACCTGCACAAAACAAATAAATCCTTGCAACCAACGCGATAAGGGGTTGTCAATCCCTACACGGCCACTTACGAGAGTGAGATATGATAGATATGATAAGATAATATTTTTGGTATTTTTGTGATAAAGATGCAAAGTAAAATAAAAGAAAGTAAAAAGCAAAGGAAATAACTAAGTATTGGGAGATTAATATGATGAAGATAGACCCTGGGGCCATAGGTTTCACTAGTGGCTTCTCTCGAGAGCATAAGTATTCTACGGTGGGTGAACAAATTACTGTTGAGCAATTGACAGAATTGAGCATAGTTATGAGAATATCTAGGTATGATCATGTATATAGGCATCACGTCCGAGACAAGTAGACCGACTCCTGCCTGCATCTACTACTATTACTCCACTCATCGACCGCTATCCAGCATGCATCTAGAGTATTAAGTTAATGAAAACAGAGTAACGCCTTAAGCAAGATGACATGACGTAGAGGGATAAACTCACGCAATATGATGAAAACCGCATCTTGTTATCCTCGATGGCAACAATACAATACATGCCTTGCTGCCCCTAGTGTCACTAGGAAAGGACACCGCAAGATTGAACCCAAAGCTAAGCACTTCTCCCATTGCAAGAAAGATCAATCTAGTAGGCCAAACCAAACTGATAATTCGAAGAGACTTGCAAAGATAACCAATCATACATAAAAGAATTCAGAAAAGATTCAAATATTGTTTCATAGATAGACTTGATCATAAACCCACAATTCATTGGTCTCAACAAACACACCGCAAAAAGAAGATTACATTGAATAGATCTCCACAAGAGAGGGGGAGAACATTGAATAGATCTCCACAAGATCACCACAAGATCACCACAAGATCACCACAAGATCTCCACAAGATCACCACAAGATCACCACAAGATCTCCACAAGATCACAATCCATGAGAGGGCGAGAACATTGAATAGATCTCCACAATATTGTATCAACAGGCCCCAAGATGGGATCTCATGGATACAGAAAGTTTCGGCGGTGGAATTAGGGTTTTGGCTCCGTATCTCATCGTTTGGGGGTACGTAGGTATATATAGGAGGAAGGAGTACGTCGAGCAACAGGGGGCCCACGAGGGTGGAGGTCGCGCCTGGGGGGGGGGGGTAGGCGCGCCCCTACCTTGTGGCCTCCTCTTTTGTTTCTTAACGTAGGGTCCAAGTCCCCTGGATCACGTTCGGTGAGAAAATCACGTTCCCGAAGGTTCCATTCCATTTGGACTCCGTTTGATATTCCTTTTCTTCGGAACCCTGAAATAGGCAAAAAAACAGCAATTCTGGGCTAGGCCTCCGATTAATAGGTTAGTCCCAAAAATAATATAAAAGTCGATAATAAATGCCAATAATGTCCAAAATAGTAGATAATATAGCATGGGGCAATAAAAAATTATTGATAGTTGGAGACGTATCAAGCATCCCCAAGCTTAATTCCTGCTCGTCCTCGAGTAGGTAAATGATAAAAACAGAATTTTTGATGCGGAGTACTACTTGGCATAATTTTAATGTAATTCTTCTTAATTGTGGTATGAATATTCAGATCTGAAAGATTCAAGACAAAAGTTCATATTGGCATAAAAATAATAATACTTCAAGCATACTAGCAAAGCAATTATGTCTTCTCAAAATAACATGGCCAAAGAAAGTTCATCCCTACAAAATCATATAGTTTAGTCATGCTCCATTTTCATCACACAAGACTGCTCTCATCATGCACAACCCCGATGACAAGCCAAGCAATTGTTTCATACTTTAGTAATCTCAAACCTATAAACTTTCACGCAATATATGAGCGCGAGCCATGGACATAGCACTATGGGTGGAATAGAATATAATGAGGGGGGTTATGTGGAGAAGACAAAAAGGAGAAAGTCTCACATCAACAAGGCTAATCAATGGGCTATGGAGATGCCCACCGATTGATGTTAATGCAAGGAGTAGGGATTGACATGCAACAGATGCACTAGAGCTATAAATGTATGAAAGCTCAACAAAAGAAACTAAGTGGGTGTGCATCCAACTTGCTTGCTCACGAAGACCTAGGGCACTTGAGGAGGCCCGTTGTTGGAATATACAAGCCAAGTTCTATAATGAAAATTCCCACTAGTATATGAAAGTGACAAAACAAGAGACTCTCTATCATGAAGATTACGGTGCTAATTTGAAGCACAAGTGTGGCAAAGGATAGTAACATTGTCCCTTCTCTCTTTTTCTCTTATTTTTTTATTTAGGCCTTTTTATATATATATGGCCTTTCTCTTTTTTTATATGGACTTTCTCTTTTTTTATATGGCCTTTCTCTTTTTTTTTATAATTCCTCACTTGGGACAATGTTCTAGAAAATGCTGATCATCACACTTCTATTTATTTTACAACTCAATGATTACAACTCGATACTAGAACAAAAGATGACTCTATATGAATGCCTCCGGTGGTGTACCGGGATATGCAATGGACCAAGAGTGACATGTATGAAAGAATTATGAACGGTGGCTTTGCCACAAATACTATGTCAACTACATGATCATGCTAAGCAATATGACAATAATGAATGTGTCATGATAAATGGAATTGTGGAAAGTTGCGTGACAATATATCTCGGAATGGCTATGGAAATGCCATAATAGGTAGGTATGGTGGCTATTTTGAGGAAGATATAAGGAGGTTTATGTGTGAAAGAGCGTATCATATCACGGGGTTTGGATGCACCGGCGAAGTTTGCGCCAACTCTCAATGTGAGAAAGGGCAATGCACGGTACCGAAGAGGCTAGCAAGGATGGAAGGGTGAGAGTGCGTATAATCTATGGACTCAACATTAGTCATAAAGAACTCACATACTTATTGCAAAAATCTACAAGTCATCAAAAACCTCGGCACTACGCGCATGCTCCTAGGGGGATAGATTGGTAGGAAAAGACCATCGCTCGTCCCCGACCGCCACACTCATAAGGAGGACAATCAAATAACAACTCGTGTTTCAAATTTGTTACATAACGTTTACCATACGTGCATGCTAAGGGACTTGCAAACTTCAACACAAGCATTTCTCAATTTCACAACTACTCAACTAGCACGACTTTGATATTATTACCTCCATATCTCAAAACAATCATAAAGCATCAAACTTCTCTTAGTATTCGAAACACTCATAAGAAAATTTTACTAATCTTGAATACCTAGCATATTAGGATTTTTAGAAAATTACCATGCTATTTAAGACTCTCAAAATAATCTAAGTGAAGCATGAGATATCAATAATTTCTATAAAACAAATCCACAACCGTGCTCTAAAAGATATATATAAGTGAAGTACTAGAGCAAAACTATATAACTCAAAAGATATAAGCGAAGCACATAGAGTATTCTAACAAATTCCAAATCATGTATGGCTCTCTCAAAAGGTGTGTACATCAAGGATGATTGTGGTAAACTAAAAAGTAAAGACTCAAATCATACAAGATGCTCCAAGCAAAACACATATCATGTGGTGAATAAAAATATAGCTCCAAGTAAAATTAACGATAGAAGTAGACGAAAGAGCGGATGCCTTCCGGGGCATCCCCAAGCTTAGGCTCTTTGTCGGTGTCAAAACCGGCGGATCCCGGGTAGGGGGTCCCGAACTGTGCGTCTAAGGCGGATGGTAATAGGAGGCAGGGGACACGATGTTTACCCAGGTTCAGGCCCTCTTGATGGAGGTAAAACCCTACGTCCTGCTTGATTGTTCTTGATAATATGAGTATTACAAGAGTTGATCTACCACGAGATCGAAGAGGCTAAACCCTAGAAGCTAGCCTATGGTATGATTGTTGTTGTTGGTCCTACGGACTAAACCCTCCGGTTTATATAGACACCGGAGGGGGCTAGGGTTACACAGAGTCGGTTACAAGGAAGGAGATCTACATATCCGTATTTCCAAGCTTGCCTTCCACCCCAAGGAGAGTCCCATCTGGACACGGGACGAAGTCTTCAATCTTGTATCTTCATAGTTCAACAGTGCGGCCAAAGGATATAATACGGCTGTCCGGATACCCCCTAATCCAGGACTTCCTCACTCTATCCACCTGTCCATGGATGGCATAATTGGATCCGAATTGAGGGTCGGAGCGGTCGCCGGTGTGATCTCCCGAACACTGTCCGATGGTAGAGCTAAATCATGCTCATCGTGACCGTGTGGCGCACTCGGCAGGGGCTCGAATCTGTCGAAGATCAAGTCTCCGTGGATATCGGCCGTGTAGTTAAAGCTTCCAAACCTGACCTGGTGGCCAGGGGCGTAACTCTCAATCTGCACCAGATGGCCAAGCGAGTTGGCTCGCAGTTCGAAGCCACCAAATACAAAGATCTGTCCGGGGAGAAAAGTCTCACCCTGGACTGCATCGCTATCGATGATTGAAGGAGCCGTCAAGCCTAATGATGACAACACAGAGGAACTCTCAATGAAAGCACCAATGTCGGTGTCAAAACCGGCGGATCTCGGGTAGGGGGTCCCGAATTGTGCGTCTAAGGCGGATGGTAACAGGAAGCAGGGGACACGATGTTTACCCAGGTTTGGGCCCTCTTGATGGAGGTAAAATGGAGGTAAAACCCTACGTCCCGCTTGATTGTTCTTGATAATATGAGTATTACAAGAGTTGATCTACCACGAGATCGAAGAGGCTAAACCCTAGAAGCTAGCCTATGGTATGGTTGTTGTTGTTGGTCCTACGGACTAAACCCTCCGGTTTATATAGACACCGGAGGGGGCTAGGGTTACACAGAGTCGGTTACAAGGAAGGAGATTTACATATCCGTATTTCCAAGCTTGCCTTCCACGCCAAGGAGAGTCCCATCCGGACACGGGACGAAGTCTTCAATCTTGTATCTTCATAGTCCAACAGTCCGGCCAAAGGATATAATCCGGCTGTTCGGAAACCCCCTAATCCAGGACTCCCTTAGTAGCCCCTGAACCAGGCTTCAATGACGATGAGTCCGGTGCGCAGATTGTCTTCGGCATTGCAAGGCCTATTCCTCCTCCGAATACTTCATAGAAGATTTTGAACACGAGGATCGTGTGCGGCTCTGCAAAACAAGTTCCACATACCACCATAGAGAGAATAATATTTCCATAAATCTAATCTGCTGACGTACCCCGTAGTGTGACATCACACCACAGCCAGGTCTTTATTCGAATCATTTTTCATAACCAATCTCAGCGTGTTTCGCGAGGCGGTTTCCTTGGCACGTCTTGTCGAAGCAGAGATCGTGTCCCCTTTATTACGGGATTCTCATCAATACGGACGTGGGTAACCCAACCGTGCCTATCGGTAGGACTCCTAGATCTTAGGCAAGTCCCAAATGGCTACGAGGAGGACGCTTGATATTCATCCTCTTTATAAAGGGGACAAGGTCTTTTCCTCTTGATCTTAATCGAATCTGCCTCCCGCCTCGAGTTCCAACACCCAAAGCTCATGTTTAGGCACTTCGGACCTTCAACTATGTCCGGATCCAACCTTCAAGGTCGGTGGATGCCTTCCTCCGTCACGGAGGAGGACATCAAGAAGTTGAGTGAGGCCAGATATCTGACCGCCGAAATTTCGCATCGGCTGCCTGCCCGAGGGCAAGTCGTCCCTACTCCCGAACCCAACGAGAGCGTCGTGTTCGTCTCCCACTCCCCTTGAGGACTAGGCCTCGCTCTGGATCCCTTTGTTAGGGGTCTTGTGTTCTATTACGGGCTAGATTTTCACGATCTGGCCCCGAATTCCCTTCTTCACATCTCGACATTTATTGTCGTATGTGAGGCCTTCCTCCACATTACCCCTCACTTCGGCATGTGGCTCAGGACCTTCGATGTGAAGCCGAAGATGATCGAGGGGCAGCACGCAGCGTGTGGAGGCGCTTCAATAAGCAAAATTGCTGACGCTCCATGGCTTGAGAGTTACTTCCCAGAGGTGTCCGGATTGTGGCAGCGGGAGTGGTTCTACATCACCGCTCGCCGAAGTGCCAAGTGGGTAGCTGCCCCCACCTCTCGCTCAGGCCCCCTACCACAACTGATGTCATGGATCAACAGGGGGATGAGCTGGGGTCCAGCCAAGGACGTGCCTATACTGCAAAGCCGTATCCGAGATCTCTTTGAGAGAGATTTCAGTCTGGTTATGGTAGTGCAAGTCATGCTAGTTCATCAAGTCCAGCCTTGCAAACGCCGGCCCTTCGCATGTGGGAATTCAACCCGGAAGGACCGCGAGCTATTCAACATTTCCTCGGCATGATGCATGAAGAGATGTAAGAATTGTTCTTTGGACCACAAATAATGTGTCCGGACATCACTGAGGATGCAGGTCTGAGCTGCAATCGCCCGGATACCCAAGTAAGTAGCCCCGCATCCGAACACAGTGTTCATTTATTTATCGCAACATTGCCCTAAAAAGCCGCTCTTTGACCCAGGATTGGATAGCGAAGGCGAAGTTGATCAGGTGTTCGACCCCCCTCCCTGAGACCTCACCAAATCCCGTGCTAACCAGGATGCTAGAGATCGCGCCTTATCAAGCGCCCGCAGGAGAAGATAAAGGGGGGAACAAGGAGGCTAGCGCCTCCGCGAAGGAGGTTAGCCGGGGGGAGGAACTGAAACATCCTCTCCCAAGGACGGAAGAGAACCGCCTCTGAGGACCCGGAGACAACGGTCTCCAAACGGGGGAAGAAATCTCCGTCGGAGGGTCCTGCCCTGGGGGATACCCTGGCCGCACTATGCCCTCAAGGGGATCAGCCCTCCACCAAGCTGTAAGTAAAAAGGTAAATGAAAATATCTCGCTTTACCTCTGAGGAAAATAACCGAGGCATTTATCTTGCAGTTCGGATCTTAGCCCTTCTCGGCAGAGCTCGTCTTCAGGGGATCTTCTTCCATAGATGATGGAGAGCGGAACGCCTCCCCCTGCCACACCGCCTCACGAGGCGGGCGACCCTGAGGTGTCATCGCAGAGGGTTTCTCCTGATCCGGCAAGGCCAGAAGGTAATCCTATGGCCACCCAAAGTCCTCAGTATCCGGCTCTTGAAGGGAGCAATCAAAAGGGTCCGGCACCGTCTCGTGTGCGGTCATACGTACTGAGGAATCTGCTAGAGCAAGCGGCTATCTCAGAAGAGCACCGCACGTTGATGGGTACAGTGATTGAAAGGATTTCGTCCACCAAAAGCGGGTTGCATGAAGCCTTTATGAGTCCACTGACGGGTTTTGAGGTACACGAAATGATATACATTGTTGACAGTACCGCACATTTTTAGATGTGCCCTGTGTAGATAGTGGCCCCTGAGACTCTGGTTGTCGTCGAAAACAGCGGCAAACAGAGTATCGTAGTCCCAGGTAATAACCAGGCCGCCTTTATGTGCAGGTGGTTGAAGCTCCGGTGGCTAGCCGGACTGATGGGTTTGCCGAACTAAGGCGGCAACTGGATGCGGCAGATGCTGACATCATGCTTGTCAACAAGCGGCTTGACGAGGCACAGGGTAGGTGATTTTTCTGGTGATTATCACATAGTAAGAGCAGCATGATGCCAGTATCTTTAAAATGTTGTGACTATAGATGGAGCTGCCACCGTGGAGACCCTTCGGGCAGAGCTTGCCCGAGCCAAGGAGCTAGCAAGGAGTAGCAATGCGGCTGCTTTAAAGGCGGCCGAAGAGTTAAGGGCCGAACAGGCCGCACATTGCGAGAGCAAAGAAAAAATTGCCAAGATGGCCATGGAGTTAAAAGATGTTGCTGACCATTACCGGCTTCTTGAAGAAGAAAACCAGGTGAAGGCGACGGACCTGGAGAAGGCCCGGGTGGCTGCCAAGGAAGCCCGCTCCAAAATTAGAGCGACGAAGGAGGAGCTGAATCAAGCTACGGATATCGTTTCTGGGAAGCCCTTCTTGTTGCGGACTAAGTTTGGAGATCCGAAATATGCTCCTCTGGACCGGCTATGGAGTTCTGCAGACGAGTACATGGATTTGGCTACAAGTGATGGTGACGCGGCCGAGTACTTCAAGGATCAGAAAGGTCCTGAAGTGGAGAAGTTGTTCTGGTCACAGTTTCACGCTCCAGTCCGTCCGTTGTTGCTGAACGAGCAATTGACCGGTTGGGCCGAGCTCCATAGATTATTTAGAGTTGCCATGACGTCCATTGTGGATCATCTGTGGCCAGGAGGGCCAAGGCCGAATAGCTACTTTAGCTTAGTGCAACAATTCCTTGGTGCTGTGCCACACATCGATGCTGTAAAGAGGTCGGCGTGCATAGAAGGTTCGTGGATGGCCCTTGCCCGTGTCAAAACATACTGGGCGGAGATGGATGCCACCACTCTTGCGGCACAGGGTTCGTCCATAGGCCGAGTGGCTGCCGAGCACTACTTTGAAGAAGTTCTTAAAGGCGCTCGTTTGATAGAGGCTCAGTGCTCGAAGAATATTATGTTTTAGTGACATGTATTCCCATTGTAAAAACAATGTTTTATTGAGTTTGTCAAGGCTGTATTTATACTTTTGCCCGAAAGAATTATGATGCCTCCTATGCGGCCATTTATGTATATATGTATATAACCTGAAAGATGGCAGTCGTCGGCTTCAGCCCCCATGCATATAATGCGGGGGTGTTCGCAGAAGACGCATGCTCACACTTGATCCAATGTCTTGGTCCATTAAGGAGGTGATAGCGCAACGAACTAGGCAATCGGACTATAATGCTTTAACAGTTTCACTTAGCCAGAGGAGTTTGACAGTGGGGCTACTATATAGCCCCTGGTGGCTCCGCTCTCATTCGGATTCGGGGCGCATACATGCCTGGCCGGGAAACGGCCCTTCGTTAAGGCGGAGGAATCCCGAAGATTCCGCTAGGTCATCGAGTGGTTGACCAGTCTCACGCAATATCATGACAGTCATTTTTCGGCTTTCTCTACTGAGGTGCTCGTCGGGATGAACCAGGGCACAATCGCAGTAGTTCTCCTGGTGCCTCCTTAGCCGATAGAGCGAAATGTAAGGCAGCAAAACATAGGAGCTGGGCAAACCCAACATTTGACCAAAGACATGATTCAGAGTTGATGCATATAAGGCCAAACTCGCGACGCCGAACACTCCCTAAGGTATTCGGTCTTTATGATGTAAACCGGGCCTAAACAGTGCCCTTTGTAATAAGCCCCTAGTGTCCAGGTACGCGCAATATTCTGACGTGGCCACATGCCAATACGTTAGCATCCTTCTCAATTGTACTGAGAATCCGGGGGATGTGTATCAACAATAGACAGTAAAAAAGGTTTACGCAGGGTCTTAGTCTAAAAAGAATCCTTGGAATGGGTCCCTGCTGCACGTCGCGCCTATGTCTCCGTTGTGCCGTATCCTGGACGGGTGTAGCACGATGGTCATCTGTAAAAGAGAGGAACTTAGTTTGAAAATTTGTCGTGCAAAAAGGTAGGTTATACTAAATAAACCATGTACAGTTCAAGATAAGTAAGGTTGAGCCTAATTGTCACTTGTTTACACGCGTTGAGCCCCTTATATTGTTATAGGGGTATAGCCATCAAACATGTATCAATTATATATAGCCGAACCAGACTCGTCTAACCGTGTTCGTGGTCTTAACACTACAAAAAAAGACACATCCGTGACATTTTGGGCCGAACGAATTTTTTTTCTGTCATACATATGACACTTCTATGACGATAATTGTGACAAAACCCGGTATCATCATAGCTGTGGTGGGCTCCTACTTGTATGACAAAAAATTATGACAGAAAATGGGCTTTTCATCTTGGGCGGGCCGGAGATGCAGCTGCATGACATTCTTTGGGCCGTCCATGAAGGAAAAAACCATGGTAGAAGCGAGGGCGAGGAAAATTTCGGGGAGTTCCCGGTTACGGTGGGAGGTCGGGGGCCGAGCGATGCGCGTTTCTCTCATACACGTACGCGCGTGTGTGCGAGGCGTTGGCTCTAACTAAACCCGAGCGAGGAGTTGGGCTCTAACTGAACCCGAGCGATTGCACTGCAGGCTACGCGTTGCTGAACCCGAGCGATCGATCAATGGCTGTTAACTAAACCCGATCGAGCGATTCCTTCGCTACTGCTGCTAGGTGAAGCCGATCGATGGGATGAACAGTGAGCGTTGCGGGGCGGGGGGGGGGGGGTTGGATGAAAAGGG